>NW_024962250.1:10805314-10827169 GCF_019238085.1 Lagopus leucura | reverse complement strand
GAAAGAAAGAAAGAAAGAAAGAAAGAAAGAAAGAAAGAAAGAAAGAAAGAAAGAAAGAAAGAAAAATAAACATCAAAAACCTCCACCAAAAGCAATTCTAGACTGATTACCTTCTTCTTAGTTTATATCTGGACAATATTCTATATTTTGATCTTGCAGTGTAACAAAACACTTTCCTATACAGTTTGTGCCTGCTTAGCCAAAACGTTTGATTGTGGGAATGTTCACTTGGTCCTCTCCATTGTTCAAGGGCTGTGTAATAATGATCCAGGCTGGGTGTTGAAATTCAGATCCCTATGAGCATCCAATGAATTCAAGCTGTTTCTGTCAATGTAATGGATAGTCAGTCATATTGGACCAAACTGAGTGTAAGCTGAACACTTTTTCCTGTAGTCTGTCTCTACATTTTGTGACTTATGTTTCCTATGGAATCTATGTTGGTTGAAGATTTTAATTATGAAAGACCTGTGGTCAGAAGACAAGGAGCATTCTTGCACAGAAGGTTTCTCCACAGTTTTTCAATTAGAAGGCACTGCCGCAGCATTGCTATTAGAGAACACCTTGATATTGTAAGAAAACAAGATTTACTATTGACCATCCCTTTCTAACAGCTCTGCAATGAAAACTGGTGCCTGGTTCTGCACAGGTAAGTATCAGAAGAATAGTTTTTCTTTTGAACAAATAGAATAATGAGAAAGACACGACAGGGCAGCAATCCCTAGTCCTCTGCTGTCACAAGGAATGACTTGTGTGAGATGTAGCCACTTAAACCACAATGGTGATTGCCTGGTCACTGCAGCAAATAGAACTACTAGGTGATTCGTACTGGTGGTTGTGGAGGGCTAGGGAGGGGAGGGAGGCTTCTAAGGGTAGTCTGTGCATGCTTGCTATGTAAAATGTTACTGATGATAGCATAAACTCTGATTGTGTTTTGTTCTTTCTGTCTTCTCTCTCTTCTGGACTTGGCCGGGCCATGTACAAATCCCAAACATTCAACAGTACTGGAGAGTAGATAGTATTTACCTCAATAATGGTAGTTTCTTTTCGGTTCTTTTTAACTCTCAATTCAGATGATGGGTCGAAGCCAACGCCTACCATGGAAACCCAGCCCATTTTTGATGGAGAAGGTAAGAACATCCTTTCTTTAAGAAAAAGCAAAACAAAACGAAACAACAACAACAAAAAACAGTGAAAAAGATACTTCCCTTGTTCTTTTCCCTAGGGTTGATGACTTGAACAATTTGTTTATCCTGCAAAGCAGAAAAGCCAGTGAATCTCATAAGTTATCCAAATTTCACAGTGCTCTTGGGACCTCAGGCATTCTCCCTAATCCTTTTACATCCTTTTCTTCCCCCCTGGAATCCAACAATAACAGTAGTTGAACAAATTCCTGGGATAACCTTGGAGAAAAAGGTGTCATGGCTAAAAAATGTCTATTGAGTCAGAAATGGGAACTTCCTTTAGGTTGTCCTTTCCCCTTGCTCTCTTCACCCTTTTGATGCTGCAAGTTTTGTAACCTCTGCCATGCATTACAGCATAACTACAGGGAGGACAGTGCTAAACCACAGCTTTTGCACACTGACTTGGAAGAAACTTGCTGAGAGATTTCTTTTTTTAGTAATTACTTCCATTGATGTGCATACTATCTGAGCAAATTAAGTCAGTGTCCTGGGTCTTCCTAATTCATAGCCCACCAAGGCAGCTTCTTTCTCAAATAGGCTAGTTTTGTAATTATATTGTCTCAAAATATCAGACTTCAGTCCATTGGAAGCCTTGAAACAAAGATAAAATGGCTGTCATCAAGCTTTTTAAATGTACAAACAAATATTTACCAACAGAGATACTGGTCCTTGGGTAATTAATGGGCCTATTAGCAGTTGAGGCTCAAGTCTAGGCCATTATGTGACCTGTTTACTGGATTTTAACCTGGATTAAAGGCAGAATTGGAAACTTCTGAGCAAGAGTAAGAGTGAGCAAGAGTGATACTTGTTGCCTTCTTGAGCAAATGGAAGGTAGGAATGGGATGTGTGATGTTGCTAGAACAAGCTTATTTAATACCAAGGTACTGTAGTCCTGTCATTTCTAGAAATCATATGTATGTAAGAATCTTCTTATGAGCTTTATGAAACAAAACAAAGTCTTCGCAACAAAAAGCATTCTCAAATAAACAGTGGAGAGTAAAGCCTAGTTAACTGTCTCTTGTTTATATCAAAGGAAAGTTCCTTCTGGCAGCAAGTTGATGTTCTATTAAATTGCTGTCTGCAATCACAGCATGCTTTTGGTCTTTAAATTTTCCCATGAGGGAGTGCCCATAGGTATTCAAAGGAGAGAATGCACTTGTAAAACTCAGGACTGAGCTAAGCTGGTTAAAACAGCCTGTTCAGAAAATCCTTCTAGAAGCAACTCTACATTTTGGTCATTTTAAATAGAACTGGGCAAAGTTATTGAGAAGTATTGCAGTGTGCAGACCTTTTCTGGTCCTTATGGTGACAGACAACATCTGAAAACACTTTGTGTTATCTTTTATGAAAAGTATTTTCAATCCAAAACTTTTGCATTGATTTGTTAAATCAGAAAGAGTGTAAGAACGCTACAGAATAGAAGGCTTAAGGCTGACCTTATAGGAGCCTTCCAGTACCTACAAGAAGGCTATCTAAAAGACAGAGGCAGGCTCTGCACAGTAATGCATGATAAGAAGATGGGAGTCAAAAAACGAAAAAACGTATTCAGACTGAATATACGGAAAAACTTGTAGCAATGGAGCAGGTCTCCCAGGGAGACAGTGTGATCTGCCCTTCCTTTCCAAGGCAGTTCGATCAAGCTATGAGCAGCGTGGTCTGATCCCATAGATGATCCTGTCTTGAGCAGAAGGTGAACTGGAGATCTCAGTGTGATTTGCTGAACAGGCTTTTCACTCTGAGCAACCACGTCACAGTGCTGCACCAGATTTGTCACCCAGTATCTTAGGTAGCTCTTCTTGAGGAACAACATGTACTTGGTGTCAGATGACAGAAAAGCTTAGAGCATTCACCTACCAGGTCTGGACTCTGTGTAGATGTTCAAAGGAGTTAGTGTCCAAATCTTATTCAATTCCTGTGTATTTGGGGTTGAAATATCTTTTGGGTTTCTGAACTTTATTCAGTGTCAGGCAACCAGAGTAGACCTGTTAACAAAAGATGAATGGACAATAAAAATGTGAATTTCTTTCCACATTCTGTTTTTGAATGCCTACCTCAAGCAACTGGAGAATGACTTATTTCAAAAGGCATTAAATATGCTCAGCTGCTCCTGAAACTTGTACTACCTATTGGAGTTCAGCATCTCTTAGATGAAGACTTACCTTTTTTATGCTTTCACCTACATTAGAGGATTATGGGTATTCAAGTTTTTGACAAAGTAAGTTCCCCACTCACTCCCTACCCTTATTCCAAAGGGTGTAAGAGAGCGGTGCCGGAGCTACAAACAGTGCAGATCAGATGACTTAAACTCTTCTGTCCAAGATTTCAATCATAAAGCAGCCATCTCTTCAGAAATTTTTTTAACTGCGTTACTGTACAGATCTCAATGATTTTATAGTGATTATCCTCTTAAGGCAAGATACTTCTCTACAAAAAAATGTTTTAGTGACCCTTGCTTTAGTTATAAATAAAATAATTAAGAAAAAAACCAACCCATACAACAATTTTAAAATTCCTCTAGTACTCCTAGGCCCAATTTTCTTTACATCCAACCTTGATTTATTTTTAACATGCAAATTATATTCATTTCCTAAAGAATAGCCCTTTTGAGTACCTTATCTTTTCAGAAATTTCACCTCTTAACACAGTAGGAATCTACTCTTTCCACAGATCTGTTGTTCAGAGGAGTAATTGATCTAGATTGCTTCTCTGTAGCCCAAAAACTATCCGGGTTAACTGGATTGAACATACGTTTTTATGATAGATCCCAAAGGGTTTGCTTACTTTTCCTTTCTCTCTTTACTGGTGATTCCTTTTCCTGCAGCTGTCAGCCTCACTTAAATATATACATTACTGTGTCTCTATAGGCCCTGACCCATTTTTTGTCATCCCTTAAATTCAGTTATCCCTTCCTTTTCATCTGTAGACGTAGATGTAGTGCAGAGCCAGAGCTAACTTTCATCACAAATTTGGGAGTTTGGATCCAGCACTTTGCTTTATGGACTTTAGTGATTTTGCCCTTCTGCCTTTCCTACCCCTTCGTCCAATGTTTTATTTGATGTGGCTATCAAAAAATATAAAATCCAAAAATATGTGGGTATATGTATTTTATAGGAGCACGTAATGACTGATAATACAATAGTGTATTGAAACTTGCAGATAAGGCAGTCTTTGTTAAGCAAAATTCTACTACTGCTGGGATATCTATCAATGTTCAACCTGTATCGTCTTATAAAAAAATGCCCTTAGCATGATTACAATAATATTTACAGTCCAGTGTAACTGAAAACATATAGGCAGGGCAAAATTTCATTTTTCCTTTGTGCACTTTTAATGTGTAATCAGTTTCTCCTGTTGTCAGCCAGTTTCTCCCTTGCTGAGCAGGTCCATGTAAATGTCAAAAACAGCAGGAAAGCTCTTGTAAAAACTTCTTAGAGGAACTTCTTAAGACAAACTCCAGGATCTAGTGTGTAAAGCATGCTCTTGTGGAAACTGGAAAATGTTTGATGCTGAAAATGTCAGTTTAGGAACTCTATGGTACCAAGTACTGCTCTGCTGTAAGTTCTATTCAGATACTGTTGTTTTGTCATTTCCATAAGGTGTTGCTTAAAGTTCTGCTGTGCTCTGAAATTGATTATAACACTGCAGAGGAGGAACTCTTAAGCACTTTTATCACAAATTTGTTTTGGTATCTTGGTTGTAGTTCATTAGAAGACTTTTTAAAAACCAGAACTTATTTCTTTAACAAATTTCCCTTGAAGCCTTTCAAAAAAATATTTTTTTTTCTTTTTTTTTTTCTTTTCTATTTGTGTTTTGTTGTTGCTTGTTTTAGGGATCTGACAAAACTGTGGTCAATTATGCTTGAACTGTTAAAACCGTTAAAATCTGACTGTTTAAAGTCTGGGTTGAGGTTTTTTTTATCTGGATTTCATATACACTTTGGTGGAAACCAGTATATGACATAGACACAACTTAACTAAGTATTGAAGAGAGAGACTATAGACTGGAGAATTTGGCTAAGAAATGGGAGCTGGAAAGAGCCAATAATGTTTTTCCAGTAGTGAGGCACTCTTTGGAAGGTGAAGATAATGAGATAACCTTGTGGCATATTTACAAATACTGGCTTTTATGTGGTGGGAAGCTTCACCAGGGGGTTAGCTGATGTCTACAGAGACAATGCATCATTTAAGTCATGAGTGTAGCAAACATGTTGTCCTCACAAATAATGACCATGTGTACTCACCAGTTGCTGCAGTTTCTTTAAGGCAGTTATTTTTTCTCTTTCAGAAATCACAGCACCCACCCTGTGGATTAAGCACTTAGTCATCAAAGATTCCAAACTGAACAGCTCCAGTATAAGGAATTCAGGTAATGCTCAATCTTAAACTTTTTTTTTTTATTTTAATTTTTCTTTTTATTTTTCTTTTCTTTTTTTTTTTAAACTAGACTGCCATTTCTTATGTTCTTTCCTTGTTTCATTGTTTTTTCATTGTAACCTATATGTCTGGATCTGTATTGCAGGACTTGAAGGGCAGGCTATGAAATAATTTCAGACAGCATGCATTTTTTGTGTCCAGAAGGCCACTGTAGATGTGCCACAAGGGGTGTTTGTTTCCCTTGCCAGAACTAGGGAACCTCTAATTTCTTCATCTGAAAATTTATCCTAGCCAGTTTTCAACTTTTGTTTTACTTGCTGTTCAGCAGTTTCTCATGGACTTGCAAATTGATGTGTTTGTCTTTGAGATCTGTGCTATGGATTTGATCTAGGCAGATGAGAAAATACCATTGAGGGTCGTCTTGCAACTTCGAGATTCTTCTCTGCAGGGGGTATTTTTTACTAGAGAAATTGTTGCATTATTTCACAGGAGAAAGTAAGTTACCTATGTCTGGGCGTAATTAATTGTTGGATTTTTATGGGCAGTAGAGAGGATGAGAGAAGATCCAAGCAAAAAAAAAAAAAAAGTATGAGTGGGATGGAGAAAGAGGAAAACAGCAAGATATGAAGCTAAACTGTAGAACTTGAGATTGGAAATGAGCATGTAACTGTGTGAAGTAACTGAAATCACCAGAAACTCGAAGGAGAATTAAGTAGGAGAGTGAAAGTATGGTTTCTGTCTGATATGTTTTAACTAATGTGGAAGAATGTGAGAAGATGAAAGGCACATGAAGAAGAAAATTGGCTTAAGAAGCCATGAGTTTGCTCTGGGGTTTCAGTGGGAGCTGTTGCTATTGCATGTGTTCTACAAAATGATGTATTACTAGAACAATTATTCAAATAATTTTAGTCTCTAGAACAGTTAAACTATGCTGACTTGAAGTAGCTGGTCACATGGTATTTCTGAATTAGCCAGGAGAGTTCATGGCCCTCTATAATTCCTTTACCCTCCCTGTTCTCCATTGCAGAGTGAAAGCAAGACTAGACTATGGTTGTCTTGCTGCAGCATGGAGAAGAGCTCTTTTCAGGAAGAGACCCAATGTTGCCCAGACCCCAGTTTTAAAAAGTCTTCTGTGCCTCACCTCCTGTCTTTGCAGTAGGGTAGTCTGTGTAGGAACTTACCATCCAAAAGCTTCAGATAATGTAGTAGAGTTTACGGTCTTCTCTAGGGATGTTTTTCACTGGAGAGTAAAAGCAACTTGTGTTTTGTCAGCTACCTGCACAACCATTCTATTCACAATGCAATTGAAGGTAAAAATTTAATATAAAAATCCTGTGTAATGGGTCCTACCTATCTTGAGGACCAGCTTTCCTTGTTATGCAGCAAACTGGTAGCTGTGATGAAAAGAAGATTTCCCAGATATGGGTTCTGGTAGGTTACAAACTGACCCAAGAGTGGGAGCATCTTTTACTCAAGAGCCTGTCTCCCACCCTTTGGCGTGGCAGAGTCAAAGTAGGCTACTTTTCATGTTGTTCAAGTGTTTCCTGAGGAAGCTGTCTCATGTAAGCTGTAGTTCTGTTTGTGAACGAGTTCATTTTGTGAACTTACCCATTTTCCAAATTTTTTTTTTCCAATTAGTTATGATGTCATTTCTGGTATTCAAGCAAGATCATTGTGGGTACAAGCTACAAATCAAAAATAAATGGTCTTCTGGAAAATTCAAGATTTCCATAACAGGTGGTTTCTGCAGCATGCTAAAAGGAGATGTGTGGTTCATCTGACTCAGCCTTTCTTATGGCCCTAACAGGCACTCATTTGCTGTAGGATCTCATTAAGAGTCTGAGCTGCCAGTTTTAGACCCAAGTTTCCACACCAGGCCATGCAGTCATCTCTGTTTCTTACAATGAGTTACTGATATCAAGAAATGCTGCCTCATCAAAATGGGACTACGGAGTAGCTGATAAGAGCTGTGAGGTATTTTAGTCTTTCTTTCAGCCAACTAAACCTAGTCTTACCTCTGGTACCTTTCATTCTTGGCCCTTGTCCTGTATGCTAAAAGACAATATAGGGTTGGTGGGATCAAATAGCAAAGGGCCAGTAAGAGGGATTATTACTTAGAATATTTTTTCTAATATCTTCAAATTTCTCTTGGATGAAGATGGTTAGCTGTCACGGAACGGCCATGCAAAATTAGGGGATGTTTTTAACTGCTTTTGTTCTTTAGCAGCTTGAGATATAAATGCTCGACACACTTCTGATTTCTGATCAGCACTACCATTGAACATCTTGGAAAGCTAGTGCCATGACTATACTGACTGAGAGGAGAATGTAAGAATTGCTGTATTGAGATAAGTAGTCTCTATAATTTGCTATCATTCTCTTTCTGGTTAATTTTGTGTTTCAGTGAAGGCTTCTAGAATAAACCTTTGAGTAAATCACTTGCCTAACCATCCATTTTAGCGATATTTTCAGCTGCCTTTAGCTAGAGTCTGTGGTGTGTTTCTGGGTATGTATAAGGGAAGAAAAGGAGGAGCAAGGAAGAAAAGGCTGAGGAGATGGAAATATTTTCTTCAGTACTTCAACTGTCCCAAAGAAAAGGGAGCAGAGCAGCAGTACTCCCAACATTGTTGTTAGTAGCACCTCCCAGCAAGGCTTTGGTCCTTGTACTGTGTCTCGGCCTTGTATCTATTAACATCTGTGTGGCTGTGTACCTGATGGAAGTGAGGAAGTTGGGAAGATTTGCAGAATTTGTTGTATCCATCTTGGTAGTAGAGGTGGATAGGACTTTCTTGTTACTGAGATAGCAGAAGTGAAAGCAGTCTGAGTTGGAATTTCCTGCATCCCTTCAGGATGAACCAGCCAGCAGGTTGTTGAGCATTGCAGAATTAGCGACTCCTCTGCTTCCTTCTAAAAGAAAATACCTATATTACATGTACAGTCTGTATCTCACACGAGCTGTATTTGAAATCCAGGTGTTCTACTTTCCATTTAGTGTGAATGAGAAGGAGAGGTTCTCCAGAAACAGCCTTTGTTTTGGAGCATTTACATTTTGTGTAATATGTGTAAACATTAATTAAGCTAGGGATCAGAGTACTTGACTGAGATACCATATGTTTCCAGATGTTTTGCCAGTGAATTTTTCTGTGTTAGGCAGAACATTGTTAAGAGGGATTGCTAATGCTTTTATCCCAGTCCACCTTCTGAATGGTGACTAGATCTCTTTCTTACTGGGGTGAGATGCAGGTTGAAATACTCTCAGCCAAAGGCAGGAATAAAAATGTGAACATGCTGTAACATCTAGACTGTTAAGTAGGAGAAAAACTGTTTGTACATTTACTAATTAAGCCTTTTGCTTTTTTTTGTGAATCTTAAAAACCCATAATTCTTTTTTTTTTTTTTTTTAATTTTTTAAGGTAAAGAGAACATCTAGATCAACACAATATTTTGTTTGCTGTGGCAGGATGACAAAAATATTTTGATGTTTGTTTGGCTTGAATTGATTTCCACCTCTTCCAAGTGTGTGCACCCATGCGCGCACACACACACACACACACACACAACCCCCAAACTACTAAGCCTATTATTTAGCACTTGCCTTTGTAATGTGTCATTTATATTTAATGCTGCCAGGACAGGAAGAGATACAGATGGGACCTTTGCATTGGCCATTCCCCAACCAGGATGGGTAGGATTACCTTTTCATACTACTTCTTAAGTTTCAAACTTGTACTCCTCCTCTCAATAAACTCCAGTCTAGAACAATCCAAATGATTTTTTTTTAAATAGTTTTTACTCTAGGGAAGCACTTGATAATTAATCTAGCTTCCAAGTCTATGAATCTGATGGTAGCCTGTTTGGGAGCTCCCCATCTCCACTGAAGAATCCATGGTTGTTCCTCATTTCCAAAGTTGGGTTATCTCCAAATTCATTTGTGCTACTTAGTGATTTGGTTTTGATTAGCAAGAGATTCCAGCCTATATCCAGCTTACTCTGACAACCTTTAAGAAAACCACAGAGTGATGTAATGAGCTCATGCATGGAAAAATAAACAGCTCTAGAGAAAGCTGCAGTAGCAGCCTCAAGTAAATATTCTGTAGTCACAGGGGTTTTGAACATGACGTTATTGAAGAGGAAGAATGAGTAATACATTAAGGTTAGCAGCTGAAGACAGGTTTGTGTGTGCCTAGTTTAAAAAAAAAAAAATAATAGTAGCTGTTTATTTCAAAATCTTGCTTGTTGAATGGGAGCCAACTCCACATGGCCTGTTCTATTCAGCTCTGGTACTCAGGCATCATGCAAGCATCTTATGTGAGCTTTCTGCTGTTTGAAGCTCTTAGAAGACAGGGTTGTAAGTGTAAAAGAGCTTTGAAAACAAGAGTGGTGGTATTTACCTTCCTTTTTTTTTTTTTTCCAATTGCATTCACATGGTGTCCAAACTTCAGAGTTTATCAAAGAGAGAAATAGCTTGCAAGATGTATGTCTGTACGTACTCCTGCAAGAAGAAGAAGCGAATATGCCAGCCACCCCAAAGGAAGCCTGTGTACTTTCAGGTGGGGCATGACAATGTAGTTCATCTCCAAAACTATGCACAGTGAGGTGGAATGTGGTTAAATTAGGTGTATTATCAGGACTCAGGTTCTGTTGTTTGTCTGCTTTATCTCATTTTTTTCCCCCCACTTTCAGGAGAGGAAAACAAAAAGTGAGAAAACCTCACAGAAGCTCCCTCCAGTACTCATCTAAGAAGTGATACCATTTTCCTACATGACTTTCCTAATAATCAGGGGTAGTGGTTGCTCGCAGAAGTATACTCACGTTTCCTTGCTAGGCACATGGGATCTTGCTAGGTACATTAACAAGGAGTCTGCTTTTAAGCCACCTACTTTGAGAACCGATGCATTTCCTCCCATGTCAGATTGTCGCATGAGGCCAACCAGCATCTATCAAGGCAGGGTCTACTGATTTGCCCTTAAGAAAGAAAATGGCAGTTTTGGTCGAATACACCAAAAAGTAGGCAAAAATTTGTTTGATTTGTTAGTAGGCTTTTTATTTTTAGTAGTGAGGACTAAGTTCAAGGAGCTTGAAAACTCATATATTATTTTCCAGAATGAGGAGAGACTGTACCTGTTCCTATTGAATGTATTGTTATTTGGAGTTGAAACAAATTTCCTTGTGCCTTGGAAACTTGGAGCAGCGCAGAGACCAGGGAGCTGGAGATGGATTCAGATGAGACTCCTGAAAAACAAAGCACTGTTTCAAAGGGGGCAGTTTCTCACCTGTGCTTATCCCTTTCTGTCTTCTCAGCCACATTCCTTAGCTGTCCTGTCTTGGCACACTGCACTCCCCGCCTCCTTATTTAAAGATATGTGAGACCATGGGCTTCTGTTTCTCCTCCTGCTACTTTTCTGCTACTTTCTGCTTCTGCTAAACTGGTTGTGTTTAGTTCCAGCCTCTCTCCCTGCCATTGTGTTAATGTTACTATCTGAATGTCTATCACAGGACTGCAGGCTCTTCCCCACAGTCTGTGACTGCTTAGTGTCAGGCTAGCAAACGGAGGAATCAAAAGGTGATCTCATTTGAACAGAAAACAGATTGAGAAAGGGAGGTGGATTGGCACAAATATGATCTAGTGACATCTGAATAAAACGTTACAGTAACATTGGAACCGGAGCATTTTGGTGTGGGGACATGGCATCCTCACGTGGACCGCAGCCCTTCTTGCTGAATGTTTTGGTACCTGCCTCTGCTCTGGGCTTAACACCTAGGAGCGCACTGTCTTTTGAACTTTCCCATAGCTGTCAGACATGATGTCTAGAACAAGAGTTCATGAAAAGGAATCATGAGCCTGAAAGATGTTGTGTTTTCTACTGTTTGCAAGCTCCTCCTGCATCTTGAGTTGGTGCTTCCCAATATAGTCCTCCTCTGAGCTGTCAGAACTATTGGGCTAACATCTGTCATTTTACTGTCCCACCTGTCAGAAATACTTATCTTCAAACCTTGATGGTGTATCTCTTTTCCCCTCCTTCCTTTTAATGAGGGTTTTGTTTGTTAGTGGTCTGGAGGGTGGTTGGTTTTGTTTAGGAATTCATTTTAATTTAGTTTCTGTAAATGAAGCAAGATAGGAGAAGCTGATATTGATTATTACACAAAAACTTACTAATTCCTTTCAGTTTGCACTGCAAATTGCTGTGCTCTTCTCTGCTTAGTTAGTGCTTGAAAGTTAGTGCTTCCTTGGAAGACATAATGCGCAGTATTGTTTTTCCCTTGCTCTATCCCTCCTTTCCTTCTTGCTTCATCTGTGGTTCAACCACTGCTCTTTATGGCTGCGTGGGGGATCTTTGTCTTTTTCTCCCTCTTGGAAGTCCTGAGGAGGTCTGATTCGTCATACCCAAGTGTGATTCTCCCACAATCTCAGTGGGACAGGTGTGGTGAAGAAGGAAGTAGGTAGGGGAAAGCAGGACCAGGACCCTTTCCAGACAGCCAGCAAACAAAGTCATAAATAACATGCCAGTGGGGACCAGTTAATCTGCTCTATGAAAAGGTGCAAAGTATACAAGTGGGAAAAATAACATTGTATAATAAGCGGCATGCAACCATAGGTGTTAAACCATATGCAGCTAGACAAATAAATGGAGCTCCCCCTGAGTGCTGTGTGATAAATCATTCCCAAAGAATTCAGTCACACCCCCCTCCATATCCCCCAAAGAAAGAAAACAAATTGCTCTAGACATGGAGTCATGACTGCTACAGCTGCCAGTTAAGGAGAGTGGACAGGGAGCAGTAGGAGGGGGGGCAGTAGGTGTCAAAGATGTAAGAAGCCAAGGTAAAATAAAATGAAATAAAAAAAAAAAAAAAAAAAAAAAAAAAAAAGACCAAACAAAAAAAAAAACCAAAAAACCCAAATCCCCAACAAATGCATTTTAGGTTAAATTAATAAGAATTTGGAGGGGAAAAGGAAAGGAAATAGATTGCAGAACCAGGCACTGCCGAAACCTATAGTGACAAATGGAGAGAGGAGAGGTCAACTTTATAGAGTTTGTTTTGCTTTTTAGTGGGAGCTGATTCATACTAAAGGAATTACATTCATTTACTGAGGCAAGTTCTTCACTGTATATACTAACACAGACTTGTGCTTGGATCTGCACTTCAGGCATCCATTTGAGCATACAGTGATGCCTGCTGATAGACTACATGTACTGACACTGACATACCTTCTTGCCTTTCTTGGAATGTTTCTGTCAACTTCAAGGGAAAGATTATAGCATTTCTGAATAGCCATAGATAAGGAGAAGTGGTAATAACGGTTGGTCCTGAGCTCCTACATTCCCTTTTGAAAAGCGTAGATTTACTAGGCCTCTCCCAAAACCAAAAGCTCTGCTAAGGTTTGGCAATTATGAAATTGAGGTTTGCAAGAAGCCAACTGAATGAAAAATTGGTTCAGTGGTACACTCCAATGTGTCTGCTGGCCCCAACATCATACAAGGAAGCAGCTATGAAAGACCCGAACTATGTATCAGAACCATTGGAAAGCCCTATCTGTCCTGTGAAAGCTTCCTTCTTTTGTTGTCATTTTAGGATGGAAAAGATATTCTAGAATTCAATGGAGCTTAGAGATGGAGTGAGTAGACCAAGGGAAGATGGAAAATGTGCAAGGTCCTGCAGGACCATCCTTGTAGAGGAGCAGTGTAGAACATTTGAGGTAAATGCCAGCTGTGTTCTCTTTCACCAGCCTCATGTTAACAGAACTGTTGTGTTCAGAACATGAGTTATGTTCTAAGAGTGCTGTGTGTATTTCTGTATGGAGACGATGAATAAAAGCTGTTATCCTTATGTTCCTTTCCTCTTTGTGATCCTCACGTTTTTGCATTTTTCCAGGCCATCATAATAAGGTGGTCAATGGAGATCAGTGAGTACATTTTGTGGTACAACTCAGAGGTGTCTTAGCTGTGTGTTTTCAGGCTTTTGAAAGGCATGTAAATAGTAGGAAAGGTCTCCTGGGAGAATATCCCAAGGGTTGTCTGTGAATAGTTAGGAAAGAGGGATGTGCACAGAACCCACCCTCACAGCCAAGGAAGAGATGGAACTGTGTGTTTAAAAATCAAAGCAGCCTTCAATCTCTTGGAGCACATGAGAGAGGAAGATATATAAGTTGGCACGTGAATGGAAGGGCGTTTTTCTTGTTTCATCGATTGTAATGCAGGGAAACATGATCCTGTTGACATTGTCATTTTCCTGCCTTCTCTTGTTCTCACTGAACAAGCTCTGATAGCACAAAGCTGCAGTAGGTCTCTCTGCAGTTGGGTCCCTCAGATTGCATGGCATAAGGCTATGTAATGTCAGCAAAATCCTTCTGGGAAAAATACTGACTTCAGAGATAGTATCACCCTGTAGTCTTTCCCTTGCCTTTCAAACCGGACTGTGGAAAGGAGCTGTCTCCTGACACAGATGTGGTGGGCGTTGTTTCTTTGTCAAATATCTGAGTTCTGTACACTATTGTCATTGAGTTTCTAAACCCTGACCATTTTGCCTGGCTTGAGGCAGGTGTCCAGCAGTGAGTGCTAGTGCTCCTGTTGGAGGCAGTTCCCTTTGCCTCTTAGTCAAGTGCTAAATGCTGCTGGAGGAAGCTGTTGTGTCATTACATGAAGAGTCTCATCACACTGCAATCTTTCTCTCCCCTCTCCTACTGTCTAGCAGTAGCATAAAAGGTGAATGGTACTCTAATTAGGTAGCCCAATCTGAAATATTTCTTACCTGCCTGTGACAGTTTTCAAAAGCTTTCTGTTTGGTGTCCTATAATTAATTATACACTTACAATACTGTAAAAATGCTGTGTATATAGACGAGCCAGCAGGGGTAGGCAAACTCTCCAAGAATTGCTCTGGTAGTTGTTCCAAGTACTATTAAAAACAGGTGTGGAAGTGAAAAATAGTTTCCCAGTAATGTTAAGGCTCCAGTGGAAACACCTATGGCTTCTCATTTTATTGAAAAACGTTTCTCAGCATGGAAAGAGTGTAGCAAGAAAGGAGAGTAGGGAAAATGAATGACTATGTTCAAAGACAGGTGGCTTATCTCAAAGTTAGGTATGCCACAAGCTAGCAGCGCTTAGAAGTGATGTGAAATAAAGAGGAGTTGCAAGAGGAAAGTCATGGACTCTGGGTAGCTTCCTCACAAAGTCACAAAAGCAGCATCTGAGGTTGAAAGTATTTCTACTACTAAGGAGCTGTCCTGATGTAAAGAACCGAACAATGCTCCATTTTGGTGCTGAACTTTCTCTGCTCGTGCTAGAAGCTGTTGTCATGAAGCTACTTTATGGCTACAGCTGTCATGCTGTACGTGGCGGACAGACGCATTAGGAAGATCAGATCCCAAAGGCTGGAAACTTAAACCAGCTCAAATCTCTTGAAGGCTTCAGGCTGTGTTTGCAAGGAGGATGCCTCAATTATATAGGATCTGCTGGAGCTTATCAGCCCACGAGAGGAGAGCAGAAAAAAAACAGGAGGTTTGTTCCTCCTCAGTTCAGCTAACTGCAGCTCTAATGTACAACCTGTGCCCGAAACGGGGACCGCAATTCCTCTGGCTCTTCCAACGCGCAAATTGCTGGGGTGTTTTTATATCACTTCTCTAAGTAGACTGTTTGCTACTTGAAATACCCATGGGGAAGAAAAAAAATGATCTATGACCATCTCTTTTTTAAAATATAACAGCTTTTAAGTCTCAGAAGACTCAATGTCATCCCTAGACTAAACAAATGGAATTCTTTCAGCATTTTCTCATAGATCAAGTTTCCTAGACCTCTGCCTGTTCCCTTTGCTCTCTCCTGCACTCTTGCCAAATGGCATACCTCTCTGTCTAAGGGCACTGCCCAGAGCTGGACGCTGTGCTGATTTAAGGGCTCATAAGTCATCAGTGCCTGTTTCTCATATATGAGGTCCCTGTCACTGCATCCCACAACTAATTGTGTTGTTTGCAGCGTCACAAAGTTGAAGACTTTTTTCTTTTTTTTGCGGTCTATCTAAACTCCTGATGATATTTTTCCAGGTGTTATCTTGTCAGTAATTTTTTTTCCGTGCATTGGATTTTTCTCTGTGGTTGTTATGTTTATATTTGTAAGTTGTGGTTGTACTGATTGCAAACCATTTGTCAAGATGACTTCGAATTTTTTCCTGAATTTTCATCTGCAAAATGGATGCTGTGTTCCACAAGCCAAACTGATCACTTACAAGAATTGATGCAAGACACATCTGATGATCCCTTTCAGTACAGAAAAAATGTTTCACAGAGAGCTTCATTCTACTGGAGCACATTTTTGTTAACCTGCAGCACTGGGCAACAGTCTCACAGTGACTGTATGTAGTGCCCATTTCCCTGTTTGCTTACGAGAATGACACAACTGATAATATGCTCTAATGAACTAGGATTTAATCAGAGCTCTGTTTAATGCATTGTTTATGGTCACACAAATGATATAACTTTTTTTTTTTTTTTTTTTTTTTTTTTTGCCAGGACAATGTACTATAGCCATAAAAAAATAGTACTGTCCTCCTCCTTCCATGCTTCTGCTAGTGTGCCTAGTCCTGGAGCTAGGACTATGAGACTGGCTGCTTGCCAGACAGGATGGTGGTAAGATTCCAAATCCTGTCTTAAAGAGAGTTAAGGGTTGCTGGGACAGGTAGCTTTCATCTGCCATGCATTGAGCTTTAATTCTGTGTGGTTAGGAAACTCTGGAGCAGGCTCCCTTCCTACCTGGGCTGTATGTAATGCCCACAGATTCTGCACGTTGTCCATTTAAAGGCAGCTTCTACCTTCATCAGGTTCACTCTGATCCATGAGACAGGCTTCGCTCCTTCAGCTCTTCCTCATCATTTCAAGCTTGAGGTAGATATGAATAAATTTCTCACCACATTGCATTGCAAAGTGCAGGGCAGCTTTAGTGCTGTGAGCAGAATGAAAATGGCATGGGTGGGATGTGTTCCTGAATAGCTAAAGTTTAACGAGCCACTTGGAACAATGCATTTGTAAAATTATAAGCCACCTGTTGAAGCTTCTCATTGTACTTGTTCAGCACTGGAACAAGTAATAACCTCTGTTTCTTCTGTAGCTTATGCCTTGAGAAATGAATGTGAGTGAGTCCCAGGGTAAAGCAAGGACTGCTAAACTGGTGCAGTATGGGAGCACCTGCAATGTTTGTTTTTTTTCTTTACTTTTACATTAGCCAGAATACTCTGAAAAGACCACAATCCCAGACAGAACAGGGTGGAGTGGGTAGCAGTACTGATGACTAACAGAGGTGAGGAGAGATTTATGCTGTCCCCGTGAGCCATGTTTGTTCAGCTGGCATTGTGCTCCTAGTAAACACAGAAGGGGTTGTTTCTCTTCCTCCACCCATATCCCTGCTCTGGGGATAGGCAGCTGGTGCCTATTCATTGCCTTACTAAGGAAGTTCTGCCAGCCTTTGTGAATGTGAGTACCAAAGGCTTTTCCAATTCTCTTTCCGCTCCAAAGTGGAAGGGATGCTGATTTGGGCTGCTCTTATGACATGTGCTGAACTTTCCCTTAGGAGTGAGAATGTGCTTTCTGCCTGTGGCTTCTGTATGCTCCATATTTGGGCTGAGGCACCTGTCCTAGAGTGGCCTCAAGCCCTGTTTACATTACAGCTCGCTTATGCAACATGAATGCACTTTAATGCTGGTACAGAGGATATGCTAAAATAAACCATTCAAGGTTCCTCTTCTCCACCAGAGCAATGCAACAAGCAGCTAATCCAAAACAAAAATCAACCCCATTTGAATTAAGCTTCCCTGAGAGACTGGCAAATGCTTTCTTTCACCAGGAGGAGAACAGAGGCAAAAAGACACTTAGTCCTTGCTTTTGGATTGGTACAGGATGTGAATACGAACTTGGCACTAGATATCCCTAGTGCTGCCTTTTATTCTGTACTGCACTAGTTCCTGATGCGGGAGGGACTCAAAGTTGAACAAAAGAAATTTGGGAGAGATATGTGTGTGATTTTTTTGAAGCCGTATTTTGAAGTCAGGTCTCTACTGCAGTGTTAACAATAGGGGCTGGTCAAGAATCTTTCAGTAAAAGACCTTTTCCTCCCCTTCTGATGAATGCTCCTTCATGAAAACTGAAGCTTTTTGTGGGAACTCCATGGGAAAAGTTTCTCTGGTCCAGATGGAATTTCTGGTCAAAAGAAGAGAGAGAGGAAAAGGGATATAGGTCTGCCCTGTTTGTGGAGTAGCCAGGAGCTCTGAGTTAGATTATTCACAGACGTTCATTAGGGGTGGAGAAAAGCACGGAGGGAAATTACACCCTCTGTTTTGTCTCAGTTGGAAGGAGGACTCCTGTCTCTTGAGGATGATGTAGGGATCTCTCCAAGGTAGTTGGTTTCAGTGTCGTAGCTACTCTCTCTTTTTTTTTTTTTAATAATAATAAATTGAGTACAGATGATCAATATTCAAAAAATAACTGCGATTGAGTGGTGAATCTTCCTTGTGTCCCATCCTAACCATCTCCAGTGTCTTGCAGCCCTGGGATCAGAGTTTGGTCTTTTGCCTCTGCCAGCAATGAGCTCGGGCAGCTGAGAGCTGCCTGGACTCAGAGCAGTGCTTCAGCTGCAGCCAGCCCTGCAGGCTGAGCATGAGAGCTGTCAAGCACAAGCCTTTGGTTCAGTACTGCTAGACACCCTCCCTTCTAACTCTGTAAGGTAAACAAGCACCCCATCCCTTTAATAAGCATCTTGTTTATTACACAGACAGATGAGTCCCTTACCTCATCCATCATTTTTATTTTTATTGTGCAGACACTAGATACATTCTTGAATGTGTCTACTTAAGGGACCAGGCCTGAGAGACCTTTTTATGAATCTGACCATGTATTTCTCTGAATGCCATTAGTGGGAGAAAACGATGTGTAAATAACTGAGACTACAGATGTCCAACCTTTGCTTTCCTGCAGTAGCTCGTGGCTTCAGAAATGCTACTTTTACTCATGTTTCAAGGAGTGTTAGAAGTAGCCAAGAGTAAGAAGCAGCAGCAAATTAGCATTTTAGAGCTGAACAGTTAAAGTAAAATGGTTATTCTCTCTTTTGTGATTCTCTCTTTCATGCATGTATGCATTCCCTATCTTTATTTTACTGTCATTGGATTCGTTGTAAGGTGGATTTATGTCACTCAAAGGTTTTGTAGCCCAGCATGAGCAAGCTGGTGAGTGCTGATGACTGATGGCTGTCATAAGTCAGAGCAGGGACGGAAGGAAAAAAGGGAATGCGACAGTGCCTTAAAAAAAAAAAAAAAAAAAAAAAGTAATGTTGTCGTTGGTCCTGGGAAGGCTGTTTGTCTCACACTGACTTGCTGTCTTAAATGTTCCTCTCTCTGTTTAAGGTAGGGACGGAAAGAAAGCCTTTTCTCTGTATCCTTCTGCGTCTACAACCATTAACTCAAACAGGGCATAAGTACCCTGCACGTGCAACAAAGATATGCTGCTTGGTGAGATGGCATTTTAATTTCATACCTGGCATTAAACCTGGCTTGGCCGTAGGCCTTCCTTATCCTCCATAAACTTGGCCTTGGAAACAACAAAGTTTCCAGTAAGCAGTCTGACTGGAATGGGCTGACTTCAGTGTGTGGAGCCAGGGTAGCATTTGATGGTTCCTTTATTACCAGTGAGGCTGTCTTTAGGGTGACAATGTGTGTGGTTCATGCCAGGTCCCATGCTGAGGAAGCTGATGGTATGGATTTCCCAGCTGATTTTGCTGGCTGTTGGAATATACCCTTGCTATTAATACTCGTGTTTGTTTTTAAGGGAATTAAGTGCTGTTAGAGTGATAGCTTGGAGGAAAGGGCCTCTCCAGGGGCTAGTGCTAGTTAATTCTGTCTTCTGCCTGTTAGACATATGGCACCAAAGGAACTTTCCACAAGGCTGCTGTCAGATCCACCGCTTAATGTCACTGTATTTGCTGTTTTGATCCCCTCTGGCTTAGGGAAGATAGAGTAGATCTGGAAAAAGTTCAGAGAAGGAGCAACTAGGTCAGCTGGGACTCTTCAGCATGTAAAAGAGATGAAGCAGGAATCCATAAAGCAGTGAGAGGCAGGGAGGGAGAGACTGCAACTGGTTGTTCACTGTCTCATCCTTCAGAAGAGCCAGGGTCGGCAAACAAAACTGGTTGGAGCCAGGTTTAAATCAGACCAAAGTATGTGCTGTGTTCCACACACAATATGCAGTTGAGCCAAAAACGAGCTGCGGGGTGTCATAGTCAGTAAAAGTTTATGAGGAGGGATGTGGCAAACTCGTAGAAGCAAGAAATTATAGCTACTTTCTAAAAGCAAAGTCCCTCTCTGCAAGTTTCCGATGCATGAGTGGTTGAGACTGGAGGAATATATGCGAGAAATAACTATATGCTTGTCCTGTTTCTCTGTTACCCTCTTAAGTGCCTGCTTTTGGCTAGTGTTGTAGATGAGATAGTGACAAGTTGGGCCCTTGGTTTGCCACAGCATGGCTGTTTTGTGTTCTTCAGGGTGTGGTGGAATAGATGAAACTTTCTAAGTAGTGATTACTTCCGTATGCGTGCTAGCAAAGAGAAAAATCTGATCTCTCTGCTACTTCAGCTGTGATGGTGTGATTGCTAGCAATGGACCACTGGAAACTGATGACAGTGATGGGTTTTGCATTGTTATATCAGTTTGATGTCAGCTGAAGAATACCAGCAAGATGCATTGCATTTAGCCTTTGAACACCTTTCAAAAGGGAGTGCTTGACAATTATTTCTGTGTTCTGGAAGATAATGCCTTGGCTTCCATTCCCACACATTTATTTTAATACGCACAGACAAATTCTTGCTATTTTTATGGCATAGTACAAACATGGTATGTTTAAGTTCATGCATTTGTTCTCTGTGTAGTTTACTGGAAATATAGCTCACTGGAAATATATATATAGTATGAGGTACTAACTTATTAAAAGAGACTTCTTTCTTTCCTTTTTCTTTATTCATTTCAATAAAAGTGACACATTTTGTCCCAACACATACACACAAAATGTTGATATTTTTATCCAGAACCATTTTTAGCGCTAGTTGTGCAAGACTCAAAGGGCTTGAGAGATGTTAGTTTCAATGCGTGCTCTCAAGAAGTTTTGGGATTTAGATAGAAGAATTCCTGGAATCTGGATCTATTCAGTAGGAGGTGTTTTTGTTTTGTTCTGCTTATTACACAAAACGATGACAGTCAGAGTGAACACTCCTCCTCAGCAGCAAACCGAGGTGCAAATTGCCGTCAGGCAGCCCGCAGACGCGGGGCCCTGTGCTCTGAGTGCTTTGCTGGGGAGCCTGCAGCCCTCTGCTCAATGCGTTCTCTGTCCAGGCACAGCTTGGGAACAGTCACGGGGCCTTTTTTTCAGATGTGAAATCTGTCAGCAAAATGAAGTCAGCTTAAATATCAGCTGAGGCTTGAGCTCCCTTTCAGTATTTGTTGACTTTATCCCCCTCCTGCTCCTTCCTGATCAAGTTTCTCTCTGCTTGAGTCAGACTTGCCAACACTTAGAAGTTTTTAGTCTGTGTTTCAGGTTGTACGGATTTGTGTGTGACAGAGCTGAGGTGCCCTTTATATTCCTGACAGACTGAGGAGAGAGGGAGACCACTCTGGGTCTTTGAGACTCCTTGTGTTAGCTGCTACAATTCAGTCTGGTACCCAGATCACAGTGTGCTCAGGCGGTGCTGTGCAAAACTGCTGCCATTTGTGTGTGACACCTGCTGCCTGTCCTGGTGTTTGTGGCCAAGATATAAGATGAAGCTGAGGGAGTGCAGACAGGCAGGCAAAATACAGGGAGACAGTGAGTGTTGCTGGGTCTGTGCTCAGCCTGTCCTGGGGTAGGATGCTTAGGTAATGCAGAGGAACAACTGCAGGTTTGGAATGAACCCCTGGCATCACTGCCTGGCAGTGCTGAAGCATTTTGTGTGTTGAGAGCAGGAGATAGCTCCTGGCGTTGGCTTATTTCAAATTAAAAACAAACAAACAAACAAAAAACAAACAACAACAAAAACCAGAATAAACCAGAAGAGAAGAAGAAAGCTAGGGAAGGATAGAACTGTTACCACTTCTGGCTTTCATCACTCTCTTAATGATTAAAGTCAGCGGTTGTCTTTTTCTTCTTCTTTTCCTTCTTCTTTTCCTTCTTCTTTTCCTTCTTCTTTTCCTTCTTCTTTTTCTTTTTCTTTTTCTTTTTTCTTTTTCTTTTTCTTTTTCTTTTTCTTCTTTTTCTTTTTCTTTTTCTTTTTCTTTTTCTTTTTCTTTTTCTTTTTCTTTTAA
>NW_024962250.1:10483301-10805214 GCF_019238085.1 Lagopus leucura | reverse complement strand
TTCTTTTTCTTTTTCTTCTTCTTTTTCTTCTTCTTCTTCTTCTTCTTCTTTTTCTTCTTCTTTTTCTTCTTCTTTTTCTTCTTCTTCTTCTTCTTCTTCTTCTTCTTCTTTTCCCTTCGCCCTTTGTCCTTTGCCCTTTTCTTTTTTTACCCTAGATTTCATGTGTTTTAATCTTGTGGTCGTAAGCATTGACTTCTTTCTCCTATATGCATGTTTTTTTCCTCTCTCTGATATCTTCCCTGCTTTCCAAAGGTGAAGTTCTTTTCCTTCTCCTTAAAAGACCAGAATGTTTGCAGATTTCTTATTAAGAGCTTCTGGCTGCTGAGATGAACAGATTGTAATGTTCTGTGAAATATTATCCCATGTACTTGATAAAGTGATGTTAAAATATAACTTCCTTCTTCTCTTGGGCACATGCAGCCCTATGTCATTTAACAGCCTTCAAGGATGCTAAATGAGACAGAAGAATGCACTGCATTTTGGATAAATAGGTGGTGGGAGCAGAGCTTGGCTATTGGCACCTTTGTGTAACTGAAAGCCATGAGTCATAAGTGAGGACCTCCAAGTATGCAAAAATATCACCTGCAAAAACCTTACCCAGGGGCTGCAATTTCTTGCTCTTCCTGGTTTGCTGGACATGCATCAAACAGCCTCTAGAATCCATAATCTTGTAACATAGTCTCTGATTGTATGAAGTTCTCAGCCCTGAAATCTCTCATTATCGACGGTGTAGGCATACTGGTGTTTATTGGGCAGAAAGCACACTAAGGTCTGCTGTGGAGGATACTCCTGACCTGCTGAGCTGAGGAAGCTGATCTTTATTTGGCCTTTTTTCACTATACACCTCCATCTCCTTCCTGTCTTCTAGAGAAAGTTCACTCCTGCGACCAGGAAAGACAGAGTGCCCTGGAGGAGGCCAGGCAGAACCCTCGTGAGGGCATCGTCATCCCCGAGTGTGCTCCAGGGGGGCTCTACAAACCAGTGCAATGTCATCAGTCCACCGGGTACTGCTGGTGCGTCCTGGTGGACACTGGACGCCCCCTGCCCGGTACTTCCACTCGGTAAGAGCTGTAAGCCTGGTGGGATCCCTGCCTGGGGGAGATGAGCCATGAAAAATAGTATTGCTGTACCAGATAAGTTAGTACTTCTTGGGCAGCGTGCTCTGAGCTACCTTCCCTAGAGCCAGCGATGTGATGTACCATACTGAGTGTCCTCTGTAGGAGTTGATACACACTAACTGCTTTTCTCTCAAAGAACTATTATATAAAACTGCCTTTTTTTTTCTTTTTTTTTTTTTTTTTTTTTTTCTGGCATGCAGATTTCTGGTGGTAGCAGGCACCAGTCCTTTGCTCAAAATACAGGCCTGTGTTATGAGGGGTAGAAACAGAAGTGTCTGTGTTGAGTTATCCTCTGCTTTATGTTTCCATCCTGCAGCCACTTAGATTCTGGCCAGAACAGACTTAGAGCATTTCCCAGTTGCACATTGATAGATTTTAAGCAAAAGGTAAATTTAGCTTTTCAGCTGCCTTGGATCTTAAAATTACCTTTGGAATATTTTATCATTTGGGAACCGGAAACAAATTGTGGTTCTGGAAAGCTACAAAAACAGTCCAGTAGGGTCAGGAATTTAAAACTCTGCACAGCACAGTGATCCTGCAGAACATGGGCAGTTTTGAAAAAAAGCTCAATCTGCACCCACAAGAGTTGGAAGAGGGCCTTTTGCTGTCTGTGGGTTTAAGCTGCTCCTGGGTTTCACAGCATGTTCCCACTCCTCTCTCTACTTGCTACTGCTGCTGCTGGCTGTCCATAAGCAGACACATGACTAAGAATAGTGTTTCTGCTGCAGGTTTATTTTTTCCCCTGTTGTGAGCAGATAAGATGACCCCTTAGCAACTATCTGATGACACTGAAGCCATATCACATAGTTTAGCATCTTCTATTCTTTTCCAGCTATGAGACTCCAGTATGTGAAAGTGATGCCAGATCGAAGAGTACAGAGATTGATGATCCGTTCAAGGACAGAGAACTTCCAGGTTGGTAAAGAGAGACCATCTTTGCTTATCTCACCTTGGGACTCTCAAGAGGCCTACAGTGTTGTTGAGGGGATTTTCCTCAACTATGCTTATTTTACCGAGGGTTTTATTCTGTTATTTTGGGTAACTGGAAGAGCCTGGGAGGCTGCTTTATTGCCTGTCTGCCTTTCTTTGGAAACATGGCTGAGATAGAATTGCTGGGAAAAAAAAAACTGGGTGCCTGCATGTACCCTAGCTGAAGAATGGGCTCAGCATTCAAAACCTTTCTTCAAAGCTTGGCCAGGACAGGATCCTTCCCATATAGCAGGGCTTTTTAGTAGCTTGATGGTCTGATGAGCAATGATGATAATTGTCAGTGGATCAACTGGCTCCCTGGCACTGCAGGACTGTATTCCTGGTGCACTAAGGTCACTTATCTCATGCTGCTTACTTGGCTGGACTGGATTCCTCACTTTCTACCTGAGACCCACTTTATCTCCCATTGCTGGTTGTTTTCTGTTCCTTTCCCCTCTTAACAACATGACAAGCCATAATTTCCTATTTGTTTGCTTTGTTACTGCTAGGAAGAGATGCTGGGAACAGGTGTCTGAGCAACTGTTAAAAAATATTATACACACATGCTCTGTTTTTAACTTCCCTCTGCCTTTGTAAGGTGCAGAGGGAAGGGCCTTCACTGAGAGATCAGTCATTGCTCTTCTGAGAGGGGAAAGACTCCCAAAAACAGAAGCTACAGCCAGTCCTTTCTACAGTGAGGGAGAAGTAGAGACCAGAAACTCCACAGAAAAAGCTGGTAGCAATGAATCTGCTTCACTTTTTGTGGCCCTTCCTAGGGCTAACATGAAGTGAGTTTTCTGTGAACAAGTTAGCAAAGAAAATGAGATTTGCCTTTTGCATCTCTTGATTCTCCTGCCAGCTCCTGACCTTGGGCTCCATAGCTCTCTTCTTAGCAGCTCTGCCCCCAGCACAGCTCTCTACTACGCAGCTGCTCATTTTTACAAGACATGTAAAAACTTCTTATCTGCCTTCCTCTTACATTTGAATGAAATTGGCCAATTGGTTTAAGTATTACTTTGAGGGGTGAGAGATCACCCCATTTAGTGAATCAGCTAAATGATTGCATTAAGGCTCATTTCCTTGGGAAATCATTGTAAAACAGAACAACCTGACTTCCTTTCTTCTCCCTGCTATTTTCCGTTTGCTTTTCTGCTGCTTCTTGCATTTATTCTCTGTCTCTGCAGAACTCAGAGAAAACCCTTTGCCTTTGGACTCCTTAGAGTTTCTTTCTGATCTCTCAGGAAGACAGAATGGTTTCTTCTTCCTTCTTCTGCACTACAGCTTCAAGTAGATGAGGGGATGGGAACTTCATGAGGCCCAAGAGGACGTATGTAGGATGCTCTGTAGTATCAGACTCCAGGAGAGTTATCCTCTCAGCTCAGGCCACTTCTTTGTACCTTAGTGAACTTTCAGCTCTGTTTGGATGTGTGGTTTCTGTCTGTGATGGTTCCTGTTGCTAGAAATACCCTTGTCTATGAAGAGAGCAGGAGATGGAGCAGGGGAGTCACATATCCTGATTTGTCTGCTCCATGGTCTTTTGATGCAGACTTGAGGTTTGTTTGATTAGCTACTCTTGTATATAAAAATTCACTGGTGAGTCAGAACTACAGGGAATGAGAAAAGATGTTTTCTCTTACCTTTCATCTTTCTTACTGGAACTGAGCTTTTAGAAAAATCTCTACTTTTATTTGAGACATCTTTCCATTTGCCTTCACCTCTCCAATGAAGGTCCCTTACTTACCCCTTTTCTAGAGTCTTGCCTGTCCTCCAGACCTTCAGTGCTTCAGGCAGTAGCATCCTTCTCCTGTGTGATCCTGCACAGGCCAAGCTGGGAGAGACAAGAGTATGAATCTGTGCATACCTACGCATACCCTCTTCACAAACTGTGTCATGCTGCTCCCACGAGAGCCAGAAGAAAGAAGGAAGGAACGTGTTGCTTGCACATAGCAAATGGCAAGCTGCTAATTCCTGCAGACGGTGAGATGCTGAGGCCCCAGGGAGATGACTTCTAGCAAATGGTTTTTCAACCTTCTCATTACTGCAACAAAAAGCTCCTTTAAGTGAGTGGTCTCCTCTGACTGCCATAGCAGCTTACCCATTACAATGCTGACATTTTCTGGACCGTGTGCCAAACAAGTGCTGAGGGGTGTGTGTGTGTGTAATATGCGTAATATAGAGACAGGCTAGGGACTGTTGGTTCGCTATTGCAGAAAACAGAGCCAGTAATGCTGCAAAGGAGGGAGTTTTGTCAGATCAATTTGCAAGCTGCTTTCAGTTGTCGAGAGATTACATTAGGTTTCTGCTGCTATGTTTGGGGTACACATGCTTCTCTGCTTGACTAGGAGAAGCAGAAAGTGTTGACACTGTTACTTGCTACTGAGGCAATACTGTTTTCTGGTACTGCTCTTCTACGTGGATAATTGGTAGTGAACAGAGGTTTTGGGGAAGAGTAAGGAAGGTGGTGATGGCTTCAGTGTCATGTTGTAGAAAACAGTGGAATGGCAGGTGGTAGGTTTTGGACAGTGGCTGCATAGTTTGCCTCATAAAGGTAAGGAGGCAGAGATTCAGTTCTGTTTTAAGACTGACAGAGACTCCATCGTTCTGTAGTTATAATGGTGAGTAACTGAATGGTCTCAGGACTAAGTCATGGAAATAGTTACCAAGCTTGTCTACAGTCCATTTCGTCCAATTCCTGCCCAAATCAGCAGTGACTGGAGGCTCTTGCCATGTGATCACTTGGTCAGACATATTTCCAGTGCAGTCTGGACAGGCAAAGAACTGAACTATTGTGGTAGCTCCTGGCAGGCAGTACTCTGTGCCTGGAGAGGGAGGTAAGAACAGCAGCGCTCACTTTGGCCCTTGCTTTAAGAAGCTTTAAGCTGTCAGCTAGAGCCTCAGAACAGCCGTATTTTTGGAGGAAGATGACCCGGGAGGTAACGAATTATTTTTTAAACTCCTGTACAAGTGTTACCATGGGAACTCTGTCTGCCAGGCACTTCCAGCACATCCCTGTGGTTATGCTGGTAGGGAACTGGGAGGAGAGGCTGTAAAACCAACCACATGATCTTCCTGCCAGATATTGTTGGTGACTGTGTGTGTGCTGGACAAAGCTGCAGGACAAATTGCCATGCGGAGGAACCCACTGAGGAATTCTTCTGCCTTTCCTGCAATGATGTCTACAATGTTACAAACAAAGGAGGTTCTGACTGGTCCTTGCTGCGTTGGGCTGGGAGATCAGTCTTGTGTGTTCTTACATTAAACCTCCTCTTTTCTTTTTGCAGGTTGCCCAGATGGGAAGAAAGTTGAATTTATCACCAGCTTACTCGATGCTCTCACTACAGACATGGTACAGGCTATTAACTCAGCAGCACCTACTGGAGGTGGGAGGTGAGTCTGGAAAGCACTTGAGCTGAACCCACCAAGGTGATTGCTCTGGATGCCTGTGAGGTGGGGGTGGGAGGAAGAGTGGTGCTCTGAGCTGATTCCCATTCATGTGGATTGCTGGGAGAGGAGCTAGTGCTGCACCATCAGAGGCTGCTCTGTCTTGTCATTGTAGTCTGGCATGCCTGCTCCCACCCCTCCTCCCTGGCAGCTGTTCCACCATAAAGGTTAGTATAGCCCATTTGAAGTGTGAAATGAGAGCTCAGTGGGAGGAAGTGTCTTGTTCTTTTGTCCCCTGTCTATGAAAAGACCTAATAAAATGCAAATGGATTGAAGGAGACCGTGTGGCCTAGTGGCTACCACAGGGAGTGAAGAATGTGAACGGAATTCTTGGCAGCACAAGTGCTGTGGTTTTGCTGTGGGGCTGAAGCCAGCCTGTGGATGAGGAGAGAAGCTGTTTTTCATGACCCTCCCCTCTGACCAGCTGCCTCCTCATCCCTCTTGGAAGGAGCAGCAGGTCAGGCCTGTTTGAAAGAGGTGGGCAGAAGTGTGCTTTTCTGGGGAGCTGGGGAAAAGCTGAGATCTTGTCTCCCCCTCCTGTTTGATGATAGGAAATCTCCTTAGTGCAGCAGCTGCGGTGCTGCAAAGTGCCAGGCAGAACAGGCCACTGGGGATGGACTTGGTTGAGTTTTAAAAAATTACTGTGTGGCCATGACTAGGCAAGGCTTCTATGGCTCTGACTATAAAAGGGGACAGTGCTAGCCTACCAGGCAGGGATGCCACAGCAAATAATGTGCTCGCGTTAATGCAGATGTAGAGATGGAGGTACCTTTGTGCATGTTGCTTCCAGCATGTAATGTTGATACCCTGCTTCCCTCTTTCAAAATGCATGAGGAAGCAATACCATCTTTAAATTCTAAAGACAAAAACTTCCTGGGTGGCACCTTTGTGCCTCTTGGTTGCTGGATGGATTGCTTGTGAGTCCATATGTTTTTAACTTTATGTTTGGACCTTGCAAATGAGGCCGGTTGCTGAATGCCTGCACATGGGATAGTCTGTAACCCTTCGAATTAGCAGTATATGCCTAGCATGTCTGTACTCATATAAACAGGATGAAAAATGCCCCAAGGATGGGAAATACGTTGTTCTCTCCCAGCCATAAGCATTCCAGTGTCAATTCTGTGTAATTTGCATGGTTCAAATGCTGTGGATGGGGGTGGCAGGAAGCCCTGGAGAGTATTTGATATTTATTTGGCATCTTTGGCACAGAAGCCGAAACCCAGCCAGTGTAATCATCACTCTTAAAATAAAACTTAATATAAACCAATATTGTAGAGACCAGAGACATATATGTCCCCACTGCTCTTCCATAAACCCAGCAGGCTTTCTTCCTAACGTTCCCCAAGTTTTGTGTATTTCTCAGCTTTGAATAGAAGCCTTTCTGGCAGAATTTTTCACTGCCCAGCTCTTCACAGTCGCCACATTGATTTATTTTCAGCTGCAGTGTCAGCAGCCCAGTTGAAAGGGGGAAAAAAAAATCTTTTAGCAGTCTGTCCTTTGTAAGGCGAAAGGCTGCTGCCACCCAAATATTCTGCCTGCTCACAGCTGTGATTAAATTCAGGAAATTGCTCTGGCATAAACTTCCGCATGGATCAGTTAAGGTAAGTGCATACCCCAAAGAGCCTACATCAAGCTTTTCCATCCATGTGCCACTATGGAACCATTTATTTTGGAAAAGAAAAGAAAAAAACAAAAAACAATTTCAAGGAATTTAGCAATTCAACCAGTACAGCTTTCATTTGGTATGAGTTTGCAGAGCTGAGAAGCCAGGAAGCAGTCTCTGTGCAATGAGTTCTGCTTTCCAAGTTTCCCAGAGGGGAAAATGCCTAGAGTCCTCTCTTCAGGAACATCTGAAATTCTGCTGGGTGACCTGACTTCACTCTGGCATTAGAAGTGAAAGCTCTTTTTCATGAATATTTTATTTATGGGGCTAATGAACTCTTTTCCAGCCTTAACAACTGACATTATACTTAATTTACAACAGTGCTTATCCTGTACCTCCTTCACCCAGGTTTGTTGAGAAGGTGATATTGGAAAGGAAAGCTCGAGATCTGGTTTAGCTTAATGTCAGCAGAGACACTTACGTTTGTGAGGCAAGTTTCTCTTATTGCAGGCTCTTCTCTGTTCTCAGTGGAAGGGGAGTGCTGCACTTAAACACACACTGGCTTCCTCTGTAACCTACCTCTTTCTTTGAAGTGTTCACCATTTTTGGACCCTTTTAGAGGCTGAACAAATGAAGCCAATAATGAAAATAGTTTATTGTAAGCTTAGAAGTCACAGAGGACAGGCAAACTCGATACACGCAAGCTGTTTTCCCCTCGTCATTTGGCCCCATGTATTGTCCAGTGAGTTCTAAATGTGAGCATTCTGGGTGTATGTGGACTGGATGTAAGGCCTTGCTTCCAGAGCAGGGACAGAAAGGGAGCAGTACCCAAAACAGAAAGTTACTGAAATGGACTGAGCTGTGGATACAAGATTTCAGTGTGGGACTGTGGCAAAACGCGAGTATTTATCAACAAGAGGCAGTTTTAGCGAAGAGGAGTTATTTCCATTTCTCTGTGACAGCAGGGAGATGGAGCTGTCACAATGTACACCTTTGGTATCAAACATTAAAACAGGGAACAACAGAGAGAAGAGCCTCGCCAAAGTTTTTAAGGGCTGAAAAAGACCTAAGAGTGAGAGTCTTAAGGAGTTCAGGCTTCCATGGGATATTAGAAGAAAGAAAAAAGGATTGAAAGACGATTACTTATAATCTGAGTGAGTCCATAGGGACACAAACTCTGCAGGCTCTTTAGTCTAACAGGGAAGAACATGATCAGCTGAATATAAACCAACTTGTGATCAACATTTCTTTAAAGCAAAGCTGTTTGTAAGGCAGAACGAGCTAATGAGGGTGGTGATGGATTCCCACTCTGTAAGGCTTTCTTTTTGGGCTTGATACCTTTCAGAAATACTTTAGTCAAATCAAAGTTCTGGTCTTAAAAGTAAATTGATTCACAGTCTGTGCGTGTGATGTACAGGAGGTTGGATTAGCTGACTTTGCAGCTTTCAGCCTGAGCCTGAATATGTGGAGTGAAAACTGCCTGCATTTGCTGAGTGTCTTCAAGACTTTGCCTTTGTATGCTGCAAAGTTCTCTATGGCTTTGCAATGAATGTGTTATTAATTTTTCTTTGGAAGGAAAGGAAAAATGTAAGGAGAAAAAATGCTGGAGATCTGCATTTAAAGTCTACATAAGGCTGTGCTGATCTGCTTGCTTTACACTTGACACACACCAAAACATCTAGTAGCAGCAAAGTGATGCAGTACAACTTGTTTGTTGCTTCAGGCAACGTAAGTAAAACCTGATAAGACTTTTTTTTTTTTTTTTTTTTTTTAATTGGGCATGCTTAAAACAACCTTGTAATCCCTTATAGGTCTTGTCTCGTTTAAGCAAGTTCAAAGCTATTGATTTTAATTGAGTTACTCTTGCTTTACAATAATGTAAATGAGAAGAGAACTTCCCTTCGTCATGGCCCTGGTTTGTATTACAGCAAAATAGCCAAATAGACTTCATTTAAACTTTTGAAACAGAAAATCTCTGGTAAAATTCATTCTTAAGTTTATTACATAAACTCCAAGGCACATCTTGTTACTGTATGTTTTCAAATTAATTAAGGGAACTCTTGTAGGAAATAGGTTTATTAAACAGTGTTTTGTATCCTGCATAAATCCTATATAATAGAAGCAGCATTTTTTGTTAAAAAACAAAAACAAAACAAACAAAACAAACGAGTTCACTTTAGTACATTGTATTCTATTTTGTAAGTCAGACATATTCCTATCACATGGGGGCCTAAACTAGAATAGGTCAAAGGAGATCCCAGCTTCTCTCTACCCAATCTAAGAAACTATCTTTAGTCTTTGCCAATTTGGGAATAAATTTTAATTGCCAAAATGTTCTCACTGTAGGTTGTTACACCATCAGGAAAAATATGAATGCCCTGTGGAGTTTTGGGTTAAAAGAGCAGCTTCTGACAGCTATCCTTATCATGTAACTCAGCAGTTGTGTGCCTTCATTGTAAGCTGCCAATTATTTCCCATGTAATAGCCCTAAAAGGTACTTCAGAAAATTGCCCCCAAGGTTCCCTTTCATGCTGTAGTTGAGCAGTTGGAAGCAGGCAAGTAAAGCTCAGCACATCTCCAGGGTGTTCTGAAGTTGAGCCATGTTTTAATAAAGATTGACACTTTCAAACAGTATGGGGAAGTTAATGCCCAGCTCCTATTGCAATTCAATTGAAGTTGGATACTGAACTCTCTTTATGCTTCTATGGAAATTCTAGCCTAATTAAAGATATGAAAGAGATCGTGTAATAGGAGGATCTTTTAAAAAGTCAATGAGGAATGAAGGGAGTTGATTTTTAAACCTCCTAAATGATTTATCCCTCAGTCTTCAGAAAAGTTGTGTTCAGAATAATGTTTCATACACAACTTAGCCGGAGGGAGGAGAGAAAGAAACTGGGTCTGTAATGAGAAGATAGCTTCAGTTTTAGCTGTAGAGGAATTATGCATTCCTTGTAATGGATTTGGACTGCGCAGTAACCTTTTGTTTAGTCTGAACACAGCTTTTTTTTTTTTTTTTTTTGTTAGCTTCTTGACTCTTTCCCTATGGGAAAGGGAGAATAAGAAAACAAATACACAATCCTTTTTACAATTTCATTAGAGTAATCCTCTTTGATTCGAGCCATGTTCCACAGTTAGTGCTTTTAGCTTTACAATAGACAACCTCAAGGAATGACAAAAGGAGACTAAGTGGAAGCAGAGCAGGCAAGAAGAATCATGAATTTTACTTGGTCTGTTAAAACTGTTGCCACTTTCCATCATCACTTCCCCTGGGCACCTTGGTGGGCATCATTAGTGCTCCCCTGGGCATTGACTGGCAAGGTCAGTCCTGATATTTCTTTGCATCCCTCCTTCATTCAGCAACAACCAAGCAAGGCTTAAATGCTTGCAAAATAACGTTGAGACTTAGAAACTTGCAGATTTAAATACTGTAGATAACCTGACTACAAGCGAGTGGGAGTGGAAGCTGGGCTTTTTTTCTGCTCTGTTGCTTCTGCTAGTAGTTTCTTGTTCATCAGTGCACTTCCATCCTGGAATTAGCTCCCACTGGTTTATAGCCCCCATTTTCAGTCTGGAGTTAGGGATGTTAACCTGGTCTTAATCCCCTTCCCTCCTCCTGCCTCAGCTGCTATTGTTGCCAATTAAAGTTTGTATCAGAAAGTAACAGATTTTGGAAAAACCTTCAAACAGGTGATCATCTGCTGGGTACTTCAGAGCTTGCAACCTTGCTTTCTCCCAGAGAAATATTTTGTGTTCGCAGATTTTCTGTCACTGCAGTAGTATAGAGAGTCTGTGCAGTGGGATGCAGTGGGGCTGCAAGTGTGCAGGAAGCAAAGGATTGACTTTGAAAGGAAGGCTTGGGGATGAGTGGTTGGATGACTGTGAAGAGGAAAGGGACCTGGGAGTGTTGGTTGATGCTCGGCTGAACATGAGCCGACAGTGTGCCCAGGTGGCCAAGAGGGCCAACAGCATCCTGGCCTGCATTAGAAATAGTGTGGCCAGCAGGAGCAGGGAGGTGATCATCCCCCTGTACTCAGCGCTGGTGAGGCCGCACCTCGAGTACTGTGTTCAGTTTTGGGCCCCTCACTACAAGAAAGACATTGAGGCCCTGGAGCGTGTCCAGAGAAGGGCAACAAAACTGTTGAGGGGTCTGGAGCACAAGTCTTATGAGGAGCGGCTGAGGGAGCTGGGATTGTTCAGTCTGGAGAAGAGGAGGCTCAGGGGAGACCTCATTGCACTCTACAACTTCCTGAAGGGAGGTTGTGGTGCAAAAGGGTCTGGCCTCTTCTCCCAGGCAAATAGTAGGACCCGAGGAAATGGCAAGAAGTTATACCAGAAGAGGTTTAGGTTGGATATTAGGAGAAACTTTTTCTCTCAAAGGGTGGTCAGGCACTGGAATGGCTGCCCAGGGAGGTGGTGGAGTCGCCGTCCCTGGCAGTGTTCAAGAGGCGCCTTGATGAGGAGCTACGAGAGATGGTTTAGTAGCTTGTGGCACTGATAGGAATGGGAGGGTGGTTGGACTGGATGATCTTGCAGGTCGTTTCCAACCTTGTGATTCTGTGATTCTGTGATTCTGTGAAGGGACTTCGTTTTACTCAGTAAAATGTAGTTGAGCCTATTACCCTTTGAGAGTACAGCCCAGTGGAGGAGAATGTGATTGCACACTGTACGTGTTTCGGTATGTGTGCACTGTCTGACCTTGCTCTCCTGTATTTTAAGCTAGATACCTCCTCTTCTTTCCTGTGCAGTTAATTCCTTCTTTCTTGCTAGGGCTGGAAGGCATTATAGGCTGCTTGCAAAGAGCGTGTTCAAACTGTCTAGGTGGTATTTTGGCATATTCTTCCCTCTCTGCTCCAGAATTTAGTGCAGCTGCAAGAAGCACGTGTCCATATTTATTTATAGACTCTTTGCTTTCTCTCCATAGCCCAGTTAGACCAGATGATATGATGATGTTCCCTGGAAGTGTGTCTCAGCTGGAAAAATAGCCTTGTTAAAAGTAATGGAGCATTAACCCAGGTGTCTTCAGGCATTAGCCAGTGAAGAGATAAGTAAAGAGCTTCCCATGAGGGAACTGACAGAACATTATACATGAAGAGGAGCAAAAGATTACTTAGACAAAACTATTCTTCTCTTCTCTGTTGGGCTCTTGGTGGACTTATGCTGCATAACGGAGCTAAACTTGCTGGCTTTTATGTAGTTTGCACGAGAAGCCTGAGAAATTGTTATCATACAGCAGCAAGAGACAGGTTCAGTGGATTTTTCACGTGACTGGTGTTGGAGTAAGAGATGTTTTATTGTAAGTTGAAAATGTGCAGTGGAGAAGCAGCTCAGCAAATTAACTTAGCATCTGAGGACTGATGCACTTCTCTTGCAACAACAAAGGAGAGGCAATAGAATAAAATTCCCCAAGAACACTACTTCAAACTCTGCACTGGCAGAACAGTTAGAGACCTCAGATACATTTCAGCTGACCCAGCATGTATGGCTGTTGTCATGGCACATCATCAAAACTAAGTGGTTTAGCAATGCTGTGAAGTTGCTTCGACTCATGTTTCATAGATGGAAAGTAAGTGTCTTGCATGGACAGTCATGAAAGTCAAGATATTTAGATGAATGTTGTAACCTCAGCATTCTCAGTCTATCATATAATTGCACGATGCACAGGGAAGGTATGGCTGCACTGAGATGATGTGGATATTCAAAGTCCTCCCTGTTCTGGGATTCTGGATTATCATCAGAAAGGGCAGGCAACCAGCTCAGGAACTGCAGTACTTTTAGGCCAGCCAGCAGGAAGTGGTAAAAACTTAGTAATGGCTCTATCTTCCTTCCTCATACAGTCACAGAAGTTAAACTAATTCCCTTTAGTTCCATTAGCGTGCTGCTGTTTTCAGTATAAATGCTCAGCTTGTTTGTAGTGGCTAAGACTGATACATCATCACCTCATGAGTCAATGTATTTGTATTAGCCTGTGGATTGCCTTGGTTTTCTTTTTGGAAGTGCTGGAGAAAACCATGTTGCCTCTTCTAGTAACTAGGAGAGCTCCTCATTGATGTGTTTCTGAAAAAAGAAAAAAAAAAAAAGACCCTTCTAAATCCTGCTTTGGAGTGTCTCTTCAGCAGGTAGAGAGAAGCAAGTGCTCCTGTCTTTCTGACAGTGCTTACTGTCAGTGCTAGAGGTGCTCTTTCCCTTTTCTCCATTTCTGCGGCTTGAGATCTGGGTCTTCAGAAAGCAAAGGTCAGAGCCAAGGGCAGGCCAAGGTGTGGACCAAGGGAATCTCACATGCAAAAATTGGGGTTGTATTCCTCTATCTCAGCAAAAGCAGAAGCTTCTCTCTTGCAATACAGAACTTCTGGTTCTTCCCTGTGGCTGTTGGAAACATTCAAGTCTTCAAATGATAGCCAGCTCACTTCCAAAAGGGAGAGAGGCCAATGACTGTGTTTATAAATGTCATAAAAACAAGCCACAGGATGTGTTTTTATTCTCTCCTGTCATCCTGTTCTTCATGTTGAGTTTCAGGGCTCTAAAAAATCCAGGCACTCCCTTAGCTTCCTGGGGAGATTTTTGCAGTTTCTACTTGTCCATAGGTAGCTCCAGGGGTTTGCCTTGTGTTTTGGCTCCCAAAACTAAATCAAATTTATTCCCAACCTCCTCTTCCTCCCACGCAGTGTTTATCCCACTGTACATTGACCAGACACTGTGTCTGAATGCCAGGATGCTTCTCAGCTAAGAATTAAATGATGAGGAGACATTCTCAAGTAAAACCTTGTGAAATATGTTGCTGTAGGTTATTTACCTCTTTCCAGTGTGTGAATTTACTTTGGAGGGTGCGGGGGTGCAGATGTTCCCAGATAGCGACTACGTTTCACATTACTGATGTGCCATGACTGTAGGTTGTGATTTTCTTTTTCAGGCTTTGTAGCTGCATTGTAGAGGCAGAAGGGGTCATATGAGAAGGTCAAAAGGGTTTTTACCCTTCTAGTTCCCCAAAAAAGAATTTTTCAGTTGCCATTTAAATATATAACCCACCAGTTTCTTAATTAAGGTTGATGATGGTCTTAAAATGCATTTTATAAGGTACACCTTAGTAAAACTGAACCTGGGTTCATATTTCCCTAGCTTGAGTGCCCAAAACTCACACCAGAACCTGGCTGCCTGCAGCACACAACTGTCCCTCTCTCATCGCTGGGGAAGGAATTAGGCAGCAGCTGCATGTGTCTCCTGGAATAAGTCAGAGCAACCAGTGCCAGTGTAGCATGTCTGACTGCCTGTCCACTAATTTCCGTGCCCTAAAAAGCTTTATGCTTAGGAGGAAAAAGGCTCAAGTCTCAGCATCATTTTAATTTTTTTAATGATGCATTCATCATTTGGAGAAAGAACAGGCTACCTTAGTGAACTTAAAAAAGAGAAGAAGAAAAAGAAAAAGTCTTCTCTAGAAAGGATTTCTTCCCTGATTCTTTGTATCACAAGGAATAACCCCCTTCCTACTGCTGGGAGAGCACCTCATGCCATATAAACAGTATGACCTACTGCCTCTTCAGTAAAGACCTGAGATTGAGAGGCAGTGTTCTCTATTCACATGTCTTCAGCTGAGGCTGTCCCTCCTCCTGTCCTCCTCTCTGATATTTTTTGTTGTTGTCCACAGAAAGGAAATGTGAGCCAAATAATGTCAAAGCTGTAAGATGAGAATGAGTAAGAAATGGAGCACTCTGAAGTTACCAGTTCCATAGTACTGTTTTTAATGGATTTGTGGTGCTTGTCTGCTGTGGAATTCTTGCGTATAAATCATCCACGTGAAGAGCATTAAATATGCTGCAAATACAGCACGGGTGTTCAGATCATATAAATAGATACAGCAAGAATGTTTCGTCTTGCCAAGGACATTTTCAAATAATGAATGCGTCTTGCGTTAAATAAATTTGTTCCCTTTCCGAAGCCTAGATGCTGCTATCACAGAAACTACCATGGCAGCTGGCATGCACAGCTCTCACATTGGTAGCTCAAGAGTCAAAAGGAGCATGAAGACTGCTTTTTGCCCTCCAGAGGGGGAATCCTTTGGGATTAGGCAGTTTCAGCAACTGGTGTAAGGAGAGACAGAGCTAAGGGTATCAGACTCCCAGAATCCCTTGTCACCACTTGTTAATGCTAAAAGGCATTTCTAGATAAAGTTCCTCTCTCTCTCTCTAAAGATCTCAGCTAAAAGGAGAAGATTGTCAGATTTGTGTATTTGTCCTGCTTTACACAAGTCACACTCTGTGGCTCTTCCATGCACATGACAACGTTGGTAAGAGCACCCACTTGCTGGGGGCCTCTGCTTTCTCCCCAGCAGGTTCTCTGAGCCAGACCCCAGCCACACGCTGGAGGAGCGAGTGGTGCATTGGTACTTCAGCCAGCTGGACAACAACAGCAGCAATGACATCAACAAGCGAGAGCTGAAGCCTTTCAAGCGTTATGTGAAGAAGAAAGCCAAGCCCAAGAAATGTGCCCGACGTTTCACTGACTACTGTGACCTCAACAAGGACAAGTCTATCTCACTTCAGGAGCTGAAGGGGTGCTTGGGAGTCAGCAAGGAAGGAAGTAAGTGGATTTCTTTCTCCATTCTGTGAGAATAAACTCAGGAATCGGTTTTATCCCAGGTAATTAAAAAATGCCGCATTTTGCATGAGAAAATGAGTGATTAATATTCTGCCATGCAGCTGTAGTTCATTATCTTTATGGCTCTGTCTTAAAGTCCTTATCACAGACCTTTGTGCTAAGAACTAAATGGATACAGGGCAAAAAGATGAGCCTTGCTCAGAACCCTGCTTGTACTGTAGAAGTCCTTAGAAACTGCAGTTCAGTTCAGGACCTCTCTGAGTAATACACTGCTAACAATATTCTGTTGCCTCAACCATGTAGGTTGGATGATGTATGAGGCAGCACAAACCCAGTCCTTCTCCGGAGGCCCTGTTGACTAACAGAAATAATATTTATTTTCATTGCTAAATCCGGCATGCAGGAGAGGGGATGACACAGAGAGAACAACTCAGAAGGAAAGTGCAGGACTGTACTGTTGGACTTTTTCAGAGTTAAATTACATTTTAACATTGGGGGAGAATTAGGGCATAGGAATAGCTGTTCTTCCTGTTTAGTGGCTGAGCAATCGGCCCACCTCCCTTCCTTTTATTCCTCTTTCATTCTCACCTCACCTTCTATCGAAACCTGGACCAAACTGATATTTCTGGAGATTCTATGAATTGAAACCTTTCAACCCATACTCAATAATTATCAGTCATTCTTGACTATGGGCAGATTTGCTTGGCAGGAGAAGGTAAACAAGGAGATTCCAAGGGATGAATTTCCTGTGCAGGTGTTTTGGTTGTGTGGACAGCTGTTGTTATAACTGTCATGCTGGTTGGGAAGGATGGCTAGCTTTCTTTTTCCAGTCCTAGCTTTTCCTTAGTGCTTTCTTCAGGTTTAGCATGCATGAGAAGGGAATGAGTACCGTTGAGTGTTGAGAAGTTTCTTTTTCTGGGTATTTTTTTTTGCGTGTATCTTGATTATCATAATAAGACCATTGGATTATTTGTCAACTGTAAGAAATTTTAAGATTTCCTAGCTCAGTGGAAGTTTTTTTCTTAGTCATTTGTACTTTACTGAGAAATTACATACCAAAATAGCAGCCCTGTTCCTTAATTTTATTACCTTCCCACTAGATGAATATGCCAAATGAGTTTTATTGCTATTTGGCCTGGAATAAGACTCTCTGGAATCTGCTGCCTTGGCCCACTGACTGTTCAGAATTTTTATGGAAGGGGGAGAAAAAAGGAGAGAAAGAAGAAAAAGAGAATTTTTGAGCTCAAGTGAAGGGGAAAGCAAGCAGCAAGGGAGATATGTTGCCGTGAGTCCCTGATTCCCCAAATGTTGAGAACACAGTCTGACCTTTCCTGATTGTCCCATTATACGAGGACAAGATTGTGTGCAAAAAGAGCTCCAACCTTGTTTTGTCACATAGCTCCACATGCCTACTAGAGGTTTGATAGGTCTTGAGGATCAAAGTTAAAGAGGTAAGTTATGTGGAAGGAGAACTCTTAAGAAAGGACCTAGGGATGGCTACAGAATGATGAGGGCTAACAAGCAGTAGAGGGAGCCAGTGCAGGGAGCAGCCCACCAGCATATAGGAAAAAACAAATGAGAATACTTGGAGTACACAATATGCAAGTTTGTGATGGACTTCCCTAAAGGAGTAACGAATCTGTGAGGCAGTAGCTAATGTTTGCTCTGCCTTCTATTTACAAGAACCTCTACATTAAGAAACAGCCAGTAATGCCCTTTTTTACATGTCATCGTATCTCAAAGCATGAGTTCATGCAATCGGCCAGCTAGTCCATGTATTCCTTCTCTGTGTTTCTTACTCCATACCATGGTCTCTGCACATTTGCTGCGGCTGAGGTCACTGTTGGTCCAAACCAAACACTGGTTGGGAAGTTTCTGTTGTAAGCTGCCAGTCAAATGAATCTAAAACTTTTTATGGAAATGCTTGTTTCAACAAAATCTTTGTTAGGAAGGTTTTTCTGATCTGGATTTGGATGAGAAAGGGCTTGAGGAAGGCAAGGAAAGTCATTCTTCCCCTTGATATACCTCTTTACTAGTGAACTTGCCTCAAATATTCCAAATTGTGGTTGGAATCCCGCAGCATAAGGACTAGAATGAGGTGGGTCATCATTCCAGGTGAGTGTGCCTCCTGTTAAGCAAATTGAACACTTGCACTGATTTTGAAAATAAACCTTAAATACAAATTTTGTACAGTCTGAAATGGTAAGAAAAACAAGTGTTAAGGCTTCTGCATTTTTGTTAGTGTTTTGGTTGGTTTTTTTGGGGTTTTTTTTTTTTTTTTTTTTTGGAATCAGTTCCATCCAAACATGGAAATAATGTTCCTTGGTGGGAGGACAGGGCATAAACAAATCAGTAATGTTACATGTCTCATGGATAAAAGGAAGCTTTATGTGGGAGGATTCATCTGCAGTGTTCATAATGACAAGCATGAATTTGAGCTCTTTCCAGTTAGGATCAAATCTGTCTGAGATGCAGAGTTATATCTGTCCTCCCCTCCTCAGTAGGTTCTTCATCTTTGTGGTCACCCATTATGTGGATGCTGCTACTAAAGAAAGAAGGAAAAATAATAGACAATCTAAATGGCTGATTAATTAGTGGTGTTTGAGACCCTTCTAATCAGTACCTGCAGAAGTGACTGATTTTCTTTGCGCTTGGGAGAATTCTGGGAGTGAAAAACTCCATTACTTAAGCAAGCAGTTGTGTGGGAACAGGTAGCAGGGAGTGGTCATCTCAGAAAGGCCTCTGAATTGATGACAATAGGAAGCTGATGACAGTCTGAGAGGCTGTGAGGAAACTGTAAGGTACTATTTGCTGAACGCTTTTAGGTAGTGACTGAGTTAATTGAACTGAAATTCAGAGTATATTTAATTGAAATTAGATGTAGATTGAGATGTAAACAAGCTCTGCTGATTCACTGCTTGGTTTTGTTTGCTTTGCTCAGATATTCCCCTTTGGGGTTCAGTTGGGATGCTATAGTTTGTCTCCTTTAATCCTGAGGATAAGTACTAGTTGGAACATTTGTACAGTCTTGACATGAGATAGGATTCCTGAAAGCATGTTTCTTCCCCATCAAAAGTGATAGGTTTGCTCAGTGAATCAGAGGAATTACTTCTACCTATAAAAAACTGCTGGGGTTTCCTTGAGCTTTTTCTTTTGGAGGACATCTGGCCAAATATACTGTAGCTAGAATTATTACCCAGAATAGCATACCTGAGCAAATACTTTGAATTATGAAATTTAGTGAGTGATGGGATATCACCCTGCAGTACCCAAATGCTTCACAGGTATGCTCTATTTACCCACCGTCCCCATCTGCCATACCCCTTCCTCTCTTTCATTTCAACTTTATGCTCATTACAGTGTTACTCTGATAGGGTTTTGTCTTCTCTACGCGTGCTGGCCTGTTTTTATATTGAAAGTAGCTGACTGAAGATCGTATTCTCTGCCTTTGGAGTGAAAGATAGTCAGTTTTATGGCAGTTGTTAGTTTCCCTGCACTAATGCGTCTGGGAGTAAACCCACAGAAAGCACAGAGCCCTACCAGCGTGCTGCAAAGGTCTGCCATGCCTGGTCTTGGGACCCCCTGCCATTGCTGGCCTTTTGGATCAACTTATCTGTTGTTTTCCGAATCTTTTTGAAGACGAGCAGTTTCAGTCACAGCAATGCACACTAGTCCTAGCTTCACTACTCGAGGGGGTGAGTGCAGACCCTTGGCAGCGCGGCCCTTAGCTGCAGGTAGGCTGAGGGCAAAGGGCGATGACGGAGCGGAGCTGTGTGCGGCTGAGCAGCACCCTCTAGGGGAACAGCCGCCCGAGGATGCAGCAGTTCATAAGCGGACTGTGCTTTTATTGCCAGGCCCCTCGGTGAGTCCCAATTAGCTCTGGAAGAATCTGCCTCTTGGCTACGGAGCCCTGCTTTTTATGTGCAGGCATAGGAATAAGCTAACGGCGGTCTCTCTGATCTTGCCAGGGCAGATGGCTGAGACGAGGCTGGCATTCAGGGACCTTGAAATCACTCACTCGCTGTGTTTATGCAGTTCCTCTTATTAACGTTTTTTAAAGCTAAAATATTTTGCTTTGTGATCCATTTCAAATGCAACTGCCGCCTTTCTCTTCCTCCCTTTTCCTTGTCAGGGTGCAGCATCTGTCTTCCTGCAGTTTCCTTGCTCTTCCACCTTGTTGCTACATTTCTGCTCATCTTCTTTCCCACAGCAAAATGTTCTTTAGGTGTGAGTTCCTGTATTACTGGTGCAAGTTAAATCATGCCTTACTTTGCACCTTAAGTCAGCTGCACACACACATCAAAGATTTCATCCTGACCAGAACTGGGGGTGGCAACAAGCAGGAGGTCCCCCTTCTAACAAGGCCCTTGCCTGAAATCCCTACTTAGCAGCCAGCAGGGACTGAAACATACTTTTGGAAGTGCTCAGCTCCTATAGTCCCTATGTTGTCAGTACCCAGCAGGTGGTGGGAACTGGTTTATTGTAGAGGCAAAAGTGCTTGCTGTTAGCTCCATCTGGTGTGGGGTGCCTGTGCCTTTATCTTGTGACAGTCATTGCTGTGCAGTCTGTTCCTGCCCTTCTGCCAGATATGAGTTCAGATCTTTCATTTCATAGCAAAGACTGTTTTGGGAAACTTCATGTTCGCTACTTGCATCTTTCCTTTCCTTTTCTTCCTTCCAGACTTTATTTTAACCTTGTAATAGTCGCTTTTTGCCCACACCAAACCTCCAGTTCTCCTGATGTTTGGGTACTAGAATATCAGATGATTAGCATCAAGCTTGTAGGTCTGACTCTTGCACATGAGTCTTCCAGAGGCAGGACTTGCTGTGTGCACATCCAGAAAGGAAGAGCTCCCTGGAGTCTGCCTGCTGCCAGCAGATGATGGGGATGCTCCTTGGTCATGCCGTGACATTTATTGCGTTTAACATGGTTCTTGGATTTTACAGGTAGCCTGAGCAGTTTCCCCAGTGGAAAAAGACAAGGCCTTAACCCTTTCAGTGAGTATCTTGTCAAAATATTTGTTACTTTTTCTTTTGTCTGTGATACCCATGTGTCCCAAAATTTGTGCTCCCTGCTCTTCTACGTTCACAAATAGCGATCCATAAATAACTAGAAGCCAGGGTTGTTCCTAAGAGGTGTGAAGATTATAACATGCTGGTCTACAGCATCAGCTCAAAGTCCAGTACCGTGTCTTCAGCTATGCAGACAGCATGTAGCTAAGGAATTGGAATAGGATAGAGCAAGAATACTCTTCTTGCTTTACTCTTCCTCTTTCTGGCGAGCAACAATTTAAGTGATTAGTTGCATTTATGTTTAATTGCTTCACGGCCATGTTCCCATGGATATTCTTCTGTGTCCCAGTTAATGTCTGCTCTCCTCTGTACTTTGTGGCAGTGAATTGCACCCTTTCATCGGGTGCGAAGAACAACTTTTGTTTGCTTTCCTTTCAGACCTGCTGCCTCATGGTTTCCTTGGGTGTGTCTCAGTTTGTCTTGTGAGAAACAGTGATGTTTCCTGGTGTGTCCTCAGTTCTGAGCATATATTTGAGTTTTGTTGCCACTAAAAGCTGAGAAGAGGTGTTGCAAAAATCACATCCTGTGGCTTCAAGCTTTTTCCTAGTCACTCATAGTCTTTAGTGTAGGACAGATCATCTAGACACTGAGGTCAGTCTGCTGTTGTTATTCACTGAGCACTGTGAGAGCCTTTTGCAAAGCTGTGTAATGAGGTTCAGTTATGACAGCCCGGAGTAGTTTTGCATTTAACAATATTTGCCCCCACTTCAGAGGGTATGTTGATTGACACTGGTTCCAGTGAGGCCTGTCTATTAACTTTCCTCCTTTTGAAAATCAGATCCATACTGCTGCCTTCTCTTTGCCATGTTTTCCCTGTAATTAATCCTCAGCGAGCGCTTGTTCTAATCCTGTAAATTCTTGGAGAACCTTTGATGAGGGACTTAAAAAATGCTTTTTGAAGAGAGGGGCATGGGAGTGTGCACGTCCACCTGACTCACTGAGTAGCACACTTGCACCATCCCCTGGGACAGCTGGAGCTCGGCAGGGCAGATTCATAGGCCTGTTAAGACTTCAGAGGGTGTGATGCAGGCAGGTCTTGAAGGGAAACTGCTGTGTTTTGCCTTCACAGTGACTGGGAGAGATCTTGAATGTCTGCCTCCTGCTTGTCTGCTGAGGGATGGAAGCAGCTGGCTCTGGGGCTGCTGATGACAGGGCAGCCATGCAGCAGCGGGGTTCTGCATCAGCCATCACAGGCAGAGCAGCAGAGGGAGAGGCCAGCATTTTGCCCAGTCTGCCTGCCGATTTCCAAGAGGGGGGAGGGAGAGGGAAGTGGTGGTTTACGTTTAAAAATATATCAATCCCTAGGGCTGTGTGTGACTCAGTCAACACTTTTTCAGCAAGGCTGTCTCATTAGCCCCGTGTTGTTTTCAGCCTCACAGCTTACTTGAGATCTCAGCCTTACAGGGCCGTGTTTGCAGCAGAAGCTGTATACTGTATCTTACTTCATTTGGAAGACATTTTGGTTTTAATTTGCCTTCTTTACTCACTTTCTCTGCTTCTGTTTTGTTCCTCTTTTTTTGCCCACCCCACCCATTTCAGTAGGCCGCTTGGTGTAGCAGCAACAGAAGACAGAAGGGAAGGCAGGAGCCAACCCAAAGGAAGGAAAGATACAGCGACAGATGGACACCTTGCTTCTTAAGAGCAAGCATACAGCATCAGAAACATCCAACGTAGCAGAAGTGGCACCCAGAACGTTTGCACTTTCTAATAATTGGTTTGGGTTTGTTTTTAATTTCTTTTCAATGCCATTATCTAATACTTTGGAGAGCAGGGGGAAACAGGATCATGACTTTTTAAAATTGGAACAGCTACTGATGACTTAAAATTGAGTTCACTGGGACTCGAAGAAAGAGAATTTTATATACTGTATATAAATATGTATGTAAATTGTACAGTTGTCTTGTACAGGGGTTGGAGTCACTGTTCTGTTCCTCCCTTTGCTTCTGAAGGCTGTTAGGGTTAGAGGGACACTTTGCATTTAATGGATTACAGTAATGCATTCATTTCTGCCAACTGATCCATCATTCAGTTGCAAACTGATCTCTTACTGTCCCCACGCACGAAGGAGTAAGCATATCAGCATGACCTGAGCAAACAGTGCCCCACATACTAAATGCTTCTTGAGAACCTCCTCTTTGATTACTGTGCAGCTCTGTTCAAGTCACAGGCATCAGGACTTCTGAGAGAGCAAGGATTTCTCCTCAGCAGTTGGGCACTGCAAAGCTACTTGGAGTAGGGGTAGGAAAGGATTGTATTAAGGAAATGTAGAAATAGTTTCTGCACCTGTTGCAAAATGGTGAAAAATGAATTGCAAATGCATCGCTATTCAGGCTCAGAAGACATGCTTAGCAAATATGTGCCATGTCCTGAGAATCTAATGCTACTGGAAGGGCATGGAAACCATAGACACTAGTAGAATCAGCGGAGTGATGTCACGCATCTTCTTCTCTGACACAGTGTTCATCTATATGATGCAAGCAATAAAAATACTGAGGAACCATCTAAAAGCAGCATCAGACTGCCTGTTACTTTGCTGGAGAGCAAGGAACAAATTTGTCAGTGCAGAAGGACACGTTCTGCTGGTTCCCAAGAGTCTGCTTTTACTTATGCTTCAACTCTGCAGCTTGGGCCATGCTTGCTGGTAAAGGATTGCGTGCAATGACTGATCTTGTCTTTGGTGGCTCCTCTCCTGCACAGGGGACAGCCTGTCTAGCTTCGATTACCTACTTCACCTGATTCATTGGTATCAGTATCTCCCGTGCTTTTGTGCTTAGTAACAGCAAAGGCTTGAAGAGCTTGGTGCTCCTGGAGGCCACAAGAGCTGTTTCAACCACCTGCAGTTTTTCCAAACTTGTTGCCTGCTTAACTTCAGTCAGATGCAGCTGTAAAGTCAGCAGATCAGCTATCCTGGGTTTGGACAGAGTGTGATGGGACACGCCGTGCTGTGATTTGCTTTGCTCGTTTTCAACCTCCAGCGGCACTTGCCTATTCCTAGAGGAATTCTGAGCAACTTCCCATTTCAGATTTGGCAATCCTTGTGCCGCTCATTTTTGGATCCGGAACCAGTAGTAAGAAATGACTTTGTGCCATGCTGATATGAGATCATACCAACAATTGTTTGTAAAAGTGTTGTGATACTGCAGAAGGTGAACTTGTCCCCTGAGGCTTTGCTGCTTTCATATAAATGTTACAACACAGCCACTCTGTGGCACGTCACCTGATGGCAGACACATCACAGCAAGAGTGTCCTGATGCAGTAAGCTAGTGCCTTGTTGCCAAAATGGAAAATTAGAAAAAATAACAAGCATTTTTGAAATAGCCATATAGTAGCAATGACAACTCTTCCCTGAGAAGTACATTGGAGCTGATTGAAGCGTTTTATATGGTTGAAAACACCTCTGGTAGTCTCTGAAGTGTACATTACACCACTGTAATGTATAGAAAAGCTCTCTTTAGCAAGAGCAGATCCTGCAGCTCGATCCTTTATGGTTCCTCACATACAATGTATGTGTTTTTCTGGACTGCAAGCTGCCAACTTCTCAATTGCATCTTCTCTTTTTAAAATGCCCAGCACTCATCTTTTGTGTGTTGGAATGATTTGGTTTAGTGTATAGTTAGAAATGTTCCTATCTCTTGTTATTCCTATTGTAGGAGCAAAGAACGAACCCAACAGTATAAAAAAAAAAAACACTTTTCCCTGTCTTTATATGCTAGCCTTAGAAAGTGAAAGCTCTGGCTGCTGGGTGTTTTCTTGTTTGTTTCTTTTTTCTTATTTTTTTTTAATTGCATAGTTACATCCAGCAAATCCAGACAGTTGGATCTCAATAGGAGCTCTGTCATCCAGCCACTGGGACAGGCAGTGCCCCACAGAATTGCAGGGGTGTGCAGAGCTGCTAGAAATCATTGCATCTTTTCATCTGGAAATGCTGGGAATGTCAGTAAAGTAGACAGCCAGCACTGCTGCCTGTCACAATATCCTTCTGCAGACCTTTTTCTCCTTTTTGCATCTTTCAGGTCTAAAAGGCCTGCGCTCACATGTAGTTTGCAATTAAAATTGAGTCAGTTGTTCGAGGAGATCAAACAAGGTTGGCTTTGGTATTGGTGGATATTCATGTTGCTGTATTAGTGCTGACTTAATGGATGGATGGGGGTCCAAGCATTATGTTTCTTTAGTTTCATGGGAGGAGTCCAACTCCCAGCATCACAACTTCGGATTTGCACAGGCCTCAGAGCAGCTTATGGCAGCATTTGTACATTGACATGCATGACCCAACCACTATGACTGCATAAAGTCTGGGCACAGGTTAGATTACTTGTTCAGGATTTGTGTGTTGGAAGCTCACAGAAGGCTGTACTGGTCCTGACTCATATAATCCACCCATTGAGTGTCCAAACAGTCATCAGAACAGAGCAATGCTTCAGCTTCCCTCATCCCTTGTTGTTTTTCTTGCCAGTCACCGGGCTGCCAGGCCAAATGTCCTTATCTGGCAGTGACAAGCATGTTCTGCTTTGCCTTGCATCAGTAGCATCCTACTGAAGCTGGGGCAGAGGGTGTGTCACAGTTGTGCCTGGAAGCAGACCGTGGGTATCTCTCCTCATCCTACAAGTCCTCCTGGGCCTCTCCAGCTCTACTTTAAATGACAGGTGAAAACACTCATGACAGAGGAGGACCAGGGGTCTACAGAGCAAATCATCTGCTCTTCTGCCTGAAGCAAAACCGTATCCTTTTTTGCTGATCCTCCAAGGACGTAGTGTCTTGGAGGGAGTTGCATTATGGTGGGATTCACTCCTATGAAGGCACTGCTTTCCATGGCCTAAGTTTGTATTGAACTTATCCTGCCCCAGCACATTTCTGCCTATGGCATTGTTTGTTAGACTGAAAGGCATCTGTTTGATTTTAGTTTTGTAATAAAATAGATAACTTTTGCTCTAAAGTCTTTTGGTTGTTTCTTGTTGAATATTGATTTTCAGAGCTCATCTTTCTTTCACATTATGTTTTTTTAATTATATTGCCAAATGAGGAAAGGAGACTTTCCTTCTCCCAGAATCAGGTCTCAGTCATTGATTGGATCTGAGGATGCTTCTTTCTTGTGTGTAAGCCTCCAGGATGAACTAAAACATGCACCCATGTGCTGTCCTCTGGGGTTTAATGACAGATTCTGCTCAATCTACTTCAAAAGACTGAAGATTCGGTGGCAGAGCAGAGGTGACCTCCAAAGGTGGCAGCTACAGCAGAATGTGATCTCAAAGCACCCTCTCCTAAACCAGGGACAGAAGACAGCCATTGAGTCTCACTGGATCTTCTGATCAGTTCTCATGTTGGAGACTTTGTACATCGCTGAATGAGGAAGAACTGTTAAAGCTGCTGTCCTCAGATACAAGTTAAATGATGAAAGTATTGCAAACTTGAAAAAGAGAGGAGTGAAGCCAATGTGGACTTTCTGGACTAAACTGGCAACCTAAGCAGATTTTGTTGTATTACCAAGGTGACAAATTTGAGGGCTCAAGAAGAAGCAGTAGATGTCATCTCTGGAGTCCTACAAGACTTAAAGAATTAAAAGTAGGAAAGGACTTTTTTTTCTTCTTCTTCTTTTTTTTTTACTAAGTAATTCTTTGGCCATTCTTTATGGCACTCTGAGGAGCCTTCATCCTTCTCTGGCCTTGCAGTGATTCTGTAAGCAAGTCAGAAGAACGACAGAGAGATTGTTTCTGCCTCTGCCTCCAGCAGAAGTCTTTTCTTCCTCCCCTTTCCCATTATCTTTGACATAAGGAACAAAATCTCTATGCAGAAGGCCAACCTCCTGACTTCTAGCCCTTACAAGCCATTTTGGGCAAAATAACTTGGCAGCTCTCCAAAGCTGCTGTTAAATCAGGCAGCAGGATCTGCATAAGTGGTGCTGCTTGACTTGGAGAATGCCTGGGTTTTCAAAAACAGCGCCTCAGAAACGAGGAGTACGGCAAGCAAGTATTTTCTAAGGAGTGTTTGCTAGAAAGCCTGAGGCTGACTGGGCCACAAGTAATGATGCTTTTTCCTATTCTCTATCTGTGGGCTGCCCCACTTAGCAATTTTAACAGCTGTTTTTGCTTTTTAGAAGCGCCTTGCCTGTGCACACCAGGAGATGTCTAGCTTTCGTTTGGAAAACAGCACCAGCTACATGCTGCAATGCAAACTACATCCCCACCTCCTTTAAAAGCAAGAGTGAGTGTTTAATCCGTGTTGTGTTGTTCTTTCACTACACTGGGTCTGGACTGGAGGTCTGTGGCACTCAGCCCAGGTAGAAGGACTACAGCCTCTCTGTGTACTTAGCTGTGAGGATGCATGAATTGTTGATACGTGGATGAAGGACTCAGCTGTGTGTGTGACCTTCATCCTTGGTTTGCTGAAATGAGTTCTGTAGCATCTCAGAGTTGTGCTTTAGGCAATAAAAACTGCAGTGACTGAATGTCCGTTGTCCCACTATAGAGTAGCACTCTGGCTTTGCATTGCATGCAGTGCCAATGTTATCACATGATTTTGGCTGGGACTACTCAAGTGATGCCTTCTGACTTCTCTACACCAGAAAAGACTGACACAATATTTGGCTGAAGAAATGCAGCTGTTTCTGAAGTGACTTGGATGTTCTCACTGTGAACTGGCAGTTGTAACAGATAAAGCTGCATGGAGGTGGCTAAAGTTGGATCTGGGCTCCTGTAGTCCAATATGAATGCAAATTATTGCATCTCTTGACCTGTTATGATTTTTTTGAAGTGGTCAGGTGTTTGTTACAGGCTTTTTCTCCTTGGAATGCTGCCAAATATCAGCCCTTTGTAAAATGAGTTAAAGTACTTCAACTTCAAAAAGACAGAATAGCAAATATCAATGAATTCAGGAAACTGGTGGGGGCAGGATCTCTGAATAGCTGTCCAAAAGGATAAAAGAGATCTGAGAACTGATATAAGGGCTGGTGTCAAAGTCCTAATAAGAAACTATCTTGCTGTACAGGAAATTGAGGGAACATAGAGACCAAGGCCTTCACTTGTGAAGAGCTTTAGCATCCTGAAGCTTGAAAAGAAAAAACACAGAACCTGAAGCAAGAGCATTTACCTAAGGCTCTGAATACAGCAATGGCACGAGAAGGCTGGTGTAAGATCAGAAGGGCTGAAGCCTAAAAATACCTTTAAGTAGCACGTGATCTAAAAGAGGTAGAGGGAGAAGGTAAATTCTGTTATAGCATGAAAGCTGATGTGAAACACTCACTTAAAGAAAGCAGAATTTTTAAAGCTTATTTTATTCACTTCATTTAAAAAAAAAAAAATATAATGTGACCCTATTCTTAGCAGAATTAATTTTATTAAGGAGAAAAGAGCATAACACCACACCAACCCCCCTGATGAGGAGAAAGAGCAAGGTAAGTGATACTTGGATCATTAAGGAGAATGGCAGCAGGATCAGGTGAAGCTCACTGTGGAAAATTCAGAGTACTGGCCCAAGTGCTTCTGACTCACATGGGATGGGTTTTGGAGCATTGTAGAATACATGTGAGCTCCCAGAGGACTTAAGGATGGTAAGACAAGGTCACCTAACTAGAGATGAATCAAATCAGGGAGTTACAGACCTGATATTTTAATGGTGTCTCTGTGTGAAAACTTCTAAGAGTGAGGTGCTGAACAGTTACTCCCTTAATTACCTAATACATGTATAAGTGTGTGGAAAATGGCTGGAATGGATTTGTTGATGTTTTGTTCAGGACAAATCGTATCAAACCAATGGAATTTCCCTCTTTGACAGGATAACTGGCTTCATTGCTTTGGGGTCGGTATGAGATGTGATATATCTTGACTTTGGGAAGGCTTCTGGCACTATCCCAGAAGACATTCTCATAAGCAAGCTGAGGAAATGCAACCTAGACTCACAATACATTGAGCTCAGTGTCAAAGTCAGAGAGCTTTCTGGGCAAGTCTTTTGAGTGTCTGTCCAGGGTCCAGGTCTATTCAGTATTTTCATCAGCAGCTTTAGGAATCTGCTTTGCTATACAATGTCCTGGTGGCATCCAACTGCGTGGGGCAGTGAGCACTTAGGAAGGGTAGAACCAGAAAGCTTGATAAATTGGAGAAACCATCCAAGTCAGCAGGATGAGTTCCAGCAAAGGAGTATGCAATGACCTGCCATGGGATTACTGAGGAAAATGTACAAACAAAATGTAATCCAGTAGCAAATACTGCTTAGAAGCTGAGAGAGGAGAAAGGAGAGAACCTGAAGGTCTTTCTAACATCCAGCATACTCCTCTGAGTGATGGTAATCAGTGGTTTTCCGTGCCACTGTGAATAAAACAAGAAGGAAAAAGTCATCAGGGCAAAAGAAAACCATTTAGTTTTGCTGTTATTTTCTATGCAAAATGCTATTGAAGGAAAGGAGGTTATGCAACCTCTTTTGCTACATTTTTAAAAGCTTATTGAACAACCATGGGAGTAGTCTCTACAGCATGCCCTACTGAGGTGTCCTTGAGAGAAGAAGGCCCCTTTTCAGCTTTAATGTTGAGTTTCTTTCCTACATCTTTTCTGTGCACCCAAGTTGTATGCATGTCGTTTTCAGAAAACACGACCAGTGTTCCTGTAATGAAGCCTATTTCCTGAGACACCAGAGAGGTCATCCTAAGAATTTATTTATAACTTCACAATTATATTATATGAATTATAAATTCACACTCTAAAAGAATACAATCTTGCTTAAAGGGTTTAGTTCTTTAATTTACCTAAATGTCAGACTAAATTTAACTTTCTAGACCTGTGTTATTTCTTTATTGCATTGTTTAAATTGGGCCAGTCTCTGAGTATACCCTCAGCAATGATGAGGTGGGTAGGTAATGATTTTTCCTTTAGCTACAACACTCAGCTCACCATGTAAGTGGCATTAACAATGGCACTGTGAGACATCGGTGCATCCTTAGTTATAGGTGATGAGCTCATCAGCATCATGTCATACCTGCTGGTTCCGTGTCTAAGCTCAAGCCATCGTTTCTTGGAGGCACATCTTGGTTTTCCTGAGGAAAACTAACCCAATCCAGCCACCACTTGAGGCAAAGCATGGACTCCCAGGGAAGGGGAGGCAGAGGGGTGTGTGTTTTGGGTAAACTCCTCAGGGCGTTAATATCGGTGAGTCATTTACTCATGGTTTTAATTATCTAGACATTATATTGTAAATAGCTCACTTAAATACCGAGAGGACGTTCGTCCCCACCCCCCTGTGGAGGCAAGTCACAAATAACACTATTAACAAGCAGGCTGCCTCTGGCACACACACACACATTATGACAACAGTCATTAAAAACATTTTTTTCCATACAATATTCCAGAGGTTATTCTTGGTGACAGTGCTTTTCAGCTTGTGGCCAGGGCTCAGCAACTGCTGCTCCCTTTCATGTGGGCTTGTTCGTACACCAAGGTCGTGGCCATGACAATTCCCCAGCTGAATAAACCCAGAAATATTGCCATGCCCAACCCCAAAGCAATATCAGGTGAATGATACGAGGATTACCTGTAGCTGTGCAACACCACACGTTCAAAAAGTGACTGAAGATGGTCTGTCCAGGGAGGTGGTAGAGTCAGCGTCCTTGGGGGTGTTCAAGAAATGTGTACATGTGGCACTGAGGGACATGGTTAGTGGCCATGGTGGGGATGGGCCAACGGTTGGACTTGATGACTTTAGTGGGTTTTTTTAACCTTTATTATTCTGTTTCTCACCACTTAGAGGTACCACAGCAGCCTTACAAATGCCTTCCCAGAGCAAAGCGCTCTGCTGGGGAAGGCATGTGAGTTGGCGTCATCCTACCACAGCAATGGGCCAAGGCGACTGAAGCCCATGGTGGTGGCACATGCAGATTGATGGTGGCTTCTCCTTGCAGATGATGCTGTGGGTTGAGGCATTATTGCTGCTTTAAGATGGAGAGTGGAGAAGTCCTCTGGTACCAGGGACAAGTGGCTTATAAATGAGTCCAGCAGCCACAGCTGTGAGATCAGAGAAAACGTAATCACAGAATGTTTTTGTCTTTAATTTGTGCTTGTCCAGAAAAGTTCTGATGACACTAACACAACAGTAACTACCAAAAAGGTAAGAAACTCTGAGCTAAGAGCTGCAAATGCTCTCCTCCCTGGTTTAAAAACTTTGCTCAACAGCTTTAACAGCCACTCAGTTCTTAACTGTGTACTGCAGCTGATTCCCAATGCCTGCAGTCTGCTCCCATTCAGCCCAACTTTCTCTGGGGTAGCATCCTTAGGTTCCGGACCTAGTCCTCTGGGTGCTGGCCTGCCTCTGTGCAGTGGTGACAGTGAGCCAGGCAGGCTGGGGGTTCCAGCACCCTGCACCCCAAACCCAGTCACTGACACTAAAGGCAATGGCTTTGCCTTTTTTGCAGCAGCAAGGAAAACAGAGCAGCAAAAGTTCCCCTCTGCAAAGCATCAAAGGTAAAGCTGCTGCTGGATCCTCCCAGCAAAACCTGATGCTGGCAGAGAGTGAAGCAGGCAGGGTGAGCGATGGTGTCCACACACCTGCCCAGATGCAAGCACACAAACCAAAAATAAAACATAAAAGCCTCAGCAAAAACAAATCCCCAAGGCACAACATTTGCTTTTTTTTTTTTTTTTTTAAGCTTGCATATTTTTTAATGAAGTAAAAAAGGAAAAATAAAATAAACACTCCACTGAAGTTGTCAGCTTGGCACAGGTCTCCACAGTGCATCGAGGGCACCAAAGTCACCATGCAATTGGCAGTCACAGATGCTCATCCCCCTGCACCCCCTCCCACAGAGTGAGCCTAAGAAAGCTGCAGATGAAAAGCACATGACCGATACAGCACAAGCAACAGAATAACAGCACTGCATAACAGTGAGCTCCCCACGCCTGAGTTTTAGCCAGGAATGGGGGAACTGATATAATTAAAATAACAACAGACTTGACATGTCCAAATTAAAAACTGCAATGATAACATAATCCCGTTGCACCTTAAACACCCCTACACACACATCCAGAGATCATTTGTCGGGACTTCTTTCCTTTTTCCTCACCAGTCACACATCTGTGCTATGGGGTCCCAGCCTGGATGGCAGCAGAAGTGGTGCCCAATGCCGGCAGGAGCTGCTCGATGGGTGGTGGCATGGCCAGATATCAGAGAGACCAACTCACTTGGCAGGATCCCCCTCTTTCTTGTGCCCTCCCCCAAAAGCCACCACAGAGGGAGGAGAAGAGGCAGTAGACCGTCTTCCCTTTAGCCTCCATGAAGGGCACTTCACCTGCAAAGCTCCTGCAAGATGGATCCTTCTTCTCTGCCTCATGCTTACACACATTTATACAGCGAGATATTCAATAAACCTTTTGTACGAAAATAAATATTTTCCTCTGTGTTTTAAGGACCAATGTCACACATCTTTTTACCTGCTATAATGATATGCGTGTTCCATCCATGACAGCCTAATTCCTGCTGCTTTGCCCTCACCTGCAGCCACCATCTCCAAGGGCAGCAGGAAGCACTCCAGTATGCTGACAGCCCCTCAGTCTGTGCTGTGCTGACTGCCTGGGTTTGGCTGATGCTAGCGAAGTCACGGATTTTTCTGTACAGCACCTGTTTCTTGATAGAAGAAATTATCTTCCTCTTGGAAACACTTTTAAAAAAGCAAGGTTTTTAACAACGTCTTCCAGGTCTCTCAGTTAAGAAATGTGTTTATAGATAGAACTGTTTATATAGATATAGGTATAAGTTTTATTTAATTTTATTACCAACCCAACATTTTGATTTGCAGCCGTTGATGTAATTCATGTAATTCATATTCTTGCTTTTGTTTTTTTTTCCTGAAAAAGAAAAGCACTTGAGATGAAAAGGGTGTGCCTGTCTGCCTGTCTGCTCTCCGGGGGTGTGCTGGGGTTGCACAGGACTGTGGGTGGACAGCAGTTTGAAGCCTGGTCCTTTCCATGGAGCATGAGGGGGTGATGGGTGGGACAAGGACCCCATTCCTGTTCACCAACCTGCGTGTTTAGACCTAACCTCAACCTGAAAGGCCAGCGCTGAGAGAGCTGTGGGAGACACACGGAGGCTTCCTGCTCACTTCGGTACAACAGAGCAGTGTGTTACTGGGATTCACTCCCACATCCACTGAGGCCTACAGGACAGGGCTGTGCCAGGCCCCCATCTTGAGCAGCCTATGCAATCTCACGGACCCCTCAGCCAGCTGTGACTGTGCCGCTGTTCATTTCACTACCTCTCGCCCATTAACATCATTTTCTCTTCCTGCAGTACCACAAGCTCAAAGTTAATTACACAAAGAGAAATGCCATAGTCAAAATATACATTATACATATTATATTAGAAGGTTGGTTGTTTTGGTTTTTTTTTTTTCCTCCTTTTTTTTTTTTTTTTCTTAGCCCAGGCAGGTGATTGAGATGCTACATGCTTCAGCCTTCATCACTGAACTGGTGTGCTGTGTGTATGTATGTGTGTGTCTGTATTAAAAATATATCAGTCCTGTGATGCTCTTAAAAAAGAAAGAAATGGATGGAGGCGGGGGAGGAAACTTGTGAGATTGAAAAAGTTCTTTGACAGTGTCAGAGTCTGTTGTGGCTTCAAAAAGTACACCTTCGATTCCAGCACTGACGGCAGCTTGAAGCTTTAGATTTTAAACTTCTAACATTTTTCTGTCTAAGTAGTAAAAATAAAAAAAAATAAAAAATGATAATAATAAAAAAAATCAAGCCATGTGCACTCCCCCCCAAACTATAAAGCAATAGGCAAAAAAAAAAAAAAAAAAATCCAAAAAATTTCCTATCAGACTTCTGCAATTCCTAAAGAGTAAAAACAAGAAAGCATCTCCTTACAGCGGAGGGGTGCTCTGGAGAAGAGGAAACGAACCTGTGGGAGAGGTGGCCTTGGGAGATGGCTGAGACTTCTTAGTCACATGGATTGGAGTCAGTGGCTGGGTTTACTTCATTTTGTCCCTTTAAATGCTTGCCATTGTTGCTTTCTTTTCTTTTGCATCATTTTTTGGGGTGGTTTTCGTGGATTTCTTTATCGTCCCATGATGGATCTGCCCATCCTGGCACCTGTCAGGGTGGCGAGCTGACAGCCATCCATCCTGGTGAAACCACTCATCCAGGGCCGGTGTCCGGTGAGGTAATGGAGGAGGGGGTCCCTCCCTCGGCGGCACCGTCTCTCTGCCGCCTAAAACCCCTTGATGTAGCAATAGGCTTCCAGGGTGGCAAAAAGGATGTACAGCAGCCACAGGCTGACAAAGAGCAACGTCGTGGCCAGTTTGCAACCCCGGGGACCGCCCAGCTCTCCCCCGAGGTGGGGCCGCCGGCGGTAGAGGAGAACGCTGATGCAGATGAAGGCGAAGATGGTGAAGAGGGTGACAGAGAAGGCCAGGGTACCGGCTGACACCTGGAACTCCTGCCCCTGTGACGCCCAGTAGATCGCCGCCACCGACCATGCCAGCCCAATGCCCAGGAAGACGTTGACGGCGTTGCTGCCTGTGACATTGCTGATTGAGGCATCGGCGTACACGTCCTGGATGGCTGCAGCTTTGCTGGCAAATGTGTCTGCGGGGGAAGGAGGGATCATCAGGGTCCAGCAGGAGAAACGGGCAACCCTTCATGCTGGGGGATGAGGGAGGCTCAGTTGTGCTACCAGACAGCTGGGACATGGACCCCAATCTCCTCTGGACCCCCCCATCCCCTCCCCATAGCCTCCCCACCTGGTACGGAGGTGCCGAAGGCTACAAACACAACGGCGGTCACCGAGTCCTTGAGGCCGATGGTGCAGCCGAAGTGGGAGGCGAGGTCACCGATGACAGCTGTGAGCATGCCAATGATGAGGATGGAGACAACAAAGCAGGCCCAGCCATTGCAGTACTCGGTGGGGGGCACGCAGGCAAACAGCACCTTCCAGAAGACGGTCAGGAAGTGCATCACGTAGTCAAAGCAGGATGGCAGGCGCTCTTCACCAGACTCATCCTCATCTTCATCACCTGCTGCAAACATGGAATAAGAGGTCCAGCTCATATGATTGAGCCTCATGGCCACCCACCTTCTGCTGCACTTCTCCAGCCTGGCCACTGGGTGCAAGACTGGGGGGCTGCCTCCCTCCCCACACAAAGCAGCATGGAGGTGTACCACATTGGTGCCAGCCACCACCATGGGAATGAGCTGGTGGGACTTAGCAGCTGCCGGAGCCCTCAGTGGCAGTGGTGGGGCTCAGCAAGATGGAAGGACTCCTAGGACACCTCAGGAGCACACATCCACCCTGTGTGGCTGTGAGACATTGAGCAATACTTTCAGGGGCTGTCCTGTTCTCATCCCCAGCCACAGACCATCATAGAGTACCTAGTTACCCTGTGGAAATCACTGCTGAGAGACACCACGAAATCACACAGCAGAAAGTTATAGAAATGAGTGCCACTGAGGGAAACTAGAGGGCTGTCTTGGTCCACCTGCTCCAAATCATGGGCTGATGGACCCTTCCCAGCAAGAAGTGTCACACCTGTGTGAGGGTATAAGTGACCTCTTGGAGGGGAAAGATTAACTCAGAGACTGGAAGAATCTGCCTCATAAGCTCCGACACATCTCATCCCTGGCTGCACATGCCCAGGGGATGCTGGTATGGAGTTGCTGATCTCCCTCTCACCTGCACTGACGGTGATGGCCTCCAAAAACTGGTCCCTCCAGGAATGTGTCCCTACAACCAAAGCTAGGTTTGTCTTCTTAATGAGCTTGTCCACAGTGCTCTGTTGTGGGAATAAAGATGCACAGCAATTAGACCCTTTGCTAGCAGGCAAAGCTGACCTTCCCTTCTGCCCCTTGTCAAACTGTGGTGGTGCCACAAAAATGCTCCTATCAGAAGCCCCATGCTGAACCCACTGGTAACTCCCAGCCCAGTATATCATGAGCTGTACTTCCAGAGTTTGCTTTTTTGGTACTCCTTTCTCCAAAGCTCAGCTCCTTTCTGTCAATCCTGCCTTGCACAGTTTGCTTTTCTGGCATGGTGGCATCTGCTTCTAGCAGGACTCCCCTGTCTTTCTCTCTTAACCTCTGCCTACCAGCAGCTACATCTCCTGGCATTTATTTAGTCTTTCCCTACCCTCTATTGTATCACACACTCTTTTTCCTCCCCCTGTAGATGCAGCCATACCTGGCCTCCTCAACCCTGCTTTCCATGGCAGCTCTTCACTGCCACACAGCTTCCCCCCCTGGTGGACTCCTGGGACAACCACTGACCTTGAACTCATATGACTCCTCAATGATGACTTCTAGTTTGGGGTGTTCGCCAAGTATTGGTTTGCCCATCTCTGCAATCCTCTTGGCTTCCTCTTCTTCAACTGTCAGCTTCCTTTCAGCCACTTCTGCAAAAGCAAGACCAACACTGAGCTGCAGGCAGCAGCTCCCTTGCAGCTCCCTGCAGTAACACAGAGACCTGGGGCAGGGGTGGAGTGCTGGGCCATGGGAAAAAAGGACCAAGATTTTTGCCTATCAGTCACTGAGAGCATATAAAGCATGGCTGTCTCTAAAAAGAAAAAAAATTCTTCAGCCTGCATTGGTGCTCTTGGATGATAAATGCTGAGTTGTGGGAGCTCAGCAGAATCTGGGGAGGTACCACAAAGGAACAGCATCCCATTCTGGCCAAGTAGTGGGTCAGGTATTACCAAGGCTTCCTGTTGAGTTTACAGACACCCCAGGTAATGCCTCAGATGTGACCAATCCCACTTGGACTCCAGCAGATCTCTTACTCCTCACCAAAACTGCACAGAAGTGATAAACTCCCAGTGGAATCCAATTGTAAACTCTGCCTTCCCTTTGTCAGCCCTGCTAGACTGACTGCAGAGACTGTAAGCCTTGTGAGACTGACTGCAGGGTTTATAAGATGTACGAGAACTCCTACGTCAAGTGGTATTCCTATAGCCCATCACAGAAGCACAAACAACCACATCCATCACTCGAAATCAATGAAGTACATCAAAACCATCACTGCCTAACTCCAACACATGTCCTGTGGATTTGGAATCCCCAGAAGTTTACAAGTACTGACAGAAACAGAAGAGCAGAGCAGCTGGAGCTACTCAGGGTGGTGGAAGGATAGAGGATGATGGCAGGCAAAGGCCAAGTGGCTCCAGAGGGGATACTTTGAGAAACCTTATGTTGTATGCTACATTTGGAGGCAAGATTCAAGCTACTTATATTCACACGAACAAGGAGTTTGTGCAGCCTTAATCTCTTTCTCCAAGACAGAGACCTAGAAAATCTAGTCTCTGCCTCTATCCAGAAGTGTATGAGGATGACAAGCTGTATCTAACATCAAAGATTCGGGTGCTTACACATCAGTTGTTCCAAGTGTGGCTCACCCCCCCACAATTAAAAGCTCACAGGAGGAAGCACCCACAGCTCTTCAGGGGCCCAGCATAGCAGATGGTGCTGGTGTGTACCCACAGCAGGGAGCTGAGGATGAAGCACAACAGCTAGCCATCCCAGCAGGGCTGCACAACCCAGATTTGCTGGCAATCTGGCTCACTATGACCTTCCCTGGAAAGTAATACCATCAGAGCAGACATGGGCTGCAGCTAGCAGCACCAGGCTCTTGCCCACCAGCTCCTGTCATGTAGCAGAGAAAGAAAGCAAGTGTCCTCCCAGAAGGCTGGGAATCTTGGATTAAATTTCCCCAGCTTAACAACGACAGGAGAAGTGCTAAAAAAAAAAAATCAACAACAACAAAAAAAAAAACAACACACAAACATCTCAGTCCCTGCTTTAACTGATTTGACAAAAGCTTCTGATATGGCAAGACAACAGAGTCTCATGCAAATCTTAGCCATCTTCAGACAGGTCCCTAAATGCACGCACCACAGAACATGCTCTCCTCCCTGCGGGAAGCAGCATCTGACACAGACTTATCTCAACCCCTGCTTCCTTGCTCATGCTGTTTGATGTGCCTACGCCAGGCAGGGCAGTGCGAGAGCTGCAGCAGCACTCTGAGGAGCAGGCCAATCCAGGGCTACACAGAACGCTGTGCCCAGGACCTCTGACTGCTGGCAGGTGTCTGTGGAATGTGCAGTACTGTGAAGTGTCAGTAGAAGTGGCACCTTCATGACCGAGGCCTTGCCAGGTGATGGCCAGAGCTGGAGAGCTGCAGCCTGCTGACAGCATGTCCCAAGACTTGAGTAAGGGAGGTCCAGCTGCCCCCACCCAGCTCCTCTGTAGTGAATACAGTGAACTGTAGCACTGAGGAAGAAATGTGGTCACCCAAGAAGCCATGTCAAGGGTGTCCACTGCAGGCAGGTTGTTGAATACCACTCCCGTGCTAAAACCCTCAGATATGAGCTGCAAGTAGGTGTCAACTGACATGTAGCATGCCTGATAGGGTATCTCACAGAAACGTTCACAGAGGAAGCTTACTTCAGCTGCAAAAGGAGATGATTCCTGCACGACTCGTGTATCATAGAATCATCAAGGTTGGAAAAGACCTTCAAGATCATCCAGTCCAACTGTCTCCCTATCACCAATATTTCCCACTAAACTACATCCCTCAGCACAACATCTAAACATTTCTCGAACATCTCCAGGGTTGGTGACTCCAACACCTCCCTGGGCAGCCCATTCCAGCGCCTGACCACTCTTTTGGAGAAAAAATATTTCCTAACATCCAACTGAATGGCACAACTTGAGGCCATTCCCTCTGGTTCTATCACTACACAAGAGAAGAGGCTGACCCCCAGCCCTCTACAGCCTCCCTTCAGTTCATTGTGGAGTGCGATAAAGTTTCCCCTGAGCCTCCTCTTCTCCAGACTGAACATTCACAGCTCCTTCAGCTGCTCCTCATAAGGTCTATGCTCCAGACCCCTCGCCAGCTTTGCTGCCCTTCTCTGGACATGCCCCAGGGCTGCAAAAAGCAGAAATACATCTGGAATATTTCCAAATATGCAACAGGAAAGAGAACCTGTTACGCAAAGTACAGAAACCTAACAAATTTCAGAGGTAAATTTGAAAATGTTAAACCTAAGTCTTTCATCCTAACTTAAGACACAAACCAAACTGAGCTTGCCGATTCTGTTTGTTCCCACTGGATGCTGAGTGGAGCCCCATAAGCAGAGGCCCAGCAGCTGAGCTGGATGAGAGAGACAGACTTTTTTAATTTGGAAGGTCAAACCTGACAAGGTGAACTCTGCCAAACTGCAGCTTAATTATTAACTAGCCTGATTTCTGTTTGTATCAGCATCTGCACCTACTCCTCAATGCGGATTGTACCCTGGACTCCCAGCTGTCAACCCCAATTAAGCCTGATAAGGTCTGGATATGCCTGGCAAGAACAGGAGCTCACCAGGGCCTCCAGGACAGCTGTCACCTCCTCCCCAGGAAGAGGAAGGTGGGGACAGAGCCGTCCCCAAAACCCTGTTTGCACTGGGATGTAGGTCTGTGACCACCAAGGAATAACAGCCCATCTGGGCTACAGGAGGTGAGCAGACTGCTCAGGCTACACAAGCTGAGTCTTATGCACCAGGTACTCATCATCAGCTCCTCATGCCAGGTTGCTCGTGGGCTGTTACAGGCAAGGGAGACCTGCCAGTCTGCAAGAGCAAAGGCTGGGTGGCAGCTCCTTCTGTTTTTTTCCCCTAGGAAAGGGGAAAGCAGAGCAGCATTCCCACAGCATGCACTGCACCTGAATGCTCACTTGCCCTTCAGAGCACTGGGAAAAAGTGGGAATTGGACATTGTCTGGGTACATTGTAAATCAGTTAGATAAAGTCCACTGCCAGCTTTGCGCTGAAACAAGCAATGGCAAGGCCCAGCAACACTGCTGGAGAGGTAGATGCCTATCACCTAGGAAATGCTGCAAGACTACCAAACAGCCACGGGCCAGTCTCCATTCCCTGTCACTTTCTGAATAAATTGGATTAAAACTAGCAATGCATTCATGAAAGACTGCTACGAAGGCCATTTCACACCCCTCCAGCTATCTCATATCCATCCATTTCTAGAGTGGGCACAGATCTGCATGAAGGTCACCCCTTCTGGGGACTGTGCTGCTAAGGAAGAAATTAAAGCGACAATTAAAGTGGGATTTTTGTTGCGGCTCAATAAAATATAATCCTAGCTACACAAAATAAACACAGCGTGTGAATGAGCTCTGCTCTCCAGAGGACTGTCAATCTATCAGTCACAACTTGGGAAGGCTGCTGGCTAAGAGATGCACTGGCAGTGGAGGCTGGCATATTGATATGCCCTTTAAAGAAACACATGCACACACACATGCACGCACAGCCTGTGCCACTCTCTAAAATGGGAGGAATCTGCTTACTTAGCTCTGAAAGCTATTTTTGAGGCGTGATGCATCCGACATACACGCTCCAGTGTCCTTAGTGCTAACTGGGAAACTGTGCATCCATGAGAGGAGTGCTAACACAGCCAATGCACAGATTTTATAGTTGGACTTAATACTCCTTACGGGGACCCAAGGATCCAACTTGGGCTATTCTATGATTCTATGAGTTCCCTGCTGCCCTGCTCTCAGGCCCTTGCTGGTGGCCCTGCTCCTCAGCCTTCTTACCACAAAGCGGGCAGCAACACATGCAGAAAGCGGGCCCATGAATTTCAGTGCACAAAGAAACATTTTTAGAACTACTATTTCTTTGATCTGGATGAATATGTGGAAATGAGGGTAGACAAGTAGCTAAAGTTTGGTAATTCCTCATACAGCTAAGAATCCAAACATCCTAAGCCCAAGAAAAGCTCAGAAGTCTGCCTTGGAGTTTGGTGAACGCAAATAGCACAGCAGAACCTGAGCCAAAGGCTTTCCCAGCCCAGCAGTGCTGCCTCGTGTGAAACTCACAGCCCTGTTTTCCCAGGAATAGGTCTGCAGGGGTTGGCACACTCAGGCTCTCCAATATTCTCCAACTAAAGGCCACCTGGACACAAAACGTGTTCGCGCTTGGGCTCATCTCCCCATCTGTGTTGCATGCAGGTTCTTCTTCATGCATGCAGGGAACTTCTGCAAAAAGATGGCAAGCAGGGGCTGTGCCATGCAAGGGAAGGGGAACATGGGAAATGGTCTGTGAGGGAGAGGACTGGAAGACTCCCCCAGAACTCTCAACAAAGCTGTTTTTACAAAGATTCCTGCACTTCTGTGTAACCTAAATCTAACATGACATGGACTAAATGAGAACATCACTTCTCTCCTTATTAGCCATGATGGCTGCTGAGTGACATTCCAGCAATATACTCCAGGAGCGAGTGTTGCCAGACCAGAACACGGCCAAGTACTCACTGTGTGCCCCAGGGGCATGGGGCATCCCAGCACAGGGGACAGCAGGAGGCTGTGCCCCACAAACCTCACCGTTAGTTGGAGATCAGCTTCTTAGAGCTGGTGACCACAGTATCCACTAACAGCTGCCAAAAGCAATCAAGCTGGATTGCAACAGAGGGAGAAAGTTATATTATTTTAACACAGATTATTTGGTTCCCGAGTTTCTGATCAAATTAGGCAGCTACTGAATTAAAGCAATGAAATTACTGGGAAGGAGGCTGTGCTCAACTTATTCCTAGTCATCCTGGAGTTGAAAGAGTAACAAAGGAAGCCATCCAAACTACTCAGAGGAGTTTTCCATAAACACCCCAAGCTGATACTTGGGGAGCTAGGGATTTCTGCCTGCCACTAGCAATTTCCTAATTAGCCCCATCTCCCGTAGGCTCAGGCCATCCCTGCACAGCACATTTGGCATCCTCCTAAAAACTGCAGAGACAGAAGCTTTCATGGCAGAGATACTGTCAGTTTGCAGCATAGCTTGGGTGTTATGAATAAATGCAATCAGCACTTTGACTTCACCTGCAACAAAGCCTACTAAAACCCACGGTCCATGGTGAGCCAAAGGAGCACAGAGCTCTTCTTGGGGGTTCTGAAGCCTGCAAACAGCCCCCACATTACTGCAGCCACTGCAGGACTCGCAGCTTCTACTGCTACACACAAGGCTGTTGGTTTTCAACTTGGCATGCCAAGCTGCCAGCTTTTCCCTGCACCCTGCTCACCTGGCTTTGAGCTTTTGATAAATGTTTCTTTAGTGCAAATTGAACTGTAATCATACCTGGGATTGAAGGACTGAGAAAATACAGGAGACATAAATCACCACTATGTGTGATTGAGATAGACCAGCATAATGGGGATTTCAGGCAATGAAATTACTAATAAAGGTAAATGCTGCTATGGGGAGGTGAAGATCAAGAGCCCATCACATCTCAGCTGTGCTGCTGGCACTGAGTGGCCCCCGGCATAGCAGTGGGGACCTCTCATGTGCCTGCTCTGGCCAAAGGGTTCTGTGATTGCAGGAAAACCCGATGTATGAGGAGCAAAACCCCCGGAGCTGCCTCAGGAAGAAGAGTTGGGGTCAAAGCTGCAGGCCCTGGCTGGGCCATTTGCTGAAACTGCAGGGAAATTTCCGGAATGGGGAGGAAGGCTCTCAGGCATCAGTAATGTTATGGTCTTAATGCACAATTCTGACCCAGCCCCTGCTGGACAGGAGCACTTGGAGCTGGGGTGGTACCTTGCTCCTGCACGCAGCAAATACAGACAGACAGGGCTGACTAAAGAGGACAAAAACAGGCAGAGCAGGATGAGGAAAGGAGAAGAAGCAGTCTTACCTTGGGTGAGCAGCAGAGCTGTGGGGAGAGAAGAACAACAAGAGACAGACAGAGAGAAAGAAGAAAACAGGGAGAAAGTTAATGTCGCACTGGGAAAAGCAGGAGAAGCTGTTTAGCAGAAGACAACATTCAGTGAGCAATGGCCATGGCCCAATGCGATGTGTGAGCTGCTTAGGGCTACATGCCAGGCAGAGGCTAGGGACATGGCAGCAACATGGAAGTGATGCTGGTGAGCACCGCATCAGGGCTCCCAAAAATCACCCCCCAAGCAAAGGCAGAGGAATGAGATGCAGGTGGGGAAGGGAAGGGAAAGGAGCAGGGGACAGCCACGCTTGCCATCAGGGCCTGGCATGACCCAAGCTGCAGCTCAGCGAGAGCCTCGCCAGGGGAGGTCTGGATACAATGGGGGTCCCCCTAGAAAGCCACAGTCTAGGCCCAGCTTTCAGAATAACCATAGTGAAGCCTGTAAGAGAGATCACACAGCAAAATATACCAAATCCTCTCCAAAAGTAGTGAGCACTGTGCCTTAGCTATGACTTTTGCTTGTCCTTCAAGCAGCAAGCTGTCTCCAGAGATTCAGTTGCATGCTATGACGGTACTGTAATTACTAACACTTATTATCACGCACTTTGAGTCTCAGAAGCTTAAAACTCTGTACAAAGACTGAGTCAGTATTAACATCCCCATTTGACAGATGGTGAAACCAGCAAAGAGAGGCTAAAGGGAACATTTTGCAAACTCAGAAATGGGCAGGAGTCCAAAAGCGCTAATTTACCCAGGCTTGCCAGCTCAGGCCTCAGAGAAGCAGGCACCTTTGCACAGAGGTACCTAATTTTATCTATGCTTGTTTGAAAGTGATTTCCTAAGCAATTTATCTAAGGTTGCATAGCCGGGGGAGCGTTGCTGTGTCCTGGCTCACCTGCGTGCCATCAGAAACCCTGCCCTGAAGGCTGCAAAGAGACACTGACCGTACAACACCAGTCCCACTGCTCGGCACCATCAATGGCCCTGGCCATCGCCCCCGAGACTTCGTAGCTCTGTCCTAGCTCCATACTATGGCCTCCTTCCTCTTCCACAGTCTACTGGTCCTTCAGACAATGGGAGGTAATTTAATTTTCCTTTTGCAATTACAAGTATTAGTACAATGGGTCGGCTCACTGTTCAAATTTAATATAATGAAGTATTACTGGGCCCCTGAGCTACCGTGCTTATTAAAAAAATAATAATAAAAATCATTGGTTCCTCCTGTTTTTTAAAAATGTTATCCTAGCACTCTGGGATTTGAGTTTATTTTTTTCCCATTTGCTTTGAGCCTGCAAGAGAAGTATTTTTCTCCCTTTCACTTATGATATGATACATGAATATTTGAAGAAGCCTATAAAGCTATGAATGAAACATTAAGAATACAGCAAGCAGAAAGCCAAAGGATTATTTTGTCTGTATATTTCTGAGTGAACGTTGTGCATGCAAGCAAGAAAATGATTTCACAGACTAAAGCTTCCTTCCCACACATGCATCAACTAATGTGCCCTCAGTCCTGACCCGTACAGCTTACTGACAGTCTGTCTGTGGATGCTGTACCTATACCAGCTTCCCGCAACCCCTGTGCTGCTCCTGCAGGCCTCTCCCCACACCTCTTCTCCTCCACCCCTGCTCTTCTGTCCCACCCCAAGCCCAAGCCAGATCATCTCAGCACTGCTGTCGGCATATCAGGTAGCCTCAGAGGCCTGGCAAGCATCTCCTTACAGGCAGCTGCTAAAATTAGCTCAGCAGCCAAATCCAGATGAGTAGTCTTGAAAATCCCTTGCCTAAACCATGCACAGCAGGTGTGCAGACAAATACCTGCGCCTGCAGACAAGGCCATAGGCACTAATACTGCCTTCCCCTGGACTCTCAGGAGACTCAAAGCCTTGATTTCCACAGGGAAAGAGTATAGCGGCACATACCGAAAGGAACAAGCACAGGGAGTGCTGCACAAATAAAACCACAAAAGCTCAGATGTTTTCTGAATAATAAGATACCTTCTTCTGCTCTTTCTACGTCACAAAAAGGGTTCACCACATTGCATGCTTTATTCTGGCCTTATTGCTCATTTACATAAATCTTCTCTAATCAATGTACCTAACAATTCCAAAAAGCTGCTACATAGCTAAAAGGATCCACATAGGTGGTTAAATGCATGTTGCTTGCAGAGCAAATGGAAATGAGGTAGGCTGAGGATTTGGAGGAGAGCCCCATCTACAGCACAAGAGAAAAGGTGAATACAAACCATCATAGAATCATTTGAGTTAGAAGGGACCCTTAAAGGCCATTTAGTCCAACTCCCCTACAATGAACAGGGACACCCACAGCTAGGTCAGGGTGCTCAGGGCCCCATCCAGCCTGACCTTGAGCAACTCCCAGGATGGGGCATCCACCGCATCTCTGGGCAATCTGTGCCTGTGCCTCACCACCCTTAGTGTAAACAGCTCTGCAAACTTACTGAGGATGCACTCGGTTCCACTGTTGATGTCACTGATAAAGAGCACGGCCTGGATCCTTGGGGCATACAAAGGAAACACCACGCTACAAACTACCTGCCCACTAGCCCAAAGCAGGGCTCACTGCACTGCCCATGGGCTCCGGCTCTAGCTTGCACTGAAGTGAGTGAACTGCTTTCCTAAAGGACTGTGAAGAGCTATGAACGTGTATTTTTCATTAGATAAACAAGGCAGAGATTCTGAAGCTTTAGCCTTAATCCTGTTATTATTGAAGTTAATGGCAGAAACTCCAAGAAACAGACCATGATCCATTCTGTCCATCAAGAGAATCAGCAGCAGTCAGCTTAATCACAGAACTGCAACAAATTATTAAACCTTTGGGGAAAAAGGCAGCAGCAATCTAACATTTATTTGATATTCCCATTAGCAGCTAATGGAAGAAGGAGTTTTTCAGAACCTGCCCATACCACAGAAAGCTGCCACACAAATCCTCCCGTATCGATGTGGCTTATCTGTCCAGCACAGACCTTTATACCCAGTTGTGCCATCATCAACATTTGGAAACAGATAACTTGTTTGGATCTATCCAATCTAGGAATCCATCTTTCTTTGCAGTTTAATCCTCACTCTGACTTCCAGCCATATCTGCCCTCTTAGCAATGAAGCTTTCCTGTACAGGGAGGTGACAGAGATGTCTCAGGACATCCATCCACACCACATCATGCTGTGCTGGAAAGGCTGAAGGGGATTTCAGACAAAATCTTCCCAAGCCAGCTACTTATTTAACAGTGCTCAAAAACCACCTGTGCTCCCACTTCCAGTGAAGGCATATCTCGTAGTCACATCATGGTTTCTGAAGCAAAATCTTGCATGAAGGATGTTGGTCCCTTTTACAGAGTATAATGCTGTAGAATCAGCACTCCATCCCTGGGGTTGAATTTTCTGCCACTGTACCGCTAGTTGGATTCTCATGAGCAGATTCCCAATCACCCTCATGAAACAATTTTCCAGAAGTGATTTTCACCATTATCCGTTATCAAGTGAAATCTTCCAAAGCAGCCATTTGGGCTTTATCAACCCTAAGGTTAACCACAATTTAGGTGAAAGACTGATTACTTCCAGGAAAAGCAAAGCAAGTTTTGCTCCCACAATCCAGGGCTATGGACAAACCGTGAAAGCTGATGTGTGAAGAAAGTAAAAACAGGCTGGATTTCTCTAACATCCTGCAGGGCTGGCAGTAGTAAAAACTTATCTCTGACCTGAGCAGGGACACCATACCAGAGCTGCCATGGGAGTAACAGTGAAACCAAAATACTGCATCTTGTCATAAAGCAAAGAACTCATTTCACAGAAGGAACACTTTCAAAAGGTGCTGAGAAAAGTATAGCCAGAAAGGAGGCGGGAAAGGGATCTATCTGATCTCTGAATTATTTGAGTACATCAATAAAAAAGCTGCTAACGCCAACTTGCACTTTTTGGATGACCAGAAAGTCTTCAAGAAATTGTAGCTGCAGAAAGCAACTGATGAAAAAGAAGAAATGGGCTGCCAGACAGGGTTTGGTACTGCACACACAACATCTATATAGAAAGAAGAGCACGGAATGGAGTATGCGGTCAGCAACTCTTACGGCACAGTTTAACAGCAGCATGTCCGCAGGCTCAGAGCAGGTGTGGTACTCACATGACACAGCCCTCCTGCAGGCACTACAGGGATGGAGAAGCTGCCTCAGCACAGCTGGGCGGCAGGCTGCTTCCCAGCATGGCTGGCAGCCAGCCGAGCCATGCAACACAATCCTGCTCCCAAGGGGGCCAGAAGAGTTGTTTTGAAGACACCACGAAGGGCAGTCTGAAAACATGAAACGCTTCTACAGCACTCTAGGCGCAGGCACAGTGAGGCAGAGCCAAGTGAGGAGTAATAACAAAATGAGGCCACACAGTCAAGAAAGCCACGTCTTTTGCAGTGGTAGAAAGAAGTGTGAGTAGCTGAAACCCAGAGAGACTTCACCAAAAGCAACTAGCCTGAACCTCCCAGGAGAGCCAGGAGCCACACTTTGCCCTTGTCTTGTGGGTCCCATCCATCACTGCATTGAAACCAAGTCCCAGCTACATGGCAGTGTGCGGAGACTTTTTTCCCAGCCTGTAGTTGCATCCTTCCAGCTTTGTACAGACCTCTTTGCACAGAAGAGGCTGCCACGGCCTTGCTTTGGGCATCCTTCAAGGTAGAAGCATGCGTGATGCAGTACAGCAACACGGGCACATGACTTCATGAGTGCTGAGAGTCCACGCTCTGCACAGCCTTCTCCACTGGGAGCCATCCATGACGCTGCTGGTGATGACAGTGGCTGGCTGTCCCTCCCAGTGCTGCTGAGCTCCTCATTCCATCATCTCAGGCTCCAGATAAGCTCACCAGAGAGGCTGTGTTGTGCAGCTCTGCAGAGCGCAGAATCCTTCCAAGTGCCCTAGAATCAGTGTAGCGACTGTGCCACCTTGTGCCAGGAATATTTACAGATGTGCTTTAATCTGTCTCCTAGATTTTACTAACACACAGCTCTTGCTCTGACTTTTCTCTACTGAGGCCAACCAGGGCTCCATGCCTCCTCTTCATGGTCCAGCACTTCCTTCTGACAGGCAGAGTCCAGCTGAGGCTGCACCTTCACCTCAGGTGGAAGTGGCTGCCTTGTGCAGGCTGTGTGGTGAACAAGTAATCCGACAGATCTCTCTGCCTGTGACAGATCTGGCAATCCCACTGACTATCAGCGATGCTAGTGTAAATGAGACATGCACAGTACAGCAAACTAGCATCACTGTCCTGTTAACCATGAGGATGGTAGCCTAGGCAGGAAACAGAAACATAGGATTTAACAAAAGCCAGCTCTACCCTAGCTAAAATCTGTGTCTCACTGCTTTAGAAAAGGATCCAGGGTTCACAGAGGGCAAACAACTGAGCAGGAACTTCACTGAGATGCTCCTGCATGTGCAGGAGGGAGTCAGAAGCAGTGCTTTCCCTCGTGTACCCAGTGACACAGAGGCATGAGCCCCATAGACAGGAAGGGGCATGTGTGGAGAGAAGACCCTGGAGGTCTTCTAGAGCACAAGAAAACATTTTTGCAGTCTTAGATTCAAAGATTGAATCTCCTTCCAAGAAGAAATTTAAGTGTAATATAGATATAGTGAGCACCTACCCAGAAGATGCAGCACACTACATAGTTCTTAAATCTGATGGAGAAAAGCAGGAAAATAACTAGTGGCTACAAGCTGAAGCCAGGCAACTTCTAGTCAGGAGCCATGCCCACATCTTTACAGTGGAGGGGAGTGAACACACCTCCATGGGATATGGCAGGCTTATCACAGCTTCTGATTAAGAGTGAATGCTCACTAAAGCTTTGGACTTTGGTGAAACCTAAAGGGCTGAGCTCAGCATGCAGAGAAACCTCAAGTCGGTCACCACCCAGGGGAGGCATGGGATGGTCTAATGGCACTAAACTACTAATGGTTTGGGGGTTTACATTTTACAAATCCACAGACACTATGTGCCATTGTCATGCTAATGCAAGCTGTGTCTATCCTAAATGTCCTGGAGAACCATGCAGGAGGGCTCAGACTGACTAGAGGATAGTTCCTGTACTTATGAGATAAGAAAGACGGAAATGTTTCAACAAGGGAAAGCTGTGTGATGCACAGGAAATTGCCAGATGTTTCTATCACCATCAGCAGTACAAGGGATCAGAAATAAGCCCACAGGCATGCACATCTGGTTTTATTTCATTTCAGACTCCAAAAGGTGAGTTAGGATTCCTTTACAAAAGCATGTAAAGTGCTTCTCTATTTAAAGATCAGCTCTCCCAGGCTACCCCTAAGCTGGTGACGCCAATGGCAAGACTTGTTCAATGAGAAAGAAGTCAAACACATATACAAGGACAAAGATACATGCAGGCAAGGCATGACAGAAACTCCGAGTTTATACCAACTACAATCCTGATCTGCTAGGAGATCCCAGGTCTCACTGTACCAATGCTCACATTGGACATTAACAGAGCTCCACACTCTGTGCATAACAGGCTGGGGTTGTCTGAGACACAGTAAGGTGCTTTTCAGATGAAAGACACGGAGAACCATTTTGCAAAATAAACACAGAACAGGATACCTCATACCTTCCCTCTTCTGTGGGCTTTTCACCACGTCTCATAGGGACCCAAGAGCACCAAGGCAATGCCACTGGCAGGCAACAACAGAGGAAAGGACAGGGGGGTGTACGGGACGAGCCGAAGAGGCAGCCATGCACTATGCCCGTCCCTTGTCTCTCACATTCCCCAAGGTCCTGGCAAAGGAGCAGGAGAGGGGAGAACAGCAGAGGTGTGCTCAGAACAAAAACAGACCAAGACAAAGAAATCCCGTCAAAATAGTACAGTCTCTGAGGCTCAAGCATTGCACAAAAGGAGGATCAGAAGTAAGCTGGGCGCTAAAAGGAGAGGTGACGCCGGGACAGTGTGAGAGTGAGGATACGGAAGGGCAGAGAGTCAAAGTCCATCCATCCACATGAGGAGGAGAAAAGGAAGGGGGGGGGAAGGAGGAGAGAGAGGGTTATATTTTCTGGGTTTGGAGACTTGATTCTATTTGTTTTGAGTTTTTTTCATAAAGGATCTCACACCTGATATTCCTCGTTCCATCCATTTCGGCTCACCAAGGGCAATGAAGAAATTCTCCTGCCTTTCGTATTCCTCCTCATCTACTATCTTAACCCTTACGGTCTTCCTGTAGGGACAACAAGAGAGACAACCGTGTACAGTGGGTTGGTAGGCCGCAGGTGACGCGGCGACGGCAGCAGTGCAGGCTCCTGGCGTGCGGCCCCTTCCCGCAGGGCAGCGCACCTTGGCCGGCCTCTTGGACATGGCGCATCGGTTGCAGCTCCTTGGGGAGCAGGAGGGTGTTAGGGGGAGACAGGGCTGGCGGGGAGGTGAGGAGGGAGGGGAAAGGTGGGGTCGGACCTTGCTGATGGTTAGTGGGAGGCGACTTCTGCAGCACATTTTTCGGTGTCACATGGTAATTGGAAAGGGTATCAGCTGCCTGGTTATCAACAGGAGTTGATATCTGGGGTACCAATTGCATTTTAGCTGGAAGATTGATTGTTTCTGCTACTTTCACAATTAACAAAGGGACTGTTGGCTCAGAGCTTGAGAAAAAAGAGCCGCATACTCACAGCCATGTTCCTCTGTGGGGTTACAGCACTGCTAGCTGCAGCAGGCTAGCGTTCCTAATCCACAGTTTCAAAGCAGCACATCTCATTGCTTCTCCTCCCTAATGCTGCCTGCCTCCTCCCCCAGCTTCTTCTGTGACTAAGGGACATAGCTCTTGGAGCACAGCTGGGTGATGAGCTCCAGATATGCTCCATGTTTCTAGTGAGCATCTTCCCCCAGCACTACAGAATTTGCCTTGGCCCTTCTCATCAGTGGAAACATTCACTGAAAAACATACCCACTGAGGACCATTCTTCTTTCTTTCTCTCCTACGACGTCTGCCCCAGGCTCCCCTACCGCCCCCGTTTCCCCCACTCCATGGATACCATGTGACACAGTGCGTGCACAGCAGTGCTTAGGACAGAGCAGTTGGAAACAAAGAGAAGTCAGAGGAAGAGGAGGAAAAGTGGAGGAAGGAGAAGAGAGAAGAAGAAAGAAGAACGTTAACGTTAGTCTGGAGGGCCAGTACTACACCTTTCTGTAAACTCATATCCACCATGCGGGGGCTCATCAGCTCAATGAAGAAACTCTTGTTTTTTTCATACTCCTCATCATCAATTACTTTGATGTGAATTGTTTTGCTGTGGATGGAAAAATAATAGTAAGCATCATAAAGGGAAGAAGGGAACAGAGGAGCAAAGCGAAGTAAGGTTGGGAGCTGAACAGAAACATTAGAGAGTCAAAGTTTTCTCACCCACTAGAATGAGTTCAGTGTGGCTCTGAAGAGGGCTAAAGCGCACTGCTGCCAGCAACACTGACCAATTTCTGTTTAACAAGCAGGCCCAAGGGCAGGGCATGCTGTGCAGAATGAAGAGAGACCCAAACAGCTCTGACTCAGGAGCCAGGGCTGGGCTGCACCATGCAGGAGAGGAGCACACTTCACCCACACCACTGCTGCTGCACACACACACCAGAGCACGCGCACACCACTAGCTTGGCTCCTGCTGCCTTTCATGCATAACTGGTCTTGGCTGTGGATGGCAAGGATGAGAACAGCAGTACTGGCAACTGAAGAACCTGGAGAAATAGCCCCAGGCTTCAATTGACAGCATGCCTCAGTTCCCCCAAGCTGAGCTGCTGCTTCTGCTCACGTGCTCACAGATAAGACAGAAAGTACCATTCTCTGTGCCTGATTACGAAAAGGACCACTGCCCTACAGCCTTGCTCCCTTAAGCAGAGATATTAAACACAAGTGGCGTCTTTGGTCCCATAGTGTTTCAGAGACTAAGCGATCCACTCCTGAATCCTGGGGATGCTGCAACCCACACTTCTGCCAGCATCCCCCTGAAAATCACCATTTCACAGTGGAAAATGGGCAGGTTGATTGCCTTCCATTGCTGCAGCTTGCATTCCTACTGCTAACACTAACAACCACAAAGCTATCCAGTCTCTCTCCAGTTTGACTCATCTACATCGCAACAGCTTCTGTGCTCTGATGGGAACTTTCACTCCCTGTGCTTGGCTCTTGCTCTGAGATGTCTTTCAGATGATGGCATATTGGATAGAGGGAAGAGTTCGAACAACACCTGCTATATCCATCAGTGTATGAATATGCAAAAAAAAAAAAAAAAACTTAACCTCTAATTCTTCTAAGCTAAGTCAGCTTTATTTTTGCCAGTGCTTGCTCTACCAATATGCTGCACTAATGCCAGCAAGCCTATTTTCCCTTCTCTAGACCCCTTCAAACTCCTGTAATCCAGCCCGAAGTATGTAGGATTTTAAATGAGAGGTCTGTTGTTAATATCGGTGCTTTGCTAAGACTTCATCACAATGATTTCATTGTGTTTTTTTTGGAGAGGTTGATGGAATATTGCCTTTGAACCAGATGTTGTCTGGGCCCCTGGTACTTTGCAAAGCTTTTTCAATTTGCTGAATTAAATACACATCTGATTCATAGCTCTGATCTCTTTCTTGCTCTCATGCTACAAAACAGAAGGTGGGATTTTCAAAAGCAGCCAGCACTTCCTGAATAAGGGTTGCTTCTTAAAATCCCATTCATAATTATTGCTTACTGCTTTCCACTCCAAGAGCCCCATATTACTCAGTAACTGCAACAAAACTTATCTCCAGAATTAAAGTCATTCTAAAGCTTTATGTAATTATGCTTATTAAGTGCATACATAATTTGGGTATCACACAGTAACTTTCTTTTACCTTTTTTTTTTTTTTTTTAAATGAGGTGACTGTCCCATTTCATCAGTAGTACATGCACATAGCAGAGCAGAGGAGAAACGCTTACTTAATGAGAAAGTGTGCATGGCAGATATCTCTACGGTTGTGCTGTGTGTGGAAATCCTGACTTCCCACAATCTACCTGCCTGCACAATGCACACACAGAGCTATGGACTTAAGGAATAATGACTCATTGTGTGCCCATTTTGTTAACCAGAGCTCTATATGGTATGCTAAGAAGTCCTTATCACATCACTTATGTGATGCGAATTCCTTAAGTGATGAGAATTCCTTATAGCGATCTTTTAAAATGTTTTTTGTTTATTTGTTTTTTATTAAAATCCAAGAATGAGAAATAAAACACAGTGAGGACCATAGAAAGGATGCATGGTAAAGTGCTGACTCTGCAAAAAGAAGTCTCCTGGGGTTGAGACATTGCATGCTTTCCTCTGTCAGCCAGGCAATGTCTCCCTACAAGAATTCCGCTTGTCATATGGCTGTCTCCTTGAGCTTCCTTGCTTTGCAGGGACACAGAAAGCTAGGACCACACATAATTACTCAAAAATAAAATCAAGTAGAGGGCCACTACCTATAACTCACCCTCTTCTTTTTTTTCCCCCCTCCTTCCTCTGGGTTCATACATACTGATGCCTGCTTGCTACCAATTCCCAGTCAGTACCTGCTGCCCTCTTTCCAGCCTGCCTTGCCCTAGCTCTCCATCCCACAGGAGCAAAAGAACACCAACTCATGTTCAGTCTGACTGCACAAACAGCCTCCCTTACCTCCCTTGCATGCCACAGGCATAATTAACTCAGGACATCAGCACTGTATCTTTCAAAGTCCAGTCCTCTCCCAGTCCCTTTTCCACCTGCAAGGCAGTGAAGTTCAACCATGATCCAAAGTAAGGGCTGTTCAGAGGAGAAAATCTGTACAAGAAAAAATCTCATTTGTGACAGCATCCCCTGCCTGATGACGGGTGGTTCTCATGGAAATTACTGAGGTTTGAGCAATGATAGCATCACTCAGACTTGGTTGAAAGTAAGCTTGTCACAAGGGAAAGTCCAGGAAGGAAAAGAAATAAAAAAAAAAACCAAACAACCTATACCTTTGCTAGAATACCTTAGCTGTACTAGGGAAGGCCAAAGGAAACAAGAAAAACATTCAGATTTTCTCTTCTGTGTGAAGAGAAACAGATGCTCAAGCTTTGTCCTGTCCAACTCAAAGGCAGAAACTCCTCAATATCTAGTAAGACCTCTATATAAGCACTAATCATCTGAACTCCTACACCAGCTCAGAGGCAAACTGGATCATCTCTGCACTCATGGATTTTCAAAAAATGGTGTTGATTTGGCAACCAATTCAAGGGCCATCAGCTTGTCTGTCCAAGAGCTGGGGACATACCATGTGTTCTAGCTTGGTGATGGAACACTTGTATGCTCCCTGTCCACAAACTCCATCTGGCCACAGTTACCTCCATCAGCTTAATCTCACTCATTTCCCTAAAATGAAGGTGAAGGAGCCAAACACGAGCACAGGGAAAACACTGCAGCCCTCAGCCAACCTCAGGCCCTCAGGAGAAGGTGCCCCAGGGTAGCAGTACACCTGACCTGCACAGCAAGACTATGGCACTGAAAACTCCAGGACCCAGCACAGGAGCCCAGGGGTGTGGGTGTGTGCTAGGGACACTTCTGTGGCTTGGAACCCTGATACCACATGTGGGTGGATGGTACAGACACTGCCTGCTCCTGAGCCAGGTTGTTTCCTATGCAGCCTGCAAGGAGCTGGGCCACGCTTGCTTCCTTGTGGAGAAGTGCTCTTTTCTCAGCAGATCACTGGGCCAGTGACTCTCACTGCAGAAATGTCACCACTGATGGAGGGCAGTTAAGGATTCCCAAGCTCTGTGACAACTCTGGCTACTGAGAGTATTCCAGTTCCTCTCCCTGATGAGATCTGCGCCGTATTTCACTCAGCTTTGCAACTTTTGCACCCCACTCTGATTGCTCTGCAATGGGAAAGGAGGATATTTGCTATCTTTCCCCTTTCTGACAGCTGCATCATGGTCCAGGCACACCTCAGACAGCTCTAAAGCAGATAACAACAGAACAACATCCAAAAGCCTGTCCTAGAAGTCAACCACCTTCATTAAATGCCTCCAGGAACTAGCAGCAAGAAATCATTCTGCAAAGCCCAAAGCTCCAGTACCAGCACCAAGCCACAGCATAGCTCAATCCCAGCCCCTAGATGGCTAAATATATGAAAGCACTCTCACTCAGTCCTCAGTGATGCTTTCAGAGGACTGAGCAATTCTTTTAGTTTGGACAAGCACAGGTAGCATCCTTCTGCATGCCTGCCTATAGGTCAGACAGGGCCTGGCAGGAACCATCTCCAAGAGCACTGAACCATGCTCTCCTGCCACCAAGAGCCCTCATGGTGCCAGTCCGGGCTCTCCTCTAAACATGCATTTAAAAACAATCACCATTTTCAAAAGTTAGAGATGAGAAAGCTCCCCTCCTGGGGAGCAACATTAAGAACAAGATTTCCCTGAGTAAGCAACAGAAGATGAAATGAATAGACATCGATCTTCTCCTAAAGGACTTCGAGCGCATGATGTTGCTAAATTCCCCGTCTGGGAAGTACAGAGGATAATCTATAAAATCATTTTATTTGACAACACGTCCACTTCTAACACATAAGGCAACAACTGGATGGTTATTTGATTAATGTGCTAGAAAATATTGAGTATCTCTCTGTGTGGAGACTCTCATTTGCAGGAATTATTGCAAAGGAGGTTAAGAGGATGTGCCTGCATGACTTTGGAATGTGAAATAAGGCTCAGCTCTAAAAACAGCGTAAGTCAGGAAATGTCACATACGGTATACCATTGAAACAGGCAGGGTTGTGCAAGGGCAGAATTTACAGTCCCCGGTGGGATGCTGTTAGCCAGGATGGAAAGCAGCCAGGACAGCAAGGTAAATGTCCCTAGGACAGTGAGAAGAACCAGGAAATCTTTAGTAACTCATTAATGGGAATCATTGGAGCACACATTTTGGATCAAGCCGTGACATCCTGAATGCACCATGATACACCCAGACTCTCACCTGATTTGCTGTGGGCGCAGGTAGCAGCATGAGTTTCAAAGTTTTAGCACTACTGTCTGACTTGCCCAGATCTCAGCACCTGCTGGCCCCAGGATGGCTTTTCAACCCAGAACTATGGGTAGGACCTATTCTCTCTGCCAGAAGATCTCATTGAGAAGTTCTGTGGCAGAAATGCTGACTAAGTAAGATGTCAGAATGTGAGGCAAACAAGAAAGGATTAAATAAGGCTAGGTATAGTGGGGAGCTGTCTTTGCCCAGCTCATTGGGAGGCACATATTTAACAGAGCAATGTGACACGGTGCTGGCAGGGAAGGTGAAAAAGACAGCAAGAGAAACCCTGATATGATGCACATGGTCACAGAGCTGCACATTGAGTAATTCAGCTGGGACAAGCTGAACCATTTTGAAGCAAAGAATTACACTGTCACTTACATAAGACAGGAGGTTTTTGAGAGGGAATAGTGTTCAACCCCAAAGCAGGTTCAATTCAAGGTCACAAAGGAAACAAGTGATCTTACTGTCAATTGGAAATCATAGTAATTTAGGCAACTATCCAGTGTTAAGACCAAGACAGACAGGATGCACTTTGGTCTTCAGCCTATGCCCATGAAAGGAGATGTTTTGGCTCCCAGAATAATTATGGAGGGGTGAGCAGGTTTAGAAGCACACAGCTGCAGCCACTAAGGGTGGCCTCAGTTTCCTCTAGCAGCCAGGTCAGAAATGAAGTTGCCTCTAAGGTCAGAGTCGACCTTGGTACCAATTATCTAAGCAGATGTCCACAGGATAGATGAACTGTCAGGATAGAGTTTCAGGCAGATCATTGATGTATAAGTTGCTGATGTAAGAGTTACAGAAGAATCGGTGCTAGTGCAGAAACTGGAGATGAGCCATTGCGGGCCAATTTCCAGGAACTGGCTGTGTCATTCATGAGGACCTTGGAAAAGCAGCTGTACAGGAGTCGTCCCACCATGTGGGACAAGCACACAGGGAACAGCTCGGACTGTTTCACAACCAGACCAGTCTGCTGTAAAGCATCATAGACAGAAGTCCTCTAAAATGGCATTTTTTTCTTTTGTCTTCAAGTTAGCCTGTGGGATAACCAGCGATAACTAGTTATCGTTACAACAGGGTTATCTGCAGTGCTAATCATTATATGACCTGTTATTTCTCCAGGCAATCCCGAGGCTATCCAAATCACTTGATATGTCTGTGCTTCAGTTTCCATATCCGTGTAATGGCTGTGATTCTTATTTCTTACAGAGATTTGATAGTGGACAGTTGCAATTTGCAGAACTTTTGAGTTCTTCACTTGGAAGATGTTACAGTGATGCAAGCTAAGGGAGGGTGAAGGAAGGAAGCAAGAGAGCTTTGAGCAGTGGTAGAAGTGGTACGTATCAGTATGAACATACTCTGCCTTGGTTCTCATTTGAGCGGAGCTGTGCCTTTCTCTAGGGCACTCCCTCACATGAGTCCCTCTGTGCCATTAGACAAAAATGTCCCAGAAAATAGAACTGGAAGCAACTGCTATCATCACTGCCTTCAGGCAGAGCCAGGCCCATCAAGCCATTCCTGACAGGTCAGTGGTTGTCCAGCTGGTTTCTGAAAGCTTCACAATACAGGCAATATTCTGTACATTCTTCCATCATATTTCATCCCTGTAGCCTTCCTCCTAATGTCTACCCTGACTCACAAGGTGCAAACTTCCTTGAGAGAGGAAGGCAGAGACTTCAGGGATTGTTCCTTATACAGCACCAATGTCTTTGCTGTCCTTCCTTTCACAAGGATAGAGAAAGAAGCCAGCACAGAAGCTGCTGAGAAGCTTCCCACAGCTTAGACCTGTGCAGGCAACCTACAGCATGCTGCTCCCCTGCCCTAGACCGGGCCCCCCCCCCCCCCCCAAGAGTAGCACATGGCCACTCCTGCAAGGACCAAGGCCAGGAACACCATCTTACACCAAGGCAGATTGCAGGGAGGAGGAAACTTCCAGTGAAGAAAATGCTATGCAAGAAGTGGCCATAGCCTGAGATGGAGATCAGGCTGCTCAGACCAAACTCTGTGTGCCTTTCCTTGTCTGTCCCAGTGGCACTGTACTGGGGACTGTCCAGGAGCCCTATCCATCTGGCTGCTGTGGTGTAGAGTTCGCTCACATTGCACCATGTCTTTCAAGGATAAAAGAGGAAATATTGACACAAAAAGGTGATTTCCCTTTGTGTATTCCTCCTGTAGTCTTGGCTAATTAGTAAATTGGCTCATGTTTCAATTAGGACTATTGGAAATGCCTTAGTAGCTGACACATGATAATTAAAGGGACATAGCCAAGACTAAAGCCTCTTTTTTAAAATCTTTACTTGCACTAGAAAAGTCCAAAGTGCTACCAGTGAAAGATGTATAGCAATACCTGGTAAAATAAAGTCAAAAAGAAGTATAAGATATCTGTTATCTTTCCCGCATCCTGAATGGAAAAGCTGGTGGGCACTTCGTGGTCAGCTTCACCTCTCAGCCTGCATTCATTTCCTGCCACAGCAGCACAGCCCTCACTTTCCACTGCCATGCAATCACAGAATGGCTTACATTGGAGAAAGATCATCCAGTTCCAACTCCCTGCCATGAGCAAGGCTGCTACCCACCAACTCAGGCTGCCCAAGGTTCCATCCAACCTGCACTTGAATGCCTCCAGGAAGGGGGCATCCACAGCATCTCTGAGCAGCTATGCCAGCACCATACATCTGAGTAAATCTTTACTCTGAGTAAAGATTTTTTTCCCAACATCTAACCTAAATCACCACTCTCTCAGTTTAAAGCCATTCCCCCTTGTCCTATCACTATCAGACTGCATAAAGTCAGCTCCCTGACTGCTTGTAAGCTCCCTTCAAGTACTGGAAGGCCATGATGATACCTCATCAGATCCTTCTCTTCTTCCACCTAAACAAGCCAAGTCCCTCATCCTTTCTACATAGGAGAGGTGATCCAGCCCTAAGATCATCGTCATGGCCCTCCTCTGGACCTGCTCCATGCAAAGAGATAGAAAGTGCAGCCAAATCCACATGACTGTTTCACAGCTACTTTACATGGGTGCAAACAACTATGCAAGCAATAAGAAATCAGAACTGCTAAGTCACAGGCAGGTGAACCCATTAAACACAGTCATTCCTTGCAAACAAATCCTTAAGTACCTGGTATGGTATTCAGGACAACTCAAGAGATACAGCACATCTACTCATGTCAGCACAGGGATCAGCGCTGGAGCTATTAAATGGCAGACATTTCAAGCTCAGCTCTGAAGCCTTGGAAGAGCAGAAGGCATGCTGGGCAGGCACAGCAAAACACCCTGGGAGCCTTCTTAGCGCAGCCAGCTCTGCCAGATAAGCAGATTTCCAAAGTGTTCTACATTTCACTTTGTACAAGCATGATAAAATTCTCCAGTACAGAGGAGTTCCTCAAGGAAACACCACAATTTGTTTTTAAGAATTACTGCAAAAATGAGAAGAACATGGTAGCATGGTTTGTTAAACTCCCCTACACACTGCTGATCAGCTGAGTTAAATTTGGTTACGCAAACATAATAGCCCAACTCCACAGATATTTTCTCTTTATTTGGTTTAATAAAGCTATTTTTACATTTAGCATTTTGAAGGCTCAGCTACATAGTTTTTAAATTCTCTTAAAAATAATAATAATAATAAATAAATAAATAAATAAAAATCCCACCCAACAAAGCACACACACAAAACCAAACACACTCTGGGCTGCTTTGTGCATCCCCTTCCAGACTGCTAGCACTGCCTACTGAATTGCTGTGCACACACACAGGCCTCACCTGGCCAGCTGCAGGACAGCTTCTTCCTGCTGACCCTGAGGCTTGGTGCTTCAGGGCAGCAGAGAGCAGACAGCCTCAGCAGCCTATGGAGCTATGTGCTGAGGTCTGTACAATAAGCACTCGTCTTACACAAGCAGTAATGCAGCTCGGCAGTCCATAGAACCAGACTGTTCTGGTGGGTATCATCCCGCTGTGGCTGCAGAGCAGTGCCAGGACCCTGGGCATAAATGTTTCTTCCCCCATTAACTTGGGCTGCTTGAGCAGCTTTTCTATGATGATGCTGTGCCCTTTTTCTCTTAGAAAGAAATTCTTTACGATTTTGTTCTTTACGAAGAACAAAGCCTCAGACACAACTCTGGGAGAATTTTAGAAAAAAATTAGATGGTGGAGAAAGAAGGAAAGGAGACAATTCACTCCTTATCAGATTATTTTGAATTTCTCTGCTTCCAGCTCTTCTGATACATTGCAACAAAAGACTGTGATGTCAAACCCCTCATGAGTACTGACGGCCAAATGAAGTACCAAGATTCTGCTGTCTGCTCTTTAGAACAGCTCCAAAACCTGATGTTGTGCAGGAGCAGAGGTGGGCCATTGGGCCATTGGGCAGCAGAAGGCAGGCTGGTCACTTCAAAGTACCTCAAGTTTGCCACAAACAATTCAGCTGGAAGGACCCTGTCCTACCAAAGTGCTTTCCCACCTGCAAATGCCCTTTACTGTCTGATATATCAGCAGTCCAGGGCTTCGAGCAGCCCCCCTGGTTTTAGTCTTTCAGCTGAAGGCATGGAGATTTGGAAGCTATATTTAGACATCTTCTCTATTCTTCAGCAACAGGGTTACCATGGAGATGCTGGCAAGGATGGGAAGGTGGGGATGAAGGGGGAAAGGAAGTTGGAATGAGAAGTGCCAGGTTCAAACGTACCACTTGAAATTCCCTGAAGGGCAAAAGTCACTGAAACCTGCTAGCTGAAAGAGTCTCCTGGCATTGCCCTGCATTGCTCCGTGCTGCTGTGGCAGGTTTGAAGGGACCCTCTGGGCACTGACAGCCACACACATCCCCAGGAAATCTACTCTGCACCTCCTTAGGATAACCAGCCATGTCCTCCTGTCTGGGCACAGCTCAGAGGGCTGCGTGCCACCCACTGCTGGCTGCTGCCCAGCTGAGCTCTGAGGAACTTCTTTAATCTCCTTTCAGAATTCAGTTCTTTGAACTATCAACAGATATGCAAAAAACTTTCAGCTATGGGGTGCCCAAAACAAGCTTGTAATGCCATGTGGCATCCCAGCTCACCCGCTAGCTGCTGCTGCCTAAGAGCCAAAGCCAGTCCTCTGCAAGCTCCACTTGAGCCCTACTACTCCCATAATGCAGTACAAGCTCATATCGATTCTGTACCAGGGGCTCAGGTGGGAATGAGAGGCAGGAAAACTGATTTATAAAGCTCTGATGAAGGAACACCACCACGTAACATGATCCTGCTCAGGAACTGAAGAACAGAGAGCAGAGCCATGTGAAAATGCCGCAGCATCTATTTCTGATGGCTAGGCTGGCAGCAGTGGGTCAGCCCCAGCATGCCTTGACTCAAAGGAGACGATGCCAAGGACTCGGGTTCCAGCTGTCATGTATGCATAAATTTCAAAGAAGAGAAGAGGAAAAGGAAGGAAGAAAAAGAAGATGGCCACCGTGATCCCCTCAAAGGCTGCTGATGGTCTTGGCCAGCTGCTGGCATACTTGGGATGGCTTTGCCTCCAACTGAGGAGGCAGACAGGAAGCCCCAGCTGGGGACAGAGCTGGTCAAAGCTCCCTGGCAGAGTGGGAACACCAGGGACAAGCCACTCAGTAGAACAAGGGAGGCTGGTGACCATGAAGATCTGAGCTTGCTGATCCCACCATCACAGGTGGCCAACTGTAGCAGCAGAAAAGGTGGCCACTGCTAACAGGAATTACAGCCTTTGGTCTCCCTCCTTGACACATCCACATGCCCCTTGCTGGCAACAGTTGCAGCACAGACCAAATGAGCAGCTGTAAGGAGATCCCTCCAAAAGCACACGCTACTCTTCCCAGCACAAGAGGACAAGGACTCCACTCCATGGGAATGGATGTTTCCAAGACTCCCTGACCTACACATACTGCATTTACAATAAAATTTTTGCTTTCCAGTAAAGGTCAGAATAGACCCTCAGTTCCTCACATGGGAGCTGGCATATCTCAGCTCTCATACCTTCTAGATCCTCAGCACCTAATAGCATCTCCAGCTTTCAGTGCTCAAAGCACATCAAAAACAGTGAGGAGCAAAGCAAAAACTGACTGGATTTATGGGTCGTAGAGACACATGAATATCAGGTGTGATGTATAGCTGACAAAAGCTGTGTGTCAACAAGCACAGCTCTTCCTCAAAGATGACACTGGAGAAAACATCATGAAGGTACACAGTCCCAAGCTGGGAAGAGACCAGGTGACTGCGCTCTGGAACTTGGGAAGAGAAAGTCTCCTCCCTTCCATCCCTTTACAAGCTGCTGCTGCTACAGGGAAACCTGCGGACACGAACCTTGTATGGCCCTCCTTCCCCTCCCTCCCCACGCACACAATGCTTTCAACCCAGCAGGGCAGCACTCAGCCCAGACATTTGAGTTGCTCTACATTCAACAGAGCAGCAAGGCAGCAATCTGTATGAAATTAATGAGCTGCAAACAACATTGTTCAGCTGCCAGCCTGCAATGAGCCTGCTCTGCATGCTGCAGATAGAATTATTATATATGAACAAAAGGAACTGGAGCCGGATCCTGGATGCTTTGGCTCTGGTCACAGGCTTCTTGCGACCAAGATAAGGGACATCATGCCGAATTTTCACAGCAACATCACAGTTAAACATCCAAACATTTACACAGAGCCAATATAGTGTATATTTATCCAAGGCAATGTGCATTTGGCCAGGCTCACTGTTTTCTTTTTTCTCTTCTATAGCAATGAATATAGAGTAGAGGATACCCAGTTACACCATTTCATTCTTTGGGGTTGTTTTCCCATTTCATTTCTTACCTAGTTAAAAACACACTGGAAAAACAAACTAAAAATGGGGTGACTTGCTAGCTCCCAGGAGCTAACACAGGTTCCTAGAAGGAGGCCAGTTCTGTTGGGCTTGTAGCCACAAGCTTGTGTCTCCAGAACCCAAAGCTTTAGACCATAAAAAGACCATTCCTCATCCAAAAATAACATCATCAGTTGTCTTTGCAGTGAGCAAGAGTGTTTCAGAAGGACACATAGCAGAGGGGTTGAAACTACTGATCATTCCGGTCCTTTTCAACTCAAGCCATTCTATGATTCTTTGACACCCTTCAAGCTTTGCCATATTTTGCAGATGACTCTGCTTTCACTCCCAGAGCTGGGATGCCAGCCTCCCTGCCTCCCCTCAGCCAGTCCACTCACAGGACAGCCTCATTCAGCAGAGTAAGGGAACAAGTGCTTCACGCCAAACCTAACTGACCACAGCCCACATTTAATCAACCATCAACCACTTTACTGCTGTAATTTCCACCATAAAACTTCATCTCATCTCAGCCTTCAAATATGGATCTTGTTTTATGGGAAGCACTTTTCTCAAACTCATCTATCCGACCAACCCACATCAGAGACAGCTTGAATTCCTCCTGGGGTCCCTGGCTGACAGGCAGGAGCCTCCTGTTCACACTACAGCCCCAGCCACACTCCTCATCCACTTTGTTGTACATTCCATCAAGCTTCCACTGAATTTGAGGTTTGCAAGCTGATGTCCCATACTTCTCACAGCCTGAGCAGAATCATAACCTAATAATGAAACAATAACAATTCCCCCAACTCTGGTGTTCCACCCAGCTCAGTGATGAGCATAGCACCCTTCACTTCAGCATCAGCAAACACACCCCCAGTGGTTTAGTGACATGGCACAACTGCCTTTGGCTGGAGCTCTGAAGGACAAAACCTCTCACAGACCTCTAACAAGGAATCCCTTGTGCCTCCAATGTTGCCTAATTAGCATTTGCCTTCCAAGCCCTCTCATCTTAAAAATATAAATCCCTGATAGGATCATAGAATTACACAGGTTGGAAAAGACCTTAAAGACCATCAAGTCCAACCACAAGTTAACCATACTACCCATTCTGTTAAGTGCCTTTCCCGCTGTGGGACCTAGGAGACTTTTTAGGACTTAAAACCCTAATATAAAGAGCTCCTGAAGACAAACAAAAAGGTGCATTTGATGTTTTCTGAGTTGATTTTGATGTTTTCTCCATCAGACAGAAGGTACCAGCCAGCTCCCTTTCCAGAGAGAACTCATTCAGGCAGCAATGCCGCTGGTGCCTGCACCATCCTCAGCCCCTGCTCTCTTCTAGCTGATTCACACATGCCCTGCACTGCCAGCGCTCCTAACCAGGATGCTGCTGTATGTTGGGAAGGTTGTCAGGAGTGGAAGCCTTCTGCTTGGTCTGTCTGAGAACCTGGGTGTCTGTTAGTGTTTATCAGCTGCTCACGATGTTTCTGACTCTCCCAGCTCCCTGCTATCACACTTCCTCTCTGCTTCCTCTGTCAACCCAAGAGGTGCTATAGTAAAATGTATGCTGAAAAATCAATTCTAAATGCTCAAGGCCCCCGAGCAGCTGATCCTGATCAGCCATAGACCAGATCTGAACACATGCTCTGTTAGGCTGAGGTTCTCCCATGGCTTTGCGTGGTTCAGCTGCATTTATCTCTGCTCTCCAGAAGCAGAACTGAAGCAGAGAAGGTATCAAAAGTGCTTGGCTCTATACACAACAGTTGGCTGGAACAGCCAGAATGACACAAGGGAGAGAGCCCTGTGATGGGCGTGCCTCCTCAGAGCAGGGCAGGATCTTGCGCCTGCAGCCTACATCCATCCTCTGGCCTGTTTGCTGCAGCCTCTGTGTGCCACTGGCACACAGGAGGAGAAGTGCTGTGGGTGCTCTGGGTCCTTGCCTCTCCTTGGTGGGAACTCACTGCCTCGGGTGCTTTAATTCAGAAATGGAAGCAAAGCAAGAGCTGGAAGGGGATACTGAGGGCTTTCTGAAGCAGCTTGAGCAGCATACTCCCATTCCACTCAGGCTGTGCAAGACTCAAAGTCGTGATCAGGAGCAGGAGAAATGAGGCTGTCTGGGCAAAATGTATCTTGCCCTAATCTGACATAGGGTTGAAGGAGAGTTGTGCTTCCTGGATGCACAGCAGTGGTAGAGCAGAACCTCTCGGCCCTGCCAGCCACAGGCTCTGGCTTTTTCGTGGCCCTAATGTTGAGCAGGGTCTGCAGAGCTGGCCTTGAAAATAACTCCCTACTGAGGCCTTAGAGACAGCCTACAGCAGAATCAGCCTGCAGCTGCAAAAGCTGGCTGTGTCAGGCTCAGAGAGATCCAGGGCATACCCCATTTTCTGCAAATTAGAAATAATCTTTTTTTTTTTTTTTTTTTTTTAATATGTTTAGTTACCAATTGGTGCCTCCCACAGAAGCAGAACTTTGGAAATCTGCATCTGTGGAAAAAGGAAAAAAGCCTCCACTCCTAATGGCATTGCCACCTCTTTAAAAAGCAATGATAGTAGCAGCCTCCATCAGCCCTGGGAGCATCAAACACAACTCTGCCCTGACAGAGGGTGACTGTGAAGGACAGCAGAGTTGGTCTCTGCTTTAATTTTTAGCCCAACTGCTCCAGATCAAATTCTCGTAGAGATGACTTTTATTAGAGACAAGTTATTGGTTTACAATCAAGTTGATCTCTTCCCTTCTCATGCCTCAGCACAAATGAGAGCAGCTTTCCAGGCTAAACAAGGCTCTCCTGGCCATCTGTGAAGCCCGCTGAAGACTGAAAGATTGCCCAGGTGTAATTCAGGATAAAATCTGTTTTATGGAGCATTTAGCATTGCTGAGATTCAGTGCTGAGAGAAAGGGGCCCATGTTTCGAGCTAAGAAATCCTCCCAGTACTGACAGATACCAAAACCCTTTTTTCCCCCCCTCCTTTTCCTTCCAGTGCCAACAAATCCAATTTGGAATGACTGAGAGGGAATTTGTTGAATTCTTTTGTGTAGTAAGTGCAGACTACAGTTCCGCAAGTAGGGATATAGGGTCAAATTCAGTTTCTGAAACAGATGTGGGCAGGACTACGTTAGCACTGAGCATCTATGGTACCACCTAGCTGTTTCCTCCTTTTAGCTGCATTCTACTTCCCAAAATATTCACAGCTAGAAGTGTAGTACTGTTCTTCAGCTGAGCTCAGATGAGTTTCTTCCTGCTCCCCCCAAGGCACTAAGGTTTAGCTCAAGTCAAGCGAGATTTGATATGCGCAGCCTAATCTAACCAGACCCCATCACTGGAAGCTGCCAGCACTACACAGAACCATGCCATGGTCCAAAAGACATACTTGGCCATGAAACAGCCCTGGGCATTGCATCTGCCCCACACTCAGCTCTATCAGCAACAGGGACTGCAAAAGGCTGCCCAACCCCTCGGCAGAGACACATCTTTTGGCCGGCAGTGGCTCCAAGCAGTGTGCTGCTCCCACCAGGTGAGCACCAAGGCAGGCTGGAAGGCACGTCAGCTACCTGCTGGCCAGGCTCTGAGGAGCCATCCCATTATACACAACCACCACTGGCTAAAAATACAGCTGCAGCCCCTGCAGCCCAGGCCTGGCAAGATGCAAATTTAATGAGGCTTCCATGGCAACAAGCTTCATGGAGGGGCTGCTAGGGAGGGGGGGACATGATGCTCCTCGGCTGCATGGGGAAAGCTTGCGGCAGTCAGGCTTCAGGTTTTTTTCCTTGCCGTTATTAATAACATTTTTGAGTGTTCAGTTCAGTTAGCTGCAGCCAAGGAGGCAGGCTGTGTAGTATTTTTAACAGACAAACCTGCATCTATTTCTGGCATGAGGATAAATATTTACTAGTCGGCCTTAATTAAACTCAATCACCCACAGGCAGAAATATTAAAATAGGGATAAATCAAAGAGCCCATTTCAGCCTACCAATGCTACAAAAATCCTTTTCGGTAAAGTCTGGCTCCTGCCATAGCTCATAAAACACAGCACTGAGACTGGCCGAGCCAGAGCCCTGAGGACAACTAAGGTCATGAGGGAAGTGGCATTGGTTAGCATTTCATGGATGATGTCTTCTGTGCCAGTGCAGGGAAGGAAAAGGAACACAAAGCAAAAACCAATAATGACAGAAAAACAAAACCCCCCCAAAAACAACCATCACAGGTGATGAAAATCTGGGATAAAAAACGTTGTAAGCCTGGCTTTCGAATAAGAATAAAACTGAGTATTGCCTCTTGTTCTCCATACTGATCCTCCTACATTGCGTATGAGGGTATGGATACGTGCTGGCTAAAATCCCACTTTGATGTGCACAGCTCTGTGCATTACATCAGCAGGGGCTGTCTCTTGCCTGACGGGTGTTTAGGGATCCATAGATTATTTCTGCAAAACATGGAAAGAACTTCAGAAATAGCTAGCCTCTTCCCAGACAATTCATTGCTACTCATTGCTTGAAAACGATCATCAGGTCACAAATCAAAGCCCCTGCTTCCATTAGAAACATACAGTACTTCTCCATGATACAGATGTCTTTGGAGATTTTCTGCTTATTTCATTTATAGAGTGATATACCACCTTGTACTCAAACACTACTTCATATCAAAGGACAAAAAATAAACTGCAGCAACTCAAAAGAAAATAAAAGGTAAATATTAACATTTGCACTTTCTGGATGAGAAACTGAGGCATGGGAAAAGGGAATACCCAGTCTCCCTCCAGATCTAAGTATTTGGCACTGGAAACAAAAAACAAGGCTCTCAGAATTAATCGCGGCTTGTTATTGAAAATCCCGGCCAAAATCAAGCACTCCCCAAAAAGCGCCCTAGGTAGGCTCCTCTAGCGTGGCAGAAAGCCCATATTTCTGAATGTTAAAAACAAAAACACTGTTTTTATTTGTGATTCAGTTCAGACGCCCTCCAATTCAGAGAAACTTGCCCAGCATAAAGATGCACTCCAACTGATGCGAGAAGCCATCATCTGGAGGCATCTACTCCTGCACAAGCTGATTTTGTATATGTTAGTTCCCACCCGTGACACCTTTCCTGCTAAAACAAGTTTGTGTCCTGTTACAAACCTACTGAAACACAACATGAAGTATTTCACAAGCTATAGTAGAAAATCATCTCTCCACCCCATGGAAAGTGCATTATGCTAGGATGAAACACGGTACATATTAAACAACACGCGGCACAAAAACCAGTGGTGCAAATTAAGATGCTGAAATCATTCTGGAATTTTAGGGACATGAAATACCATTGCCCACACAGAACGCTGGCCGTGCTCTGTATGCCCTTCTCTGGGAAGGGGGCTGAAGACGCAAGAGAGGCGCTACGGAAGCCTCCTTGACCAGAGGAGGTGCCTGGGCTGCTGGACCTCAGCTCTAAATGGGGGAAATGGGCAGGTCAGTCTGTGAGCACACCTTCACTTAGATGAAGGCTTAAGGAGATGCCCCCACATGCTCCTTGTTCTGTCTCTAACAACATCCTCCTTTATAGCTCCAAGAAAGCCACTTCTTTGCCCCACTTGTAAAATGGGAAAAAACACTCCTTTACCCCTGAAGTACATCTGAAGCACAAATGCATTAACGTTTCAAGATGCTTCAATATTATGGAAGAGAGAATGCTTGAAATGTGTAAATAAATAGAAGCAAGGTTTTTAAGGAGAGGTAATAGGCTTTACTAGCTCAACTAATATTTCTGTATGAGTTCTGAGCATAAGGGATTTATGCCCAAGATGTACTCAGTTTGAAAACTGGGATTTCTTTTCAAGCCTGTAAAAACATTTGCATTACTCAAACTGCCTTTTCCTGGGAACTCACACCAATCAGCTGGGCTCACATTTTCTCTCCCCAGAGACTTTGCCACTCTCATATCCTTAGGCCATCACAGTTTACAGCAACATAAATAGCTAATTAACTTCTTACTTAAAAGTAAGAAAGCAATCAAGTCAGCATCCTCATCAGCTTCTAGAAATCCTTCAGCTTTCTACCACTCTGACTTTAGACAACTCAGATGAGATGCAGCCTGAAACATCTGCTGCAACAAGACCAAAAGCAGTAAGGTTCCAGTTACCGATACAGAGAGATAGTTTACCTCCAATCACCCAAATAGCTATACAGTATCATACAACCTGGAAATGGTAAGACAAAAAAATATTGAGAAAAAAAACTAGAAAGAAAGAAGATATGGAGCATAATAGTAAGAGGCAAAACTCTCAAGAATACTCTTGAATGCCTGTTCAGTTCTCAACAACACCAGCTGGAGTTCCACCAGGTAGGCACTAGTTCCTTCCAGCAAATACAATGGTGCCCCAGTTCTCTTTGAAAGAGCAATAGCTCATTTAGGTCTACCAAGGAAAATAACATAGTGAGTTTATAAACTGCAGATTACACTTAGGAACTGAAAGCATGTAAGCTGTCAGAGCAGGCTCCACTGCAGAGCCAAAGGCCATATCCTGGAGCATGGGGAAGATGCCACAGAGCGCTCAGTCACAGAATGGCTGAGTTTGGAAGCGACTCTGGAGGCCAACTGATCCAGCTCCCAGCTCCAGCAGGGACACCTAGAACAAGCTGCCCAAGTACCATGTACCCCAAAGCATCACCTCTCTGCCTGCCCTCCTTCAGCCACACTGCTGAGCACTCGTTTCCAGACAGATTGGAAATCTTGCTTTACTATATATACTGTATGCATGTGTAAAAATGCAGTAAGTCCTTTTTTAGCCCCAAAGCTACTCTCACAGGCTTTGTATGTGGGTTGTTTTCACGCTTCACAGTGAGGCACATAATTCTGGCAGGTTTCCACCTCACCAAGCAGATCAGACACCTGGCCTCAGACAACCTGCCCACTTCATGCTCTCTCCCTTTCCAGGATTTTTCCTTAGGGATGCTCTCAGCTGGGAAAGCTTCTAAACACCAGTCTCATTCCCCTCAATTTCTATGCAAGCTCCCTGGCTCCCTAGAAGAACCAGCGCAGGACCAACAGCACTGAGGCAGATGGGGAGTTGGCTGCAAGGGTGATGAAACTGCCAAGAGGGGAAAGCTCAACTGCCATGGACCTTCTTTTTCTGTTGCCAGGAGGGTATCCACAGTGTGACACCACAGCAGGGACACATGGCACATAACCAAGCGAAGGCTGGGGCTGGCTTAGCTCCTGAGTCTTTTCAGCACCCCTACTGCACCCCCAGCTCTCACAAACCAGCAATCAGCAGATCTGTCAAGAAAACCTAGCTACAGACCCAGAGACCTCTGCTTGTTACAAATTATGAGTCTTGTTGGCAGAGCATAAAAGCTGTGATTAGAACGGCCACAGCCATTTCTAGCAATATGGTCTCTTACAGAACCCCTTCATGTCCTAATCCCTTGCACACTTTCACACATCCGCTATTGGAGACAGAGGCCCAAGAAGGAGTTCAGGCAGCAGTTGATGTCCCCATCCACAGCACCCGTCAGTTTGGGCACTGCACAGCTCCTGGCCACCAGTTTTCAAGTGGGGAGAAGACCCTCCCCTACACAAGGATTCCTGTAGATGATAGCTAAGGGATGGAAAAGGTTATATCTGAATGCTGCAAAGGTCTGATGTCTCCAAATGGAGAGTCAAGAAATTTTGCTGGTCAAACTCCCACCCTGCAAAGCACACAGGTTCATAGCTCCCCATGACTGTATCACTCCAACAGAAAGGAATAAAAACCTCTGAGCAGGGACACATTGTCTGCTGTAAAGAAACCCAGTGTAGCCAGGTCCATCAGAGCTGTAAGTATATAACATGAGCATCTTCAAACCTACTCACAAAGAACAAGGCACTACAGCACACAAACCTGGAGAATGTGCTATGGTTTTGAACCACTTACAGATACATCTCTACTACTTCCCTGCTCTTAAGAAATACCACAGCATGTGGGAGAGGAAGAGTCAAAGCTTTGCCTTGTATTTGGCTTGCTTTACAAGAGCTCTTAAAATAAAACTACACCCAAAAATAGAGTGAAGGGGTTTTGTTATCTTATGAATAGGCGCACACAATCTGGCATGCTGGCTGCAAAGAGAAGTCTGTAGTAGATTACACCCTCCTAACAGGCTGTTGTTACATTCGGGTCAGGCAACAGGAGAGAAAAGAAGGATAATAAAATCATTGCACTTCACTTTTACTTATTTGTTAATACTCTGGATTTTAGAGAATGAAATAGAGACAAAGCTTCTGTTAAAGCACGCTTAACAAGCACCTCTGGCCTGCATCTCACGCGTAAGTGATTCCCTCATCTGAGTCTTGATCATCTCTGGAGAGCAGCCTGCCAGAGGTACCAGAGGTGACAGATTTGCAGTGCATGTCTTGGATAAAATCCTACATTCTGCATAAGGTAGCTAAGAGCAGATGTCTAAACTGAGTCTCGCCTTATTACCCAAAATGATGCCATACTTAGGCAGAAAAGCCCTGTTAAGTATTGCTTTGTGCAAAGAAATGAAAAATTCCTCTGTGATGGAAGAGGAAGAAATATCAGACAAAGACTAAAAGAGCAACAGCAGAAAATCTACAGGCTGCATGGGAAACAGGATTTAGCCTAGGCAAATACCTGGCTCTTGTCACATTTGCTGATGGCAGCCTGCTAAACCTTGGGGTCAGGAGGCAAGGGGAAAGTTTGCTTTTGTTCTTTTGGGTTTTGTTTTTTAACAGCTCAGGTTAAAGGGGCACCTTGTAAACCTTCAAAGGAAAGATCATTAGCTTGAAGCCTGGAAGAATACGTTCTTGAGAGCTTGCTCTGTCTCCCACTTTACTACTAGTGAGCCATGGTTATTTCTCTCCATATCAGAAATCTGCCCCTCACTTCGAGGTTGATTTCTGAAAAAGCTGACCACAAACTCACAGAACACACCCCCGTCCACTTAGCTCAAATCTCACATTGGCATGGTGAAGTTGTGCCCGTTCCTGCATACATGAGTAGCCTGCTACATTCCTCACAATTAACTTGCTTGTTGCAAGGTGAACCTGCAGTCCCTTTTCTCATCAGCCCTGAAAACAACAGGCTGCAAAGCTCAGTTTATTGCTCTGTCTGGTATCTTCTCATTTGGCTCTAATCTCCTCCAATATATATGCAGTATTTCAAATGCTCTTGCAGAGATGTGGCTCTTCTGAAGGCCTGACATTTTTATAGTCCTGGCAAGCCATCCATTTCTATTTAATTTAGCTCTTGACACAAATAAACATATGCACTGAGATTTACATACGGGTAGGATTTTCTCAGGTTTGCATGCTGGGGGCTGCATCTGTAGTACAATGGGTAATGCTGAGCTACCCTGCTGGTTGTCAGCAGCTAGATGGGAGGTGGCCGCCAATATGGCCAGGGCAGCACAGAGCCCCTCACAGGCTACAAGCTACCTGCAAATCGGAGTAAAAAATCATGGACCGCATTGCTTTCCAAGCCACAACAAAATCATTTCATGTCTCCTTTTACAAGCTATTGTCACAACACAGACACCCAGAACTAGAAAAGTAAAATAGAAGGTTTATCTTTTTGACACCCTAACTGCCCCCCAAAGATGCTGTGCAGACACAGCTCGTGTTTGCTCTTAACAACCACAGGTTTCTTACCTTTAGGACAAGTGCTGTGGCGGTAGCTCCTCTAGGCTGCTCACTAGAGATCAGTGAAAGAGACACCTGGGGCCAACAGCACTTTATCCCTCCCAGCTGGCACCAGTTAGTTAAGGAAGCCCCATTCACTTCCCCCTGGGCTATAGGGTGAAAAACAGCCTTCAAGAAAGCAGTAGAAGTGCTGTTCTTCAGCCTCTCCACATCAGGCTGTTCTTGAACTCCCAGTGGGTGTTTTTCAAATTGGTATTTTCATTTCCTAGCTGGGTATAAAATTCTTCCTTCGTGGAGCTCTGTCATGGTTCTAAATACAGAGTGTCACGATTGCAGGCTAGGTCTGACTTTTTTTATGGACAGTAATAAAACAGAAAAGGAAAAAGTAAGGGAAGAGAAAAAGCTCAGGGGGCACTTGGCTATGTGGAGGGTGGATACATTCATGGATTCGTAGGAAAAGGGCTGAGCTGACTTGGAGAAAAACAAAGCAAGGGAGCTCAGACATACTCAACATGTGATCTTAGCAAATGGCTAGTGGTGTCCCAGGCTGTATAAGGAGGCTGCTGAGATAGTTCAGCCTGGAGAAGACTTGGGGGATCTTGTCAATGTCTGTATTCAGAAACCACCTGGACACAGTACTGAGAACTCTGAGTGGCCTGGTTCAAGTAGGGGCTGAACCAGATGGCTTCAGAGGTCACTGCCAACCTCAGCCACTCCTACCAGTACCAAAAGGAAGCCTGCAAGAAAGCTGGAGAGGGATTCTTTATAAGAGAGTATAATGACAGGACAAGGGATTATAGCTTTAAACTAAAAGAGGAGTTTAGATTATAATTTAGGAATAAATTCTTTACTCAGAGGATGATGAGGTACTGGCACAAGCTGCCCAGAGAAGTTGTGGATGCCTAAGGTACTCAAGACCTGCTTGGATGGGGCTGCAACCTCGTCTAGCAGGTGTTCCTTCCCATGGCAGAGGGGTTGGAACTAGATGATGTTTAAGGTTCCTTCCAACTCAGACTATTCTGTAATTCTATGATTCTGTGAAACTCGTGAATAACCTGGATGCTAAGATGTCAAACACTCTAGAAATGAGCATCATGATGTGCTGCTCTACAAAGGAATAACCATTCCCTAAAGAGCACAAAAAATAGTGATGGCAGCATGTGATGAGAAGACTGTGAGAATACTGATACAGTCAGTGTGCATGAGCTGATGTGATGTGCCTGGGACTCATGCAACAGCCTACAAGGTTCAAGCTGATTATAGCAGTAATATTTCAGGCTGAGAACTTCACTTCACTGACCTGCATGCATTTAATCAGCACATTGGTACATATCTCCTTCTGTCTTAAATGTTCTTGCTGTGCCTCTCTGGATAAACACAGTGAACGCCTTCCCCCCACTCACCTGATTCCATGACATGTCCACAGGGGAAAGAGGATTGGTGACCCCTGCTCTGAGAGAGATTAAACAACTGGCTGGACTTTCACCACCAGATTAAGGAAAATGACTTCCTGTCCCTCTGTTCTGAAAGGAAAATATGACCTACTCATTATGAAGTCTGAAAATCACTGAGAGAAAAGTCAAACCATTCACTCCTGGGATCTTGAACTAGAACAGCCACCACAGAGTGGCAAGAGGATGCTAAATATTTCAGTGATTGAAAGAACACAAGGGGTAAGTAATTAAAAACCCATATGGCAGACAGCAGTTCTTAGACCACGGTCTGTGGGGCACCAGTGGCCTGCAGAGCATTCCTGTGTGGTCAGCAGAAGGGCTGCTGTCACAACAGCAAAGCATCTGTCACTTTTCAAGCAGTGACCTGCCCTGCTCTTTCTTCTCCTGTGCAAGCCTCACAGAGTTCCCTGAGACTATTTTTGCCACTGGGCTGACAAAGAACTTAAGCCTGTCTGTCTGTGCCAGGCACTGGGCTCTCCCACAGTTCCTTTTGATGACTGATTTTTTTAAAGGGAGCCATGAAAAATGCCAGGCAGAGCACCACAAACCACACAAAGAGCACTGCAACTGATCTACAGAAGGGTCTGTAAGGAAAATAAGTAAGCTGCAACAAACACCATGTTGGGCAGGGTGGTCTAACCAAACATCTGTGCCCACCGCACTGGAAAGATGTTTACCACCTGCTTTTCCTATGATGTTTGGTATATATTTTTAAAAAATAATTAGCTCTGGTATTGTAATTGCCTCAGGGAGGGAATGATGTCAAGAACTGAGGCTGGAAGAAGAGAGGAAGACAATGGGCAAGTTAAAATGTCAACAGGATTCACTCAGAGAAATCCCTTGTTACCGTCCTGGTGGATGATTTTCAAAGGCAAAAGAAGAATTCACAAAGCCCCTACATTTTCAGCTTCCTTTGAGTATCTCCCTTACATGGTTATCTTGAATAGATGCAACTCCCTGATAGAAAAACCTACCCTGAAATCTTGTAAGAACAAGATCTTCTATGTTTCTTTAACTTCAGGGCCTGAAAATCCACATGAACAGCCTTCATCTACCCTGAGTCCGCAGTCTCCGAGTGCCTTCTAGCTGTTCATTAAGCAACGTGACTAATGCTTGTCACGTGTGCTTTGTTATCACTCATTCTCCCCGCAGGCTTTGCACACAGAAGGCAGGCTCTGTGTGCAGCACAGTTTGGCCTCAGTAGGGTTTAGTATTTTTCCTTTTCCAAGGTACTGGCTGCTGTGAGGGTACGTTAGGCACAGCAAGCTGCGAAGAGGTACCTTGTATTTAGAGAGGGAGGCGTGATGTCTGCAGATGTCCCTTGCTCCTGTGGGAAGTCATTCCAGTGCCCTGCACTGGCTGTGCCTGGCAGAGATGTCCCAGTGCCTCGGCATTTATGGCTCCAGCCTGGGGAGAATTAACAAGTATCACAACAAAGTGTTATTGATTCTGAGCATGGGATTAGAGCTGAAGGTGGTTCTTACTGGAAAGGAGGACACCAATGCCTAACAAAGCAGAGATGTGCCAGGATGCTGTGCCACACACCTTGCATATGCCTGAGCACAGACTATGGTGGGCTAATCTTGCTCAGTACAACACTCAGCATATCAAGACAGGCTGGCTAAACATCAAGTAATTCATTGATCTCTTTCCTGATATATGTAGTTAAAAAGCATGCATCAGAATGAAGCCAGGGTTGCTAAATCCACGATCTCTCTGTGGGTAATGCAGAAAGATTTTTGCTGCTTTCTTCTCCATGTGGGGAAACTATGCACTGAAAGTCCCAGCTCTTTTGATTTGGTGGCTGGAGGCAGTAGGTGACCTTATCTCTCCACCAATCTTCGCAGTGGCTTGTTTTCCCTCCCCCTCCATGCTCGGGATTGCAGAGCAGTGCCTCTGGCATGCACAGTGAGTCAGCATCCCAGCAACTTCTGCATCATGGAAATACTCCCATTCCCAGGGCTGTGCTGCTCTCGACTTTGCAAGTAAAACAGGGCACCCCACCTTTGACAAAGAAGGGCCCCACAAGGAGCCAGGTCTTCTTATGCAGCCAGCACACCAGGCATGCTGCTCATTTTGGGTCAGAGCACATGCAGGAGGAAGTGAGCATCCCTTCCTCTTGCTCTCACCAGGAATGGTCACACAGTATTGCTGAAAAGCTGAAGCCAGCCACAGTGAGTGAATGGTTTCGGGGTGGTTTGTATTATTTTTTGTTTGTTTTTCCTTTTTTCTTTTTTTTTTCATTCTAGTTTCCCAGCTAATGCTCTGGAGAGTAAAAAAGAAAGAAATTCTCTCGGAGCTTTTGTTGCGAGCATCTGAACTGAACCCCACCCATGAGATTTCAAAGGAGCTTCTTTAGCTTTGTAACTTTTCCCTGCTCTTTGCATTTCCACTTCTGGATGATAAAAAGACCAAGCAGACTAGTGCTGTTTTCACAGTGTGTGTGTCATGTCCAGCATCACACCAGCAATGCCAGGGCTCTTGAAGCGGAGTTCCAGTCTCAGACTGTCTAAAGAGGTCTGAACACATTTAAACACTCAAAATTCCAGCTACACTTTTATCAAATCCTTGAAGTCACCCTCAGGACTCACTGTCAGTTCTACAGCCAGAATCATGTCCCCATGCCTTTACGACAGCTGTGACTTTAGCCATAGCTAGCGGCTCTTTTCAGCACAAGCAGCACTACCCAGTAAGTACCAAACCCAGTACCTCTTTATTTGCATTGCATGGTACCAGCTTGTCTTGCAATAATAAAGCTTCTTCTGCATTTCCATCACAGCTGAGCCATTACACACCACTGGTCCTCTAATGAGGATGCTGGCACTTCATGTCAAAAAACAGAAATTTCTGAGAGAATGCAGGCTGCACTCTGCCTCATCACTGATGGTGGTGTGGCTTTTTGCCCAACTCTCTCGACTTCTTCTGTAAGGTCTGGATGCTTCTAAAATAAGTTAAACCCCCAGACAGGCTCCTGTGGTTTCACAGGCTGGCAGCCAGTGTCCAATACCAGCCATCACCTTCTCACTGATGGACATGTCACCAGAAAAGCATATTCTTTCTTACTATGCACTGGAGAGTCTCATAACATAGACACAAGGAAACGTTCACCAGAATCACAGGTGCTACTTCTTGGTTATAAAGTGATGCTCACAGACAGCCAAACAAGTGCTCTGTTCTTTACTTCTGTCCATACAAGAAATCGTAGTGGTTTCATCTAATAGGGTTAAATTTGATAGCCTTAAGCTAGTGCAAACCATGGTAGAGACACTAGACCCTTGGTGTACATACATGTTTAATGAAACAACACATTTAATGAACAAATTGTTCCTTGATGTATGAAGAAGCTACAAAACTTATCTAACATTGGCATCTAAACTTGATAAAAGCAGCAAGCTGTTTAAGGGCTAACTGTGCCAGATGTGACTGCTAATTGCCCTTTTAAATTTAAATAACAGCACTTCATGATCACATTCAGTGGAAATGGCTAAATAAAACAAAAAGTAACATATTCCTGATCCCAGCACTATCACTCTTTAAAGACCCAATTATATTTGGAAATTCATACTGGGCTAGCAATTAGATTGTAAATTTCCATCCTCTGCTGTAAATTCACTCCTGAAATCAAATCTGTCAGAGGCAGGGAGCTTAATATGATCCTGTGACTCTCTCTGGTATTTGCTACTATGCTAACACATTACATTCTGGACAACACATTAAGCTGTGATATAATATCAGAGTCACACCGGGATGAGTAAGAAGCAATACGAGAGCCCGTGAGCAGCCTGATCCTTCACTGTTGCCTGTGCTTTGAGTTATTCACATTCTGCATGCTTTGAGTTATTCACATTCTGCAAGGCAGAAAGATGATATGGATTTCTGCTTAAAAGCATGTACCACGGAATGATAATCAGACACCAAAGGTTAGTTATAGTCCAGCAAAGAGGTAAGTGCTGAGAAATCACCAGCAAACTCCTATGGTCCTGCCTAGAGGGTTGAGTGGGAAAAGAGAGAGCTACACGTGGTATTCAAGTACCAGCACCCCAACGTGCTGCACGTACGCACCTTTGGCAGCTCAATAAAGCAGTCATTTATACATACGCCCACTCTGCCCTGTGGTGCCGACTCCCAGATAACAGGTAGTGCTTCTCTATACTACAAATGATAGGTGTGGGGATACACACAGCTATACAGCTAGCAGAGTGTACCAACACTGCTACCTACGTGCTGAAACACTATCCTCAGCGGGAGGCACAGGATTTCCTGCCTGTCCAAGTGGTCTCCTCCATAGGAAGACGTGCTGCTGTGCCAACCTGCAGTGCCTTTGGCTGTAGGGTCATGCACTGGTGAAGGAAGGATGTACTCTTACAGATTCTTCCTCCCTCCTGCTGTTGTTCATTTGGGAGCTTTTAAAAAGATCACATATAATCAAACCATGTCTCCTCCTGCACAGAATCTTCTAATTTGAAAGCGACAAAAAAGTCTTGCACTGTGAGGAAGAGAGGACTAAAGTGTGTCCTCTGTCCTGATGATCATCTCGTGCCTGAGAAGCAGAGAGGCACTGGGAGAAGAGGTCTCCACTCGAATGACCTGTCCTCAGTCTCCTGGACAACAGAGCACCACAGAGACCGCCAAGGTGCATTCTCTAGATGTAGAGTCCAGCATACTGAAAACTCAAGAGAACATTGATCTTATCCTTTGATTCTTTATTTCAGACTATAGATGCTTAGATGTGGGAACGGAACAGCTGGAAATGCAGAGCTGTTGGGTTGCTCACGTTGGATCACCATGTGACATTTGGTCACTGCATCATGAAGCACCTCTGGCTCGCACAGCACTGGGCACAAGGACTGCTGAGGCCTGGACCTGGCAGCGAGGGACAGAGCTGAGAGTGCTCTCTGGAGCATGCAGCATCTGGAAATCTGCAACAAGAATCCCTCCACAATCCTTTTGTTGGCTTCTCCCTCCTGGACGTTTTTAGCTCTCATGAATGTGAAATAAGCTTTTTCTATAAAGACGCAGATGACATGGCTGCTAAAATCCTCCCTTGAATATAGTCAGGGAAAACTATCAAAAGAGAAAGAAAAGCCATTTCCATGGATGCTTCTGTTGTTTTCACATCCTGCAGCTCAAGGTGTGGGACTACGCAGCTCCCTGTGCTCCACTGAGGCCTGCTATGAAGGAGCAAGCTGAGAGTTACCCGCAGCAGAGCCTCAACTGGGTCCCTCTGCATGAGGGAGTCCTGACCAACTCCACAGACAGTCCTTGTGACTTAGAACTGTAGAATCATTAAGGTTGGAAAAGACTACTAAGGTCATCTAGCCTCACTGTCAGCCCATCCCCACCTTGCCTGCCAATCGTATCTCAGTGCCACATCTACACATTTATTGAACACCTCCAGAAATGGTGACTCCACTACCTCCCTGGGCAGCCCGTTCCACTGCCCAACCACTCTTTTGGAGAAGTTGTTTTTCCTAACATCCAACCTGAATCTCTCCCTGGTGCAACTTAAGGCCATTACCTCTCATTCTATTGCTGTTATCTGAGAGAAGAGGCTGACCCCCACCTCACCACAACCTCCTTTCAGGTCACTGTAGAGGACGATGAGGTCTCCCCTGAGCCTCCTCTTCTCCAGACTAAACAATCCCAGTTCCTTTAGCCACTCCTCATAAGACTTGTAAGACAGGTTTGGCCCATTCCTGGTTTGCAAGTCCATGTCCAGTTTGGAGCAGATCAGTAAGGCATCTCAAGATGCTTTCAGGAAAATAGGACATTTATAAAACACAGCTGTGTGGAATATCAGCCCTACTGAACATCATCCTGCTAGCTGCAGGTAAACAAAGAAGCCAAGAGTGCACAGCCGTTTCATTTTATTAATTAAAGTGACTGGCATTTATACAGCACCAAAGCACTTTGCAAATCTTAATTAAGCTTTGCAACAGCCCTGTGAGGTGAAACGTGTTCCCATTTTACAAACAGCAGAAATGAGACACAGTGAGGTAAGTGACCTGCCAGTGCGCTCAGTGAAAAAAATGGGAAAGAATCCAAGCTCCTGCTTTTCCAGCCCTTTCCCTATGTGCTGCTCCCTTCCCCTTGGCATGGAGTGACTTTAACCCTGAGCAGCTACCCTGGGGACCTCCAGCTCAAGCAGCTGTGCGTGGGCAGAAGTAACGCCAGCACAGAATGCTGAAGTGCTCTCCCATACCTCAGAGATGCTTTAGGGTTCTATAAAAATTTTATTATTTTTCATATATTGAAACAGGTGGAGAATGTACAGCCAAGGCTTCTAAAGTTCATTTCACGCTGCCCAGGGCCACTGATTTTTATTGCACTGGCGGTGGAGAAGACTAATACTGAGTGTCTGGGCACAGTTATTTCCAAAGACAAATGACCCCAGCAGCAAGCAGAGACACAACAACGTATAAACAGGGTTCTTTACTAACCCACCTGCTTCGTCCCCCTGGGAGCCCTGCTGGTGCGGGGCCAGCACCAGGCCCCACAGGAGGGACTGCCATTGGAGGCCTTGGCCAGGCTCCACACCCACCTCCAGCCACCAACATCAGGGGACAGACAGTAGTTGGGCAGCCAAGGTCTTAGGAAAAGAGAAACCCACCCCTGGAAACAGTGCATGGGGGAAGGAGGAGTGGGGAGTTGGTATCCTGATGCTCTACATCCATCAGAAGTTCCCATCTCTCCTTGGGTGGGACCTTGCGCTGTGAGAGCAATGCCATGGGAGTGAACATCTGCCTGAGGGAAACCAGCCTGACAGATATTTTGCGCAAATAATTGAATTATTTTTAGATTCTCTACACATCCACTCACAAGACAGCTAGCTACACTGAGATGAACAGATCCACAGCCCCTTACTAATCCACTGAAACAGCTAATCTCCTTAACCCTTGCAATTCATGAATAATGGGAGACACAATGTCCTTTGAAGAGGCATTGCACTGTGTTTCTTTTACTCAGGATGAAGTGTCCAAACAAAGGGGACCTGCAGCAGGTTCCTCGCTTGTTTTTGAACGGAAAGGAGGAATTAGGACCATCAATGAGGGGACCTTTCCTTCCTTTCCTGTTTCTTGCAGCATGACATGTGCACAGACATGATTCATCCCTGTCAAAGCAGAACAGGGTCATCAGCACTCATCCCCAAACCACGATAACCATGCTGAGGGAAGAGGAGTTATTTTTCCAGTATCTCTAAGAGCCTCAAGCTTAAAAACCCCAGGGTCAGTTTGGTTGAACACAGAAAAGAAGCCCCTTGCAGTCACCTTCTGTTTTTCTTTGGCTTTTCACTTCTTTCACTGAACAATCTGAAGTGTCTCATGTTGAAAGACAGCTCTCAGTGCTCTGCACGTACCACACTCAGCTCTGCCTTCATCTTTCACAGCAGCAAGGGTAGGGTCTCATTCCCAAAGGCTGTATTGAATCATAGAATGGTATTGCCACTTTCGAGTTTACAATGCGCAATCTACAGATCTGCTGCTTAAAGCCCATCAGTTGAATTAAACCTTAGAGATAAACAGCACAGGAAAAAAGAGTCCATAAAAACATGCATATACACACGCATCCAAAGCTCAAGGGAGGTAGGGGCTTTTTTTTTCACTGTCTTTTACCCACAAAGGCAAGACACAAAGGTAGCAGACATTTTGATACTGCTGAGGAAATATCCCAATAAATACGGGTTTGGCTATATTTCAACCAACACTATCAGCAAATCCATAAAATTCTTTAAACTGGGACAAAAAGGATCATAAGGCATATTCACAGTGGCCAACTGAGGTTGTTGCATCCAGAAGAGATGTAGAAATCGTACATCCATGGCTGTGGGCATGACTGTACCAGCTCTGCTGCTAAGTGCTTTGGAAAAGCCTCTCAACTGCTGCAAAACAGAGCATGCTGTGCTTTTCTGTAGCACTCATTGCATAATACTTTCACATAACTGCATACCTGGTTGGATTTCTAGCACAGTTAGAGTACACGGGGGGAAATATTTCTAAGTCTCATGAAATTCATATGGATACACAAAGGCTATGATGTGTTGTTACAACAGCACAGGCAGGCTCTTGTGCACTTTGACATGCTGATCTGCCAATGCTCTTCAGCCAAGAACTGAGCATGTCCCTGCTCTGCTGCTCGGAAAACCTGCGCAGAGCTCTAATGGCCCAGCCCTGGAGTGGCCCTGAAAAACCAGCAGTGATCTCCACCAGCACACATTGGTGCTGAGCAGAAAGGCTGGCCATTCCCAACACCTGGCCACAGCATTGCAGTCCTGTTTTATCAACAAACACCCACCAGAAAGTCTCAGAGTGATCACAGATCACAGTCCAAGGTGCACTGAGGCTAAAGCCAAAGTTAGCTTTCTCTTCTGCAGACACAGCACAAGTCCCATAGCTGGCAGTGGGGCTGCAGCAACAAATCTAATTTAGAGATGACTTTTTTCCAGATTCAGCAATATTTTCAACATAATTGCAGCACTGTAAGGCCAAGTGTCTTTGGAGATCTCCAAGCACGCTAATATCTGTGTATGTTTACTGTTAGCACTGCCACTGTGGAAAGTGAATCCAGCTCTGCATTTATGCAGAGCGTGTTTGCCAGCAGAGGATTTTACCTGCTCCGGAAACCTAGACCTGAAGAAAACCCTCAAATGCTGTTCCAACAAATTAAAATCTTCCCTCTGGAATGTCTATAGCTATTTTTTTCCTTTAATGTGAAAAAAAAGCAGCAACCACTACAAGGTGGGTTTTCCTTTGTTGTTTTCTTTCCCCCCCAAATCTGTCATACTATTCAAAGAATCACCAGCACAGGCTGGCTGCCTCATGGCTACAGATCTCCCACCAGTCTGCACAAAAGCAGCACAAAGCATCTGCTTTGTCCTTTCCATCTCTGTTTTATAGGACTAGGAAGTCTGAGAAGATTTCAACTTGTTGGCAGTGTCGCAGCAGCACCTCCCACCAGCAACAAAGACACAGTTAAGGTTAAATTTGCATTAATGTTTAAAGTTATTCTATTCCATGCTCCACTGTTTGTGAGATCAGGGTAATCTCTCTGAGGATTTCCTGCTTGGGCATGTGCCAGATGAGAACTGATATTTTGCAATGCATGTTCAATATTACTGCATCTGGAGCACAGTTAAAATGCACGGAGTTTTGGAAAATGTAGGAATCGGCCTTTTATTCAAGCAAAAAAATAATAATTTTTTTTAAAAAAAGGAGATCTGTTTTCTCTGGAATCGGGCCAAGACAGCACAGGGGAGCTGGCACCACAGCCTGCTCCTCCACCTGTTCCCACCCCTGGTTTCACATCTCTCTCTCCCTCCTGCTCTGCTGAAGCCAGTATGTTCCCAAGGACCACTCTTCCCATGCCTCCCACCAACCAGGGTACCACCAGCACCTTCTGATCATGCCTGCAGCCCAAGGAAAGCAAAACGCAGATGCTGGACTTCTAATGAGTGCAAAACATGATGCTGCCTCTTGCTCACTGCAGCTCCAGATGATGCATGACTGGGATCGCCGGGACCAAGAGGCTCAAGATCTCCCTTCCAGACCTCACCTCACCTCCAGCAATGTCTCCCCTACGAGATTACATGTTTTGCCTTCTGGACCAATCATGCCAGTGCACAGCTGCCACTCCACAAAGGAGTCTGGGGGTAGTCTGCAGAACTGTACATACAGAGCATAAATTGCTTCATCTTTAATGTGGAGCAAAATCCACACACGGCCAAAGCCACACTAACACCCCTTTAGTATAACTGCTGAGGACACAGCGGGCCCTCACGCGGGGCACAGGTGAGCATTTGTTGAACAAGATTTAACAAAGAAGCTCCACTCATATCTCTTTGGCTCCTTTATCATTTCCAGTGTTATTCTGTTCCATGGAAATAAGCCTGCTGGGATAATTTCATTTATGCTGTTCGCCAGTAATGTGGTGCCTCATTTGCATCACCAAGGGATGTAAATCTGCCCCAAAGAGCCCACGATCCACCCACAAAATGCTCTCCTGAGCCAGACAGAAGAAGAGCAGAGGGAAAAGAAAATGGCTGGGATGATGTAGAATAACAGGAAAAAATTCCAGAAGTGGAGAAGAAAGAGCAAAAGGGAACAAGAATATTCTGCAGTGCTACCTAGCTGAAAAATGCGATGGTGCACAATGCCCACTGCCCTGGGCAAACCTCTAGCCACCGTGCATTGCTCCTGGCCTCCTGCTGCATTCACAATGTGATGTTAACAAAAGCATCGAGAAGTGGCCTGTGGAGCTGGGAAGCTGAGTGTCGCAGCTCATCACAGGGAGAAGAAAAAAAACACCCCAGAGCTCTCACAGCTCAGCTCTGCGTGTCACATCAGTGTCCATTGAGGAAAGCAGGCAAAGGAGATGTCTCTGTACAAAAACTGCTCTACACAAAAAAGCAATGGATGTGGAGAGGGGAAGGAGCTCAATGGCCAGTGAAGATATTTCAGAGGGGAATGAAAGGTTCCATTTCAAGTTACATAGAAGATTAAAACTAAAAAGGCTGTGTCTAGCTGTGCAGCTACCTGCCAGTGACTGAAATCCCTTTCCCACTGCATTCTCCACAGTGTTGGTGGCCACGCATGTATCTGTGCTGTGATTAACACACTTCCAGGCGGCTGGGAAGCTCTCAGGTTTGCAGCAGCAGCTAGGAGCAATGCGTACACTTGAATGGTGCCACAAAACTTTTGTGGGCCAAACCTGATTTCCCAAGGGAGAAAAAGCATCCTCAGGGCTCAGCTAGGTGCAAACAAACTGTTTCAGTAGCATCTGTGTCGCTCTTTCACACAGAACAACAGTTTGAGTGGGTGCATCCAAACCTCAGAAATGCATGGTCTGTCCTGGACCCAAAGACAGTGCCATCACTGCTGCCATACAAGAAGGCTTATCATTTCCATCAGACTTCAGGCATTCACCACATAAGAACTCACCACAAAAACTAGGGCTAATGGAATGTGTTCAGAACTTCCAGGACCTGGGTAATACAGAGAGTTGACTGCAGACTTGGGAAATTTTCATCTTAAAGTTGCTGGCTCCTACTCACAACCATTATGGAGGCAGATGATAGCTGATGGCCAGCGTAGGGTCCATCTCATATACAATAAACAACTGTGACATCCCAGGAAAAAGAGCAAGCTTTGAAGAGGCTATAGACATGCTGAGCATAACAAAGACATGTTGGTAAAAATAAGTAATTCTTAAACTGCTGTGTAAGGCAAACATTAAACCAATCTCTAAGAGTGACATTTTAGAAGATATTCATGGAAGCAGCCCTGTATATAGCCACAATGATGCTTTGTATGCTTTCCTATGTCTCAGAAAGTGGAAACAATTTTGAGATCTCAGATCTCAGATGTTGTTAAAGTAACATCTCCTTGAAGTCCCCCCTGAGATCTTCAAAAGGGCAGAGAGAAAAGGCACTGTAGGCAGTCTACCTCTTCATCAACCGTCGTCACTCTCAGTTGAACTGCATTTCCAAGAGGAAAAGCCAGCAAGGATTTAACTCCCAGAAAGCGGGGGACTGACCCTGTCCTCACCCTGCATCCCACAACAGTGTAATGGACATTGGCCACATCAAGAAGACAACTTGTTGCCCTACTCTACATCTAGGCAGTCAAGGCCTCCAGCTGCTTTTGGAATGGCGTCTGCAGTGTGCCTATCTGCATTAGAGGTCTCAAATGGTCTTCGCTTCCTCCTGGCCCTGAACAGCATGCAGTTCATATCTTGAAGCCTGTGGAATCCTTCCATCTTTATTTGTACAACTGCTGATTCTATTTTTATTCCACGAAAATTTAATTCATACAAATACTGTCTGCAAATAGAAGCAAAGACCTTGTGCACTGGAGAAGCTCCCAGCAGCTCCAGCTTGCACTGCTGCAGTCCCATTCACACTACTTTGCTATCCTGGTGCCATTATCTGACAGTAACCACCTTACCTGTCCTCCCCATCCCTTTTCAACATTCTCTTTCCTCCAGTTACCTTCAGACCACAGGTAGATCTAACACATTTGTTTTAAGAAAGAAAACCTCTTCTCCCCAGCTCCTCTCCTAACAGTCCTTACTCTCTTTCCAGTCTCTTCAGCCATCTGCTCATCCATATTGCATAATACCAGAGCCAGACCTAGCACCAGTAGAGGCTCCTTCAAGAAACAGCCAGCCCAGCACCTTGCTAGGTGACCAAAGGAGAAAAGACTCAACTCCTGCTGCTTTCCTCATAGGATTTCTGGGGAGTTGTTCAAAATGTCCCTTGCCCAGCCCAGCAGTGAGTCAGGGCAGCTCAATTCAGGCTGAATTCAAGTAGAGTGCATACTACAAAGTACATACAAAGTATAATATATGGTCTCAGGCAGGACGTGGGATATGAATGGTCTTTAGACACACGCAGCACCAGTGCACCCTGGCATGAAAGCGCATATCCTGCAGAGCATCATGAGGCCAGAAGAGAGGACACAGAGGACTTACAGCAGCACAAAGCTGAGAGGAAGGCATGAGAGCAGGAAAAACAGACACAGAGAGCATGCCTTTAGATTCGAATGGAAAGTTTTGCTGACTGCACTGATTACTGCAGAGATAGACAAGACCTACTTTTAATTGACTAGGAAAAGAAGCAGAAATAAGGGTTGGAAAGAATGATCTTCTCCAGTGCCTGGACCAGTGTGGGCTGACGGGACCTAGACCAGCTGTCTTGGGTTTTTCATACCACCTTATACTGAAAAGACCCCAGCTGGAGTATGGAGTCCAGCTCAGGCTTCTGCATGTAGCAAATGAAAAGAGTTCACAGAAGAGCAGAGAGAACCACTGGACAGCTGGTTTACTCAAGGAAAGGTTAAAGAAACTGGGATTACCCTAGAGACTAAGAGAATATAGGATGGAAAGTGCAACTGTCAGGCATAGCATTTGAGGATGCAAAAGGTCTATCTAGAAAGAAAGAGAGAAAAAGAGATGTGGGGAAAATGTATTTTCCACGTCCTCAGATATGAAGCTAGAGTTGGACCAAGGTCAATTTATTTTAAGAATTAGGATCATCTTTTTAGGGGGTCAGGACAGTGAAGGCCTACATGACATTGCCTAGGGATATTGTAGATATCTCTGCACCAAGAGACCTGTAAGAATAGGCTGGGAAAATATCTGTCAGAAATGACATGGATGCAAGTGGCTCTGCCTTAGGCTGAGATGACGTTGCATAGAGCATTTTTTAGATCATGTTATGCCCAGGTTTCTTAGCTGTACAAGCAAGAGTCATTGTGCTTATCTTGGGACAGCAAAAGGAGGATTCTCCTTTCCAGATATATCATCCTCTTGAGAGTTGTAGATGTTGGCCATCCTTACCACACTCCATAAACTGAGCTTACCCATCACCTTGCCTGTCTGCCCTCTCCTGTAACACAGCACACTGCATTGACTGCAGCTAGTGGAAGGCAGGACAGTGCCAGAAAAAAGAAAAATCTCTTCCAAGTAAAAGCAGGCAATAATGGGGACTGTTGATGGTCAGCTACCACAGCAGAGCAGTGGTATTCTCCTCCATAAACATCAGAGCCAACAGAGGATGAGCAGCAAGGCTAATTTGAGAGCAGGCTAGTTAGGAGAAGAAAAACCCTTTTCTTACCCGACTTGACCTCACAACTGTAGAGAACTACACTATGTGTGCTGTAGTATAAACGCTTTCAATCACCTCTCCTGCCAAACCATTTGGCCCCAGTGTTCACATGAGACAGGCTATGAATTAAGGATGTGAGAACTGTTTTCACAGAGCTGAGATCCATGGCCATTTTTGTAGCATCACCACTTTTAGAACATTGTTTAAAATCTGACATTTTTTTACATATTCCCCCCTACTTCTTTTCACTTTTTCTTGCCAATAAACTGCCAGATTCTGGCCAAGAACACAGTCAGTGTGCTGAAATCTAATGTGAAAAGATACTCCTGCTTCTAGCTGAATTCATGTAAGTATCTAAACTTCACAAGAGATGCAGAAATGTCCCCTCCGGGTGTGGAGGCTGCAAAAAGGCTTCCTGGTCAAGGATTTGTCTATGCGGCAGAAGAAACAAGAGACGGGACACGGACCTCCATGTTTGTCTCTCGTGTTCAAGGTTGGGGAGCCAGACGACAAGGATGATTCATTATGGCTGCAGAACCATGTCCTGAAGGGTTCCTTAAGGTGGCTATTGAGAGTAGTTAGAGACAGAAAGATGAGAGACAAGCCACATCAATATCTTTCATGCCACAAGTTATAAAAGCTGGGTATCCCAGCTTAAGTGACAGAGAGCCCCTTTGCCAGAGCAACATTTTGCTTTCACTACTCATTTGAATAACAGGGGAAAAATTGGTTGTCAATACTGAAGAGGCTACATGCTGAGCCGACATTTGCTCTTCCTTTAAAACAGAGCAGGGAAGAAATGGAAACTCATATCTAGGTTGCTGGAATAACGGAGGGGAAAAGTGACATCATTCAGAGATCCAAGAAAGAGACAGACCTCTGTCTGACCTGGACTGCAGGCTAGAGGTTTTGTGAATTACCAGCATCTGAGGACAACACCCTAGCCTTTCTCTAACAGCAGGATGCTGACAGCTGTAAGGATCCCTGCACTTGAGCTTGTTGACACAGTTGTGCTGTGCTGAGGGAAACACAAAAAAGAAGAGGCATTGTCATTCTTCCCAGGCTAGAGGAATCCAGGTGACATACATCCTGTATCACAACTCTTACTGAGGAGTCTGAGAAAGCTTCTCTGAAATTAAAATCAGAGGAGGATGTAGCTATGCATGTGCATACTGAAGTTAAGAAGTGCAAGTGTTACACTGCAGCCCTGCATTTAAATATGATGAATGGGGCAGATAAGCAAAAAGAACCCTACTAGATTAACTGCTTAACAGCTTTTGTGGAAAAAAGCTATTTGTAAGTATTTCAAATAGTATTTGCAGTGTTTTGGTGAGTATTAAGTACTTACTTACTACAAAACCATACAATGTGCTCCCTCTGAAACCTGCTGGGAAGGACTGTTGATGCATATGCTCAGAGCTTATTTATTTTGTCTGTGATTTTTATTTTACCTTTGCCACTCCTGACAGTCATCCAATCCATTGTTTAAATCCTCCAGTGACAGAGATTGTATGAGTGCTGCAGGCTATCAATTCTGGCATTTAATTCCCCCCTCCAGAGCAGGACTAGAGCTGTGATTTCATGGCCGCCCCAGAGCCCCAGCTCTTCTGACAGCTGCAGCCTGAGCTGCCCCAGATGCAGAGCAGGGCTCTTGGGTGACCCTGCTGTGCTGTGCAGGGAATGTGCCACCCACCCATCAGCCCCTCTGCCACACACATTGCTGGTGAGAAACACAGCTAAGAAATTTGTAGCAGGCAAAAATGAGTAAGCTTAAACACAAAGATAGTTTGGGTTTGGGGATTAGACATGAAGAATATTGGCTATAGCAACACGGCTATCTGCATCCCAGAAGCCAGGCATCCACACATTGCATTGATGCTGGTCAGAACGTGTCAGGGTTGGTTTTTCTTCCATCAAAGACACACTAACCCTAGCCCTGGAGAAGCAGATGACCCATCTTGCTCAGCTGCACTGAAGCTATATACCCAGCTGTGTCTTGAAACACATCAGTTCTGCAGGGGCAAGCAAAACAGAGACAGACCTGAACACTAGGCTGGCAAATCCCAGAGTGATCTGCAGTTGGAAAGCCCTGGAGAATATGGATTGTACAGAGAAGTTTGCAAAGGACCTCACAAGTAGCATGAACCAGCAAGCAGGTCAAGCAAAGCAGAGGTAGAAATCTTTATGGTAGTCCCACCCTCAAGATTGACTGCAGCCACAGGACAGAGCCATTACAGCTCCCTCACATCTCCTATTCAGCCTCAGCTGCTGGCGATGCTCTGCTCACCAATGCCGGGCACACCTCCTGCTGCAGATTTACTGCTGCTTCTGACAGTCAATAAAAGCCTGCAATGCACTAGACGGGAAATCTCCTCTCTCCATCCCTCCCACCCTTCCAGCTAGAGAGATCCTGGGAGATTTATTACTGCAATAAAAAGAAAAGAGACAGAAAGATCTGGGGGAGCCTTGGAGCCAGGCTGTACTTCAATAAAGCGCAGGCAGACATAAGGGGACACTGTTCTCTGGGACAGATCACCCCAAATGGCAGTGAGCAATGCATTCCCTGGAAGGGGAAATGTCAGCCCACGCTCACACAACACAGGACAGAAAAGTCAAACAGAGGGAGCACTGGGCTCTGAGTTTGTAAAACACTCGAGTGGAAGGGCACCTGCATGGGTAACAAGATGCTCAAGACAAGGAGTGAAGACACAGCAGTGCCTGAGCACTTCTACCACCTGACCCACATCTCCACACCTCAAGTCAGGGCAATAGCCAATAAACTACAGTTCCCTCACTCCTGCCTAGACACTTCACTTCACTGCCTGCTCTGCTAAGGACAGCTTGGAGAGAGAATGAACAGTCCCCATGCCACCACATAAGTGTGCTCTGCAAGCATAGGTAACTTGCAAATTCTCTGTGGGAGCCTTTTGCTTGGGTTCAGCAGAGCTGAACACCAGTCCCTGTGATCCAGAGACTATGTTCAGAAAAAGAACATGAGATTAGATCTCCCTGCCTGAGGGCTGGCACTCCACAGAATTTGTGGTTTCTTTCCATCCTTCACAAAGCACTTGCAGGTCCACACTATTCCTCTTGCGCTGGAATTTATGCAGCACTGTTTACAAGCAGAAATCACTCCAAAACTCACCCAGACACTGAAATTCCACACTCCCTACCACCAGCAGTACCCAGGTGAGCCCCTTGTGTTCACTCACCAACTTTCTCCCTGGACAAATGGCACATATAGTATAAAGACACTGCAGTTTTTTCACCTAAGAAGAGAGAGAAACCTTTCCTCCTTCCTCCTAATGCTTGAAAATGGAGAGAAGGGTTTGTAGCTGAGAAAAGCCCCTGGAAGTTTCAGTCCCATTCTCTCCTCTGCAGGGCATCATGGCTTAACCTCATAAAACTGATACCTTGCCTTAGAGTTTCATCTACAAAACAGAGTGTTAGGTCAGTAAGGACACTAAAAGATGCTGCTAAAGTGCAGAGGTGCTGCTATAGCACAGATTCCAAGTTAGGCTCCCTCACTGTGGCTGGGGCCACAAGGCCCAGTAAAGCCAATCAAGCAATGCTGATTTGCATAAGCACAACTTCTGGCTACTCATATCTGCTTCCTCACAGTCTGCTTTATACTCCGCTTATTCTCCCTGCAGTCATCTCCTAGGGTGAGCAATGTACCAATGGTCACCATGACCCACAAGCCCTAGAACAAACCACAGAAGACCCAATCAGAATTCAGAAATGGAATCAGCACTGCCATTCCCTCCATATGGAGCTAGTGTCCCTATAAGCAGCCAGGAGGCACCACAGTCTGTCTTACAGAGAGCAAAAATTATCTTCCTGTCAAACAGAAATTTAAAACCCAAAGTCAACCATGGTGAGACTGACTGCTCTGAGCATTCTCCAAGGGAGGTTAACACCAAACTCCACTATGACCACCAGGAAGCTGCTTTTCAAATGCAGCCTTTGTTTTTAAAAGATGCTTCTCACTTGCTGCCTAACTCCTTATCTATGCCAGGATTTCATGCTCTCCCCTCTGTCTAGGGTGCCTAAAAGGCTCCCTTCTAGGGCTCAAGACTGAATCCAAGGCGGATCCCTGCCCTGCAGTCTCCAGAGCTGTTGGGGTGACTATGTGAAGGGGCATCACACTGGGGCTGAGATACTCAAAGAACTCTGTCGCCGCTTGGGATTTTTCATGCTGACATTAGATGTTCCCTTATGTTAAACAGTTACCCTAGAATTGCTCTTAACACAAGCCTAGATTTCAATAAAAATGCTACTATTTACCCCAAATCTTGCTATAGATAGATATATATTCATTTTGTGATAACACAGAAACAGATTTTCTGTATGCACGTAACATTCCAGTACTTCCATAATGTCTCCAGATAAAACAGATCTAAAGATCTACACAATTTGGGGTTGTGAAGACCAACCCCTATCCCATCTCAATGAATCATAGAATCATTAAGGTTGGAAAACACCACTAAAATTACCTAGTCCAACAGCTGACCCATCACCACCATGCCCACTAGACTCTCAAATGTCTCTCAAGCAAGATGTGACAGCAGCAGGGTGGCTACATCTCGAGAGTAGGAGCGAACACATGGTATTAGGGCAGAACAACACTAGCAACTCCTTCTGACACCTACAGTGTCAGTGGCTGCTGTTGACCAGACAAAAGCAACTAACAAAAATCAATGGCTTTGGAAGGGAAGAAATAAAGAAGAAAGTGATTTCCAGTCCTCCTTTTCAATAAGTAAATGTATCCGAGCTTAAAGCTTACAAACACTGTCTTGCCCTCTGAAAAAAAAAAAAAAAAACGGTTAATTCTCTTCCACGTGCAAAGCTCTTCAGTTCACCTTTAAAAGAAAGAGATAGATGAATTACAGTCCAGCATCCCAAAAGCAAATCTCTGCTCCCCACACAAGAGGCAATAATTCAGCAAGGCTTTGCTGCCATCAGTCATGCTTCTCATCTTCTCAGCGCACCTTTCCTGTCATTGCTTGGCAGGGGGAAATGGATGGCAGATGCTCCCTGCTATGTCAGTTTTGGGGGTGGGGAGCAGGGAAAATAGAAAAGGGTGACCTTGCAAGCAATGCCAGTGAGATGCACGTCTTGCTTGGAGATTGTTGGTGGTGTCCTTAGTGACTGCCTGGCTTTGTTAATTAGATGCTTTTAGTGTTTGAGGAAGACATATTTAGCTCCCCAGAGTGTAGTTAGCACTAGAAGAACTCTGTCATTTGTTTTTCAGTTGTTTTATTGGTGATGGTGGCTTTTGTTGCTTTTCTGTCCTTTTGTTTCCCTCCATATGGAACAGGCTCAGTTTTCAAGTCAAAAGATCCCTTTTTTTATTTTAACTACCACCTCTGCAAGCTCAGCCAAGGATATGAGAGTCAGACAAGGCATTTTCTGCTTTCCCCCATAATAAAGGTCCTATAATTACACAGCGAAGTCTGGCACTACTACACAAACCAAAAGGCAGCCCAGTCTATTTTCCTTTGACTGTCTTGTTTCTGGAAGACAGAGCAGCTTACCCACACAGGCTAAGTGAACAGAGGTGATTCGCAGAGAAACCAGGTCTTGGATAACACTAAGGCTGTGAAGCTGGTGGAGAAAGGGAAAAGTCCTGCACATGCCACATCCTCCATGGTTCTGTGTATTGCACATTGTAGCTTTCCCTGCCATGTAGCTAACATCATGATGATCGTTCTCCCAAAGCCACCAAGTCCACCTGTTGGTTCAAATGTTTTTAAAAAATAGAGGACAGGAATTGTTAAGCTGGCAGTGCTCTGGAAGTAAAATTTAAAAGACCTTTCCTTCCATCTGAAAGCAAATGTTCTTCTATGCTTCTAACATACAAATAAATACATTAGACCCAGAAGTGTAATGCAGCAGGTCATTTTATTCAGGTGTAGCTCAATGAATGTATTTGAAAAATCTACTTGGTCCCTAGAAAGAAAAGATGCTCAGCCCTTGTGCGGCCCACAACACTCAAGATACTCCATCTTGAGTAGGAACATGAATTCTGGGGCCAGATCAAGGGCAAGAAACCCTCCACAGCAATGTAGGATTATAAAGTGTAATAACTGCTACATTACCATCATTGTGCGAGGAGCAGTGATGTGAATTCCCCATGTCTGTATAGCAAATCAGAGGCAGGTCTGGGAGAGGAAGGCAGCTTCTCCCCACTACATGTGCTACTTCGCTAAGAACTGTAACAGTTCATTCTATGGGTACAAATCCTAGTTCATCATATATGGCCAAAACTGGAAAAGAAGCACAATTCTATCACTGTTGGAAAAAAAATCCCAACAGAAAGTATGTACCAAAACCACAGTATAAAACACAATCTAACAACCAGCTTACTCAGTTACAGCAAATGAAGACATAACAAAAGGGGGGGATTTCAGTTTTTGTCAGTGAAGGTGCACGCTGCTCTAGCAGCTGCTCATCACAACAAGACAGACCCACATCAGGATGAACTAACTCTAAGCTGCACTTGCTCTGGTCCCCCATATTTCACATGGCCAGTCATTTCCACTGATGCCAAATCTCAGAGGTGTTTGCAGGTGCCCCAGGATAAAGCCTCAGGACCAGTTGCTGTTTCTTTGAGGACTTTTAGATTACTTCTGCTCCCCTTGTCTTCCAGATTCAGCACGAAGAAGAGCACATGCTCCAGATGTCACATAAGGAAGCTGCAGCCCAGCAATACTGGGAAGCATTCACCTGCCTGGAGATGCTCCTGAAAGACTAGCTGCGTTAATTAGGAGTGTGGAGTTCAGGCGTGAGAAAACCCCATGTGAACGCTCTCACTCTGAAGGAACACGACCTCAGTTCAGTTCAGCTTAATCTTCCTGCAGAGGCAATTAGGCTAGCATAAGGCCAAGGGAATGAGATCAGCCACACAAGGATTTAACAGACTTTAACTAATGTCTGCAGACAATCCCTTAGTCAATAAAAATACAAGTGGCCTGGCCTGGTTTTGAGAGAGAGCAGCCTGTGTATGCTCAGTGCATGGCCACAAACCTAAACACCGGCAGCACTGCCCTCCAGTTTTGTTCCAAGTTTTCCACAGCTTCCAGGCATATCTTTATCTCAATTAAAAAGACTACGTTGTAACATTGACCACAGACTTCTTCCACTGTGATTGCAGAAGCCAAAGCCACCATGAGCTTCCTGAAGAGCAGCACAGAGTTCAAGAAGCATTTGAACAACACTCTGAGACATAGGGCACCATTTTGGATGGTGCTGTAAGTAGCCAGAAGTTGGACTTGATGGTCCTTGTCAATACCTTCCAACTCAGAATCTTTTATGCACTATAAAAAGGTACATATTTCTTGATGGCAAGAGTAAAACAATACAAATATGTTTGTATGAAGCGAACTAAAAAAAAAAACAACAAAAAAAAAACCTAAAAAGCATGACTTGATATTGGTAAGGAAAGCAGTGCTTGAATCTGCATTTTAGCTTAGTGCTCTGGCACATGTACTACATAGATAAAATTGAATGGCAATGTCACGGAGAACATGATGATGGCAATTAATTTTGTTCCATGGCACAAAAGAGATGCTTACCCACAGTTCTCTCTTTACACATGGTACGGATATTACCAACACAACCACAACTTGTTATTTAAATATTACAAAGCTATATTATTTCCCAAAGTGCAATACCTCTCAGTAGAAAGAATTGCTTCAGATATTACAGACAGAACTTCTTAGAGTCATTCATAAGAGAAGAGTGTAGTAGACTGCTGTTATGCAACCTACTAGAAATTAAATATAATAGTGCATAATAAGAGAGAAACACTGCAGGCATATTTAGGCCACCTAAGTTTTGCAGCTAGAATAGCTCTGAAGTTAAACACTTCATCCTCTAAAATGGAGTGCTAATGGACAGTGAATGGTACAGCACACACTCACTGACTTGGAAAGGAGCGTTTAGCCTAAAAAGTCTAGAGTGGTGGCTTTCAGCCTGCCGTTTTGATGGCAGACTGCAGGCTGCTCCTAAGGGATTCATGAAAGGCTACTGCAAAAAAAAACAAGATCATTACACACCATAAAGCAAACTAAGTGAAGCTTTTTCAAAGGGGCTTATGTATCCCTCTAGTATATTTCGAAGGGCTCACAAACTGAGGGAGGCCGGCAACTCCTGCATAAGGACAAGGTCCTTATCTTATTTTGCCTGGTTTACACCAGCATAACTCAATCAATGCAAAGAGAATATCTTCTAATGAACGCCAGTGGCTCAGTAAAAATTAAGAGAGAATTAAGCACAGGTCATGCGGCAGGATCAGGGTAATTAAATTGGTGGAAGTACAACAGACTGCAAAAATATGACAAGATGTTTCACATATGAAGCTCTGTGTGTGGAAGACACTAAGAGTACATTTGATTATCAGATAAACAGTTTGTAATTGTGTAATTAAATATCACTTTATAACTATACACACTGGAGGCAAAATTAATGTTCTGCTTGGCATTATTGACTTCTAGGACTTAATCATGCAAATGGAGCATTCGCTTAACGAGATTTTTTAAAATAGCCTCTCATGAGCTTAAATGGAGAACACAAGAAAGAAGGCTCTCCATCCCAGGACTGGATTTAGTGCAAAAACATCACATTTGCCCCAGGCAGCTCCAGCCAGTAATCTGTGGGTCAGAGGATCAACCTTAGAGATGATCACACCCCACCTTAGTATTTCAGACGGGGTCTCAACTACATTAAGCATCCTATCCCAGTTCCTGCTTCAAACAGCCTGCACAGGTGTGGGGGAATCCTAACAGTAAAAAGGAATAAGTAGAAGAAGAGCAGGTTTGGTTGGAACACATAGCATTCGTGAACATCCACATCAGAAACTCAGTTGTGTCCAAAGTCTCCATTTCATGCCAATCCCATTGCTGAACACAGTTCAGCAACTGCTAGTGCAGAACAAAGCTACATTCCCTGCCTGATGCTAAAAACCATCACATGTCTGTCACACTGATACGTACTGAGCATCAAAGACCATTTAGCTGGGCCCAGTGATGTCCCACTTTGCCATTGATGGCCCTGTACTAGGCCACAGCATATCAGCTCTGCAAGGATAACCAGGCATAGCAGGAGGGATCTTGGTCCTACCCAGCATCACCTCTAGTCAAGAAAGGGCAGAGGGTCTCCACTGGCACCCAGCTTCCAGTCACTAGTCGCTTAGGGGCCACCTGCACCTGAGCCTGTATCCACAACAGCATGCTGAATGCAGGGGACTGCAGAAGAGACTGTCCTTTGCAACCTCGTAATATTCCCGTTGTGAAGGTGATGCTGACATTATGTATGGCACCCCTCAGCTTTCCTTGTATTTGCATTGCTTGCCAATCCTGGCTCCTTTCTCCAAGGTACTTTAAAGCATATGAAGCAAAGATGCACTTGGAGATGAAATCACAAGTGAATCAAGAAATGAAGGAGAAGGAGAGGAGATGAAAGATAATAGAGAACTATACATAAGAAAAAAAAAAAAAGCGAAAAAAATAAATTTCCATCCAGCTTCTTTCAAGATCACAGACGCTTGCTCCTATTCCCAACTGCACAAGCCTCTATTGTTTAATGAAGAATCAGTATTCAAACAGTAAGCACAGTCTGCCCCACCATACAATACTGAGTTGTTCTTCCTCCTCCCAGAGTACGTTAGATGAATTCAGTCAATGCAGCTAACCTTAGGCTGGAGTGTGGGTGGCTGTCACAGAATGGCACAGCTCATGGGGCCAGTGCCAAAAGCACTAATTTCAAGACTGATCTCTTCCGCGTAGGTCTGATAGCATGACAAGCAGCCATGCCAATACCAGCGCCCAGAGCATCCCCTCTGGGATTTTCAGGCTGCAATTAGCAGGTGAATGTGCTGTCTTCTGGGGTTGATGAAAGTACCTCAGATCCTATTGATTGCCAATCAATAGCCACTTCCCATCTCTCCCTTTCAGTTTCTGCAGTAGCAGTGTTAGTAATCAAATAAGAGTGGCAGGCTGATAAGATCCTGTCATCAGTGCAGCAGCAAAATGGGATTCTAGATCTAATCTCCTATGTCACATTTCCTACCCTGATCATGGAGATTTAACCCTCCCAACGACTGATGCAACAGACTTCAGAGGAAACTTCCTAATGCTCACAGAGGTAAAGAAAGCGTATGGAAGAGACACAAATTTCCTACTCTCACTGAAACCCAGGGGAAGTAGGGACAATTGCAGGAAAAGCCCCTAATTGCAGCTATTACTGGTTACTGCATCTTCTTATCACTTCTTGTACTTTCAAGTTACTGGAAGAAACAAAAATATGCAGCTGAAGGTGTTTAAACTGCCTTTTTATTCCTTTTTTTCACTAAGAAATGCCACCAGAAAAATTGGAGTTCCCAAGGATAATTTCACTTGTTCATCCTCTGGGCCTGTGAAATTTCCATACCCTCTCAGCTATGAAAAAGAAAGCTCTTCCACCCAGCATTGGACTTAAATATTTTCAATGCTTGCATGCACTCCTGTCTTGGCAGATCTTGGTTAAAATTGTCCCAGTTTCAAGTCTATTTACTGATGTGCCCTCATGGCACATGGATGCCCGAGCAGGGGTGCTTTATATAAGCTGCCATGACTGCATGGCTTCTGTTCTTCCATCCCATCACATCAAAATGACATCAAAATGTTCTGTGCTGGGTGAACACTGTCCTTGTCAAGAGAACAGCAAATGCCAGCAGTGACATGGTTAATGCAATCCCTCTTCCTGCTACAAAGGCAGGAGCCTTTCTATCACACGTAACAGGCTTCAGCTCAGGCCCTCAGAGGACTACTCTATTTAAAATTGAACACTAACAGAAAAAAGAAGAAGAAATTCAACCAGGCATTAGGGTTGAAAGACATCCAGGCTGGCTGTTTTGTTACTCTGCATGAAATACACAGTATTTGAGATCTCAAAAAGATATCATTTTTACCATTAGCATTGAAAAAAAAAAAAAAAAAAAAAAAAAAAAAAAGAAAAAGAAAAACTCACAAACTACTACTCCAATATAATTCTGCTTTTTCCCCCTTTTTGCCAAACATTATATGCTACAGTGCTGGCTGTGCTCTTCCAGGGAACTCTGCTATATGTCTAACAACCAACAGCTGAGATGCTTAACATCTCACCTGTTCCAGATGCAGAAACGAAAAAAAAGGCACAAAATGGACTTCTGCTGGAAAATTCCAGCTCAACACAGATATCTCTCTCCCCAGAAGCAGGGCAGAAGGCAGCCAGCCCAGGGAGATCTTCCCTGGGGCCCTTCCTGCTCCCCGCGCCCCCCCACTCCCCAAGAGGGATGCAGGTGCTTCTCTTTTTATAGGGATCCCAGGTCAGCAGTGCAGATGTACAGTGCTAATACTGAGGATGCTGACTCATGTCCAAGGAGACTAGCAGGTCTGGTGGGGGTATACAGAGCCCATCCTGGGCAAAACAACCATTGAGGTAAGACCACCGTGAAGAGATCATTTATAGAAGGCTGTTAAGTAATCCACAATTGAACAACAGCAATGCGTAGGTGCCTACTATTGTGGTTTATCCACTGCATTGCTGATATTGATCCTCCTTATAGAGTTCACTGATTGATGGTTAATTACACACTGCTTATAAGTCAATACACCACTTCAATCCTGATTTGGTTGGAGCTGCCTGAAGCGAGCAGCTTCCCTGCAGCACAGTTCCTGCATGCAGAGCTGCTGGCAGCCAGATGGCCCCCAGCCTGCACCCTGCAACCGCTGATGGCTCCCCGGGCCCCACCTGGGCTCCTTGCACAAGGATGCTTAGACTGATCAAGTTTTTAAGGATCCTAGTGCTCTCTGGATAGGCAGCACAAGCAAAGACGACAGCAGCCCTATCTCCCCTTACCTTGGACACAACATATGTGGTGTGTGTGTGTGTGTGTGTGTGACAGAGAGATCAGTGTGCCCAATGGCTGCAAACACACCAGACAAATAAATATTTCTGCAGCTGCTACAGGGTTAGGTACTATAAATGGCGGGGCTCCAGTAAGCCCCAGAGCAGCCCTCCAGCAGCAGCTGACATTCAGCTCCCAGCGGTCTCCTCAGGGGAGATAGCCTGCAGCACGTTGTCGCAGCCCAGGCCAGTGGGGCACAGCATGACGTGAGGGCTACCAACATCCCTGCTGACAGCCCCACCTGTGCTGAGCGCCACATGACCACCATTCCCTGAACACCCTTCTGGCAGTCACTGCACGTCTTGAGAGCAACGCGTGACTCGTCACAGGCCAGGCACTGCATCCAGTGCTGCTAGTCTTGAGGCTGCCTGGGCACATCAAGGGAGGTGATCTGCTCCTCTGTGTTGGTGAGGCCAAATCTGGACTCCAGCTGTGGAGTCCCCCATATGAGAGAGACATAGTCCTGTTGGAGTGCATCCAGAGGAGGGCCACAAAAATGCTCCAAGGGATGGAACCCCCTCATCTACAAGGACAGGCTGAGAGAGCTGGGGCCATACAGCCTGGAGAAAAGAAGGCTCCAGGGAGACCTGAAAGCGGCCTTTCAGTATCTAAATGGGGCTGTAAGAAAGAAGGGGACAGACTCTTTAGCAGAGTCTATTGTGATAGGACAAGGGGAAATGGTTTCGAACAAAAAGAGGGGAGATATAGATTGGATATAATGAAGAAGATTTTTACAATAAGGGTGGTGAGGCACTGTTTCTCTGACTGCCCAGAGAGCTGGTGGATGCCGCACCCCTGGACACACTCAAGGTCAGGCCAGACTGGGCTTTGAGCACCCTGAACTAGCTGTGGGTGTCCCTGTTCACTGTAAGGGAATTGGGCTAAATGGCCACTCAGGGTCTCTTCCAACTGAAACGATTCTATGTAAGTTAAGCATAACCAAAGTGTTGTTTCACAGTTTCTTTATGCAAATGCAGGTCAGCAGTGAGAGTTACTCCAGAGCTTTAGTGAAAACATAACCCCTAACAGGCAGGGAAGGTCCTGCCATAACGGCTTGCCTACCTCCCACTCCAGTTCTAAACAAAGACATGGTGCTTGAGAGCCATCAGCGGCTACATAATGGTTCAAGTTTTCCTTCTGTGCTATATCTCACTTTGTAGCAACCTTCAGAACTAGGGACCATTATTATAGGCACTTGGATGCCAAGAGGGGAGGAGAAGATGTGCACTGGCAGGAAAACTGCTTCTTTCTTCAGTCTGCACTATGCTAAGTTAAAGGCATTGATGCCTGAAAAAGAGCAGATGGCTTCCCAGTGTGATCTGAAGTGTTCATAAGGAATAGGCAGTGGGAGAAAGTAGGCTCCAAGATGCAATAGTTTTTGGGGGTCTGAGCAGAGAAAGCAGCAGGAAAAAGAAGGAAGCAGAAAATAGCCCTTCCTTTCTTAGCTTGCCTCAACAGGCTGGAAGTTTCGTCTCTTACCAATTAATGGCATGGGAGCTCAGAGACCAATCAGAATCCACATCCAAGACATCCCCACTGACTGAGAAGTTCAAACTGAAGTACTGGCCTCTCGACAAGAGACTGAACCCTAGTTCCACATTTGGAGAGAAGAGCAAGGCCATGCGCAAGCGACCCCAATTCGTTACCTTTACCATTCTGACCATCTTATTCTCCATCTGCCCTTTTCCAGAGTACTCGGCAATCTACCCCTAAGCTTCTCAAACCCTGAACATACCCCCACAGCGGCCCTGCTGGCCAATGATTACCTGTATAATTATCCCCAAGGAGAGAAAAACTCCGGTTAAACACACCTGTGCTCCACAGTTGATGACGCACCCAGAAAACACCAGGCAAGGACACATACTGAGATTCAGATCAGAATCCTTCAAGGTCAGCACAACGTTCTCCTGCCTCAAACAGAAGCAAATGTCACTCACTTCCTTCATCACTTCCCAACAGTGCCTTCTCTACCCTCTTCACTGCTTTTATCTCATATTCCAGAGTGTCCAGCTTACTCACAGCTCCAGCATTCGAGGGCAAAAAGACACTTTGGGATTGACAGCCAGTGCTGTGACAGCATTGACAGCAAGTACAATCTCATGGCAGGTAGACAGAACTAATTAATTGCGTGAGTGGGCAAACCTGTGAGAGCTGTCTGGAGCAGCTGAACCACAGAGGGCTGGAGCAATACAGCCTTGCCAGTAGACCTGATACAATACATCCACCAGACCTGAATAGACTAGGGGTGTCTCTTGATCATGAGGCACCTGGAAGGCAGCTGGTGCTGTTTCCCAGAGGACTTTCCAACAGGAAATTCCACCATGTGATTTTTCTTTAGGCTACACAAAGTCACTCCGTGGCCCCTCCTCACCGTCCCTCTCTAGTTTTCTGCAGACTGATTTAAGCTAGCATAAGTAAATTGAACTTGCAGTATCTCATGGAAATCCCCTCCACGTTTGTCATGCTTGGTGTTCCTCAGTTCCGGCCTTAAACTATCTCAAATGCTGGAAAGAACTGGGTGAGTTTGTAACTATGAATAATAACTACTCCTTTACCCAAAGCATACCAACCCCTATCAAAATTCACATGCTGGGGCAGGAAGGTAGGACACCTTGCCTGTTCTGCAGCTGAATTCCTTCAGCATACTTGCTATCACAGGCTGTTACTGCTCAACAAAGTGCGAAAAGAAGAGGTTAAGGGAACCTTCCCCATCCGTCAGATTCCCCAGCAAACTTCAGAGAGCAAGCTGGTCAGAGCAGACAGCAAGGCAGAGGACAGCAGACCCAGCTGGAGGGTAGAAGGAGGATACAGGGTGGTGGAGCAGGCGTGCTGCTAACAGGTTTATTCCGCTGGCAGGGATTCCCTTAAGCGGCAGACGGGTGAGCTCTGCAGACCAGTGAGCTCAATCTGCGCTAAGCAGATTAGTTCCTTACCGGTGAAAGGTTCTGGGCAGCAGCAGAGAGTTGCTCACCATGTGATATGAGGGGGCTGTCATTACGTTTCATAGATATGATATAATTATATGTTCCCTGGAGGGTACTTCTAATTGAATTATAGGGTGTCTCACAAGTATTCTGGGCAGTGGTTCGAGGAAGCTCTCACTGCCCAGAACAAGATAGAGATACCCTTTAATTCCATTAGATGCACCCTCCAGGGAGTGGGCTGCTATACCATGCGGCAATTCACTTAAAAACCTTCTCCCTCCCCAAACAAAATTGGAAGGGAGTTGTCTTTAGCAAAAGTTTTATTGTTGCTATGTATTTTTTTCCTTGGGACACTTCTGCAGACTTGCCACTACATCAAACTCCCTGCCCTGCATCCCAAGGGAGAAATACCCCATTGAGGGCAGTCATGGCCCATTTCCAGGATGGGTAGTGACCCTTTCTGGGTCAACTCCCAGCACAAGACTCAGCAGATACAGTGCTGCACAAGGCATCAATGCCAGGGTAGACATACAAGGGAGGTCTCAGCATCTTTAGGAAAGCTGAGGACCCCACGAGGAGGAGTCCTCAAAGACAGCAGGGACTATTGGACACACAGCCTACCTGTCTGCCTGTCCTACAACACAAGGAGCTGCAAGCAACTGTCACAGTGACTCAGAAGCAATGGTGCAGCCCTGGAACAGGGTCATCCCCCAACCTCTCCTCTGGTTGCTGTGCATCAGGGAAACTGCTTCTCTTCTACTCCAAGACCTCTGCCTAGAACTTACTGACAGCCAGCAGAGATGTCACATCTGCAATGCCTTTTTTTGCTGCTCTGTACCATACAAAGGATGGGATAATCAGGCCCCTGAGCCTATTATTTTTTCCATCACCTCAAGGGAAAGCCAGCACCAGCTGCCCACCACAAGATGGAATGACCTACTGAAGCTGTCACCAGCTTTGACTCCTACAGACTGTGCTCACTCCTGTGTCTAGCACCGCTCCACTTGTCAGGCCACAAAAAGAGCAAGGAAGATAGTTATGCCAAGGACTTGCTAATTATAGAAAATGAAGACGTCCCTGCAGGAAAGGCACCAGAGTCAGTGCCGAGATAAGGCATGCAGCTGCTGACGCTGCCATGGTGCCAAGCAGCAGGCGGGAATCTGACGTGCTGCACCATCCTGCATGCAGCCCTGCTCTGCAGCGTCCAGCCCACCCAGCCCTAGAAGCCTGGCTGCCAGGCAGGCAGTTATTGCTCATATGTAGTCCATTTGCTGCATTTCTGCATTATTCAGAGCTCTGCCCACCTCTGGTGGTGTCAGCTAATAGGACACATCTGTGAAAACCTGCCAAATCACACATTTTCCCTCCACAACCACGCTACAGAAAAAGTACTACGAGCTATCAAAAGTAACCACAGTCAACCCAAAAATACTTCGGGCATCTTCAAGAAGTACTTCTGATATCTTAGATGCAGACAGCTGTGTGCTTATTTACTCCTGCAGAGTCAGTACACTGCTCCTGGTATATTCTTCCTCACCAGCGCTGTAGGCCAGTTATCTTTACTAAAGAAGGAAGAGATAGAAGCACGAAGCCAACACGATCAAGCAGATGAAAAAAAGGAGAGACTAACTCAGGGGGGAAGACAGAAACAGCAAAGATAACGGGAGCAGAATTTCTGCATTAAATATTGATGGCTTTATTGCGTTAGGATAAAAGCTGAGCAGCACGGTGCTCAGGTGGTAGCTTTTATGAAGGTACGACTGGTTGCCTTGCTTATCTCATGGAAAGAAACACAGAGGCACAAAAGGTAATTCCTCGTACTTTTCACTTTAACAACACACCTTTACATGGAGCACTAAAGAGGTACAGCAGTAGGCAAACCACTTGGACACGCACAACACACCAGAGCTGCAAAGGCAGCCACCCCTGGAAGCTCTGTTTGGTGAGATGAACAATAAAGAGACAAAAATAAACAAACAAGCAAAAAAACCCACTAAATTCTAAGAGCTAGAGGAAATCTTCCACGGCCTAACAGAAAAACCAGGAGATCAGAGCAACAGCTCTTATTCATGTGAGATGCAGCGCCAAGCCCCAGGCTCCTTGAATAACCAGAAGAGCTCAACACCACCACTTGGGAGGAGCTAGCAAGTGGAAAGGACAGCCATCGCTCCCAGTTAGCTGGTGTGCATCTACTCCTGAGAGCAGCACAGTCCACTCAAAAGGCCCCACGCTGGGAGCACCAGTGCCTGCTCAGCAGCAGAGCTGGCTCCAGGTGAAAAGCTAGCAGCACTAAATGCTGGCATCCAGGCATAGGCCTGAGGGCCTCATCTGTCAGCAGTCCATCTGCCAGGACAGCTGTAAGCACATACCAGTCCAGATTCCTCCCAGCTTTAAATCTGCTGTTTTCACTGAAGGTAAACAGAGGGTGAACTTGGTTCACAGTGCTCACAACAGCTAGAGCAGCAAGTTCTTTTACCATCATCGTTTATTCTGACATGAGGTAAATAAGAAACAAGCCATGTTGCTAGCAACAGACAAGTTCCCTTTTATTTGAAAAAGCTGCCCCCTCTTTCACAGAATCACAGAATGGCCAGGGTTGGAAGGAACCTCAAGGATCATGAATCTCCAACCCCCCTGCCACATGTAGGGCCATCAACCTCCACATTTAATACTAGACCAGGCTGCCCAGGGCCCCATCCAATCTGGCCTTGAACACCTCTATGGACAGGGCCAGCTGCTTCTATTCAGACACAACAGAAATGTGCTGAAGGACCGCTTGTCAAGGATATTCTAGATTCTGCCTCCTTATCTCCTATAGAAAAGGATAAGCCCATATTTTACTTGGAAACTTTGTTCATACTCTGATCTAACTGTTAAAAGTTAGAGAGGCATTGAAGTGATGCTGTAATTAATGATCCCACTGTAGATTTAAAACAAAACAAACAAAAAACACACAAAAAACCCATACCTGTACTGAGCAATGTAAAGTCTGCCAAACCTTGCCCTAGCATCTGCTCTCAGCCCTGAGGCAGCACTACTCAAACTGTGCCTTATCCTCCTTTTTGTAAGTGGGCAAAAAAATGTGATTTGTGCTCTGCAATCCCACATGTAAAATGCACATCTATTGGCCACTCATCCAAAGGTGATTTCTGCAGAACTGCATGACTCAGGAGGAGGCAAAACTCAACTCAACACACAGTAAGCTTGTTTTTGTCTTGGATCAGTTCTGCTTGGATTGTTTTTAAATCCAGAATTTGGCTGTGTTGTTTGGCACAATTAATTTCCCTGTGTTTGCTCTGAACTCTGAACATCACTACTCACCCTGATACCTCAGAGCTGCCCCTCTCAGGGCCTCTTACCTTAGGAACCCATCAGGCTCACAGGGACTTGTCTGGAGCATCCATCAACTTGGAAAAGCCACTCCCTAGTCCATGCTTCTCTTTTAGCTGAGGTCCCAGACCCCCTTGTTTAACACTGTTACATTAATCCATACAAATGGCTCCTTTGATAGGCAAGAAGTCACAGACCCTGAGACAGCATGGCATTTGTCCTTCTTCATGAATGGATGGCATGTCCATTCGACACCTGCCAACAACGCTATCTGGGAAGGGAAAGGTCAGCTCAGGGTTTCTCTTCTTCCCAGAATGGTGTCACTGTCTCACATTTCTGCAGAACGACTTCACAAACACTCCAGGAGCAGTCCCTTGACACCTTACACTAATTCCTGCAGGTCACACCACTTAGACCTCATGGCAGGACTAATGCAGACGCTCACAGCAGGTACATGTGTAAATGACTTCAGTTAGATCAGAAACCGCTACTTTTAGAAACTCTAACATAATAATTTCACTGCAAAAAACAAATACAATAGCCTTTCACTACCAGCAACATAATGGGGAAGCCACTAGAGTAGTTTGGGGTTTTTTTTTTTTTGTTTGCTTGGGGTTTTGTTTTGTTTGTTCGTTTGTTTCTTTACTGGGACCATATGCAACACTGTCAGTATAAGTGACCAAATTGGGGTGGACAAGGAACATGTTGCCTGTAGCAAGTAAAAGTTCAGATGTACAGGTGAGATAACTAGCCACGAGAAACAAAGTTGCCCTTCTCTTTCCCTTTCAGGAAGTCATTAAATGAGGCCACAGTGCGACTTTGGAGCTTCTCCTCTGACTGTTTCTTGCAAGACCATTATATCTTCTCAAAGACAGCTGTCACTGCTTTTCATTAATCTGGATTAAAATAGGAATCAAGAACTTGCAATTTCTGTGAAAATGTAGGAAGAGAAAGCCAGAAGGAGCTCATCCTCTGATGGAAACAGACTGAAGAAGAGTCTGGAGGATTCATTAGAAGATAAATCTCAAGAGAATTGAAATGGGAAGGAACAGTGTCCTTAGAGAAGGGAACTATCAGATTCATACAGCAAATTCTCATTTCCTAAATTCCCACTGCTGTCTTAATTTGTTGAGAGCTGTCCTACTTCAAGTCCAGAGTATTAGGAGCAGCACTGAGTACACGAGAGCTGCTGGACAAGAGTTCAGACTAGATTATCACAATAATTTCATCATGACCTAGGTCATTAATTTGAGTCATTACCACTGACACAGATAAACCAAGGGCTTCAGATTCCCATACACCTCCATACCATATACAAAATTCAATTTAGGAAAATGAGCACCCAAAATTGCAGTTACTGTTGACAGCCTGGGGGGAAGAGGGACTGTACCAGTCTGCTTCCTGATAGTTGGGGAGAGGTCAGTGAATTTGCATAAATTCACTGTGGTTTTCAGTGACACAAAATTACAAGCTTAGTGTACGCAGGCCCTTCTCTGCATAGAGCATAGGCCAGCAGTTCAGGGAATCAGTTTTATTCCTGCCTCTGCCTTTGTTGGATAATCCAGAGGGAAGAGAAATGACTTTCTCTGCTTTGTTCCCCCAGCTACAAAATGGAAATAACAACCCTTGATCTCCTTTGCAAAATGCCTTTACATCTACTGAGGAAGCACCATGCAAAAGAGCTAAGTGTTGTTAATAGCATTCTCCTCAAAATGCCACAACCATGACTGCGTAGGTGATCAGATTAACAAATTAAGTTGACAGTTTCTTCAAGCACCAAGGGGCAGGAAAGAAGGAAGGATAATTAATTGCACCCAACCTCAGTATGACATCCTTCACACAGAAAACTGCTATTCACCTTTCCCTACTATTATTTCCACCAGATCCACAGGGGGAAGCTAACATCCACCACATCAGGGCTACGAGCAAGAGGTGATGGCCTAGGTAGCCCTGAGTCCAAGCATGGCTGGACAGGAGAGGGAAAGGAGGCAAAGGAGTGACTACTGACCTTCCCACCAAACATGGTGGCACAGCATGGAGAACAGAAGGCAGCAGCAGCACATGGTGGCTGCTTGGGGCAGTTATTAGCCACCATTCCTAGGACACAGTACAACCTGAAACAGGTCCGTCTCTAGCACAGCTCTGGCTCTCATGTATATAAACACAAACACACCCCATGAACGCCCCTGATAGCAAATGCCTCCAAATAGGAGGAAGTGCATGTGGTTTTCCATTGCCTCCTGCTCTGGAGGACCACCAAGCTGAGAATGCACTCAGAGGTGGCCCAAGGTTTACTGGGAGGAAGCAGGCAAGGAAAGGATATATATAAACTCACAACTTCATCTCCAAATCATAAAGGCCAAAATCAAACAAAATTTCACTGGCTATCAGGATGTCCTAAGTGCATTTATCTCTAGCACTATCTGCCTTTTATTAATGTGAGTTCTGCCTAATACATAAATGACACATAAATGACTGTACCAAAGACCGGCCATGCTGACTGTGCAGATTGACTTCACAAGACATTTAATACCAATTCAACCACAGTATCTCCTGCACAACTTGAGCCACAGGCAACACTCAGAGAAAACTGCCTCAGGGCTGATGGCTACACTTCCTCTAGACTACAAATCCTACACATAATTAAGCAACCAGTAACATGGGCAAGCAACAAAGAAGATCTCTTGGCCTAAACCTTAACTGCAGCAAATGACATGGCCATGGCAGAATTTGCCTTCCAGCTGGCATATCAGCTCCTGGTAACTTGTGCATTTTCTGAAAATTTCTAAAGCAAGACATAGATAATTTTTCACATGAATTTAAACAGTTTTAAACAGAGGAACCAATTCAAAGCAATAAAACTTAACTTTAATTTTCTTTCCTTACTTGCTTGGAGTTCCCTTTATTATACAGAAAGAAAATCCTTTAAAATCCAATTCACTTTTTGCTGCTGGCTCTTAATCTTTGATTTCTGTATTGCTTGGACATGATAAAGCAGCATGGTCAATCACCTTTCTACATTTTCACACATCCAAGAACCCAACTTGCTTCCACACAATATTATTTAATAGAAAAAATATTTGACCACCTTGTAAAAAAATCTAAGTTTTGGGCTTGCTTCCTCTTTTTAGTCAAAAAGTAAACTAAGAGTGTCCTCCAGCTGATTAGGTCATATCTGAGCCTCACTGGAACACGAATTCAGAAATCACAAGTGTAATGAAAAAGCAGCAGCAGCAGAATCAAGCGTTTGAAACTTGATCAATTCTCCTCTTGCCAGATGACAGAATTCAAGGCCTTATGGTTTGATTTATAGCTATCCAACACCCATACGCATTCATACGCACACACTGCATGTTTCAGTAATGATGGCATTGTTCTGAATCTCCTCATCTCAGCACAGTTTCTCTGTGCTCCCACCCAAATGTAAGTAAGGAAACTTTGACCTTGTTAATCTAGAAAGAATCACAGAGGCAGAAAGCAAGAGCCGGCGGCAGGATCCATTTCCCTCTTATCTGTAATTCATACAGCTAATCAACTTCTTTCAGTCCCACATACCTCAGGGAAAGCCTCTTAAGGACAAGTCCAGTAATAGTTAACTTTACCTGACAGACTTAAGGGAAGACCCCTTCTCCACTTCATTTTAAGGGAGAGCGCTCACTGTAGCCACCACTTGCCCTCCGGATTTGGTAAGCGGTGGTCCTTCAAAAGTTTGATCTCAAAGATGCTGTGTAATCCAGTGTCCCTCAGATTAATTTAGGCATTGCTACACTTAAGGAGGCTGACCTAAAATCTACTTACAGATAGCCTGCTACAGCAGAATACAATCTGAGGGTTCTTATTTCCCATCAGAGAATGAGCTAAGTATAAACTGCAGCTTTTGCCCTCTTCTGGCATATGCCAATGAGCATTTCTTTTTGGCAGTAGCATACATGCATAGCCACAGTAAAACTCAACACTATCTTAGATGTTTGCATGAGGCTCCAATTCACATGCTTCCTTCTTGAGCCAAAAAGCTTTTGTGACTTCCATGAGGAAGGTTCAAGTTTCACCTTTCCTAAGTAAGGGTCTGACCAGCAGGCTGAAGTGGGAAGCACAAAATCTTTTGTTGCCTTCAGGCTACGCATCCTTAGCACTGCACACTGAGCACTGTTTCCCTTCTATTTCTTCTCTCTTACCCAGGGTTTTGTGGACCCCCAGTTTCCCCTTCAGCACATAGGGACACCTCGTGGTAGATTCCCCTCAGTGGCAAAACATTTAAGAGGCAGGCTTTAAAGCATCCAGCCAGGCAGAACTCCAGCTGTTTGGTGACCCAGTGTTTTCATACAGCCTTGTACTGCACAATGCAGTCACCAGACACTTGAACTTCATCCTCTAAACCTGCAAAATTTCCCCAAACACCCCATGCACCTGTCCTTCTGAACTAGGGATGACCCAAACTAGATAGCATTTGCTGGAAAAGTAATATTGTAGCTGCCTGCACAGCAACAAAGAACTGGCAACGTGCAGCACCTGACTTGTGTTCATTGAGCTTAAGTCCAAAGGGTGATTATCAAAACTAGCCTCATGTGTTTCCAGTCCAAAACTCCATTCCCAGAAGACCTAAACAGTCAAAATGAAACCTGACAATGAATAAAGGCAGCTTGCTGGCCTACATGGTTAGGCTGACAAGACTCATCTCCTTGTTTATTAGTTTGATTTAATTACAGAATCATAGAATGGCCTGGGTTGAAAGGGACCATAATGATCATCTAGTTTCAACCCCCTCTGTGGGTAGGGTCTCCAAACACATAGAAGTTAAAACTAATATAACTTCAAAATAAATTTCTCTCCATTTAGCCCCATATCCCCTGTGGATTGGAAACTGTTCCCAGCAGCCTTCTGACATAGAAGTGAAAGACGCATTGTGTATTAGGTAGGGACATTGCTTTGACCACACAAAGGTCCAACCTGTGCTCCGGGGCATCTTCTCTGGGCTACAAATTAAGCACCCAGAGCACATCTGTTTTCTGGACTACCTTCCTCATCATCAGTCTGTTCTACAGGAATGTACGTGGTCCTGCCGAATGTAATCTGTTTTAATGCAAGGGAGCAACTATGTGGGTATGCTCTGACTTTTCTAAGACAAACAGAAGTTTTCTATCAGCAGGAAGGCAAATGGAGCACTTGGGCTTATTCTCTGGTACCCCAAATATATTAGCCTCTCACTGATGGTCCTTAAAGCCTCCTTCTTCAAGATCTGGGTGAAGCGTGGTAGTACATATTACACTGTAGATAGAAGTCTCACAGAAGACTGCATCCACGCAGTCGACATTCTTCCTTGCTTTCCCTGGAGAAATTAGTTTGAGGGACAATTTAGGAGAGTAACTTGCCTGGCCCATCTCCGAGAAAAGGCCAGATTCACAGCTGATCCTTCCCCTTATCTGCTTGTGGTTGAATTCAGCCAACCAGGAACTTCTGTTCTTTTAATAGGGAAGAACATGTGCTTACAATCAAGCATGAGGACATTAATGTACATTAGCTGGATTAAGTGGTTTAGCAGGCTAAGGCAGAAGGTGCTTTTGAATTAGGGCATCCCTATTCCACGGCATTTAATACACATTAACATCCTTTCGGATACTGTACAGGGAGACTGGGTACAAAGATTTCCTTTCTCTGATGCCAGTTGCAAGTCTGTACAATTCTTTTGATGGCTCAAGTGATTAGGCGTTAACAAGAGCAACCTAGGCACTTAACACTAGGGAGTTTTAGCACCAGGTTCACACCTCCTCCCTCTTCCAGCTCAGCTAAAGTATTTTTCTCATTCCCCACTAATGTTAACAGCAGGTACTTAAAGCAATTAGCCATTATCGCCTCTCTGGTCTTTATTACTTCCTAGCTTCGTATCAGCTACTTTGTACGCAATAAAAGAGCTGAATTAACAGGACTGGTGCAGACTATTTTGCTTCCTTTCTTAATTCTGTATGAAAACACTGGGTCATAGAACCACATGGACAGGCTGTGAGTGCAGTGCTTTAGTCCATTACTGCCAATTGCCATGGTATTTTACGAGGAGAAAAACCACAGGTAGCAAAAAAACAGATATAGGGAGATCATAGAGAAGGTGACATAGGGAATACAGGTAGACCAAGGGGACGTAAATACTGTAAGAGTTGCACAAGTCCAGCAGAACAGCTTGCAGCTGTGGCTATGCTTTGAATTAGCTGCCACATAGACCTGCAAGTTGCACAGGAAGCCTAAGGACGCAGGTATGATGTGTTGTTCATTTGAGAATAAAGCCCCATATCTACTGAGTAGCTCTTGATTGCGTGGGAATAACTGTTGTAAAATTTTCATGTGGGGATATCAAGAATTTTTTCTACCCTCTTTTTTTTACTTTTTTTTTTTTTTTTTTTTTTTTTTTTTTCCAAAAGGAGGCTTTCCCATATTTGCCCAGCCAGTTAAAAGCTTCCCCCTTTCCTCTACCTCAACTCACCATTAACCCATAGCATGAGTATAGGACCTCATAAAATGAAATATTTTCCCCCTGTCCCCTGCAGTATTTCTAAGCCTCACTTTGTTATTCCCAAGAGGGAAGGGACAAAAGACTTTGAGACCTTACATCCTGCTGTCGGTTCTTGCCTGAAAGAGGTAAGTAGGGAAATTGAAGAAAAGCTGAAGAAAGGAGCCTGTCCCTTGTCAGCATTCACCTGTAATGGGGGCAAAGTGTGAGGTTAAACACCAAAACTAGACTGAGGATCAAGAATGAATAGGGTACTTACACAGTTTCATCATTCTTGAACTCCAACTCCCCGTAAGTGTCTTCAAAGTCTTCTCCACCTCCTTTTGCTGTCCCTTCTACTGTCCTAAATGGCACTATGACTGTACCCCGAGCACCTGATGTCCTTAGAACTTTGACTTCCATCACACCAATGCTCTCGCTGACATGTATAACATCACACTCAAATGTGAAGATGCCAGCATGGTCATCATCCAAGATAGTCACTGTGGCCACACAAGGAGAAGCCAGTATGGCCTTTGGGTATGGGGAGTTACCGAGCTCTGGAGGTTCTTCACTGTCCACCACACGGAGGTTACTGAGCCGCACAAAGAAATGTTCATCCTCCTCAAAGATGTCATCATCAATAATTCCCACTGCAAAGTCCTTCTGGGTCTCCCCTGATTTCAAGACAACAGTCCCCTCTGTGAACTCATAGTCAGCACCAGCATTGGCAGAGCCATCCTCGGTTTTGTAGTCTACATAGATGGTCTTGGACACATCCCCTCCTTTCCGAACCACAGTCAGGAGAACGGCACCACAGTTCTCAAGACACTGATAGGAACACGGGTCAAAATAAATTTTGGAGATGAATTCCTCAGGCTCATCCGGCCGCACCTCATGCAAGCTAGTGCTCTTCTTGGCTTGCTCAGCTGCATGCTTCTTCAGAATATTGCCAGCCCCTGTCATCATTCTGGTAGCCTGAATGCGATAAAAGGCTCTGCTCTTCTGCTGATGTGACAAGGCATAGTAGTTAGCCATTTCTACCAGCTGATCCAGATCCTTTTCCGGGTGTTTTTGCTTCAGATCCTTAAGGATCCGGATCATCTCTTTGCGAGATTCATCTACCTCTTTCCCCTCCACAGTCACTAAGTTTCCATCCAGAAAATGGGAGTTCATCATTTTGCCATCCATCTCAATTCCCTTAGGGTGATCACCTTCTGATTCTATGATGATGCCCCTGTGCTTGTCAGTACGGTACTTTTTGTGCATATACTTATAGAAAAGCAGGCGTCTATCTGCTATCCAAGCCAGAAGAACACAAAGTGGAAAGAAGAAAAGTGTGAGCAGACCTTCCCAGACCTGAACCACACCTGGAGAGAAGACAGCAAGGATCATGTACAACCAGATGTAAGCAAAGATGCTCCATGCAGCTGTGACAAAGAAAACTCTCAGGTGTTTTATCTTTCTGGTTTCCCCATCAGGGATCACGTAGACACAGATAGCAATGATGATAAACATATTGAAGGCAGCACTGCCAACAATTGTAGATGGCCCCAGGTCTCCAGCTATGAATCCATGCCCACACACTTCTATCAGAGACAGAAGGATCTCAGGAGCAGAGGAGCCCAGAGCCATGAGGGTCAAGTTGGAAACAGTTTCATTCCAAATCCGAATGGTTGTTGTTGTGGTCTCTCCATTAGGTTTCTTAATCGTGATTTCTTTTTCTTGTGATGTAATGACCTCTATAGATGCCATGAATCGATCTGCAATGATGGAGACTCCAAGGAACATGTAGATCAGTGCTACAAAGTATACAATAACACGGGCAATTTTGTCCCCAAGGGATGGGTTTTCTGGGTACCATATTGGCAGGATAACACCTTCCTTGCAGTCAAAAGATCCTGAACACGAGCTGTTTTGTACTGAACTGGTTGAGTCTCCCGTCAGGCCAGCATCCACCTGCAAACCATGCAAAAACAGCACAAAAGTAACCAGCCCAAAATGGAGGAAGGCCGAGGTGAGAGGCTGCAAGCTTAACCACGCCATACACAAGATGCAACTTCCACTGTGTAGATCCAAAAGGGCCGAGAACCTGAAACAAACAAAACAGAGAGGGGGGAGGGAAGCATGAGAGAAAAGGAAGATGTAACATTTATCCAAATGCACTTCAGTATCTCACCATGGAAGAGTACTGGTAGAGATGCAAAGGTTGTCTCTCTCTGTCACTTTGAAGAAGACATTTAGCAGGGACTATAACAAACTGCAGCATTTACATGCCCAGCAGATGAGGATGAATTGCTAGAAAACTAGCTGAGAGGAAAACTATGCAACAGCCCACAATTGACCTGCAGCATATGCCATAGGAATACTGCTAGCTCAGCTGTCACTCTCCTAATGATGCCACCATGTTTCCCGGAATGCTGTGTTTAAGCTCAACACAAGAAACCTAATCTGAAGGTAACCCTGTCTCACCTTCAAGGGGATAAAATAAGTCAAGGAATCACTGGAACGAAAGGAACATAATTTAAGGCCAATGAGCAATCTCCAAATTAAGTCCATTCGCAGGACATAATTAAGTTATGGAGTACTTTAGTGGCCAAACATCCCCCTGGCCAGTACCTCCTGATAGGCTGCAGAATATTCAGAATGGTTCCAGGGCTCCCCTAAGCTTCTGAAGCACAGGGCCCCCACATCAGGAGGTAAAGATGTCAGCAGGAAAATAGGGCAGAAGACTACTGTGCTTGGCAAAGGCTCTGAAGGCCATTTTTCACTAACTTTGCCACTGTGATCTGGAGGGTCACATTTTACATCAGTAATCCCACTTGTGAAAGGGCAAGAAAACCTACTAAAAGACTGTTATTAGAAAGAGACTTAAGATACAGTAAATTGCGCCTACAAAGATTCCTTCTGTGTCCCTAAGAAATTAATGTATTTTCAAATATCTTCTAAAATGAAAGTAATATCTAACCTGAAACACCAGGTAGAAACAAAGAAGCCAAATGGTGTCTAATGTAGATTTGGTGAATCACTGCACAGTAGTGTGTCTTATGGACTGCATCACTGTAGGACTCGCATCAGTTGCAAGCAGAATTTCAGCCATTCACACACTACTGTATTCCCTTTATGCCAGGAAGAATTTGGTCTCAGGCTTAGCTGAAAAATCACATTTGTGAGTCCAGCCACAGCCAAGTATCTCACAGGAAACATCAAACTTAATAACAGCATTATCTAAAGCACTTGGAAGGTTCAAGAGCCTTAACTCCCACTAACATTCATTGAGGTTTGTACTGCTAAATCAGTAGGATGGGGATTCATTTCCCCTACTGTAACTATCTAAATCTTGGACAGTAAATTAAATTAAGTCGCCTAGGCTCTCTTTGTTGTTAGAGGAAAAAGACAGCTACTTCCAGGGGATGATCTAATCCAAAAGAACTATTTAAGATGCACATCTCTAGAAAGGATTTTGTCCTTTACCGTCTCTCTCCATGCTCTAGAGAGGGTGTCCAAACAGTCAGTTTAGAGCAAATGCCTGACCTTGGGATGGAGAGAGTTCAAAGGGATTAACTGGCCCCTGAGTCCTTGCTGAGGTCCTGCCTCTCCTTTGCACTGTATGGATTCCAGGCAACATTTTAACGTTATCAACGTTAAGAAATGCATCTCAAATGGCTCTTTTATCATCACATTGTATCACTCACATCTTCCCAAAATCTTCCAAGCATCAACAAAAATTTTTCAACTTTCAGATAAAAATCTATGAAGACAAGCAAAACAGGAAGGAAAGCGTGAACAAGAACTGCAAATGAGCGAAACCATCCCTGACAGAGCACAGCAGAGGGGAAAGAATTGATTATGCAGTATCAGGATCACAAATCCATATCTGACACCCTTGATACGAAAAAATAATACACTTCTTCATGTTACCTGGACTAATCCAGAAGAGACAGATTCTCTCACATTAGTCTACTTATCTTCTCTTTCAAATACCTACTTATCTTCCTTTTCATCCCAGTCCAGACCCTACAGTTTGGGGAAACCACAGCCTGGGGTGGGAGGTGCAGCCCCAGCCCCTCTATCTCATCACCATCCTTCTTGCAGGGTAGACTGAGCTACTCAGTCAGCATGTGCAACTTGGGTTCAGTTTGACACTCCCATCTGCCATTTTGTTTTTCCTCCCTCTCCACAGGGTATTTTACCAGACCGAGAGGAATCCCTTAGAAACAGACAGAGAAACAATGAGCAACAAGCCCATCCCTAAGCTGCAAGGAAGATGCATGCACATCCCCATCAAGATGACAAGTCCCAGGTGTCTCTGGCTCAAGGTACGGCTCTGTTACACCCCAGGCACATCAGCTCATCCCTTTCTGTGCTGCAATTGCTGGCACATATCCACCAGCCTCTTGACTCTTCCAGTGTCTCATTAACTGAACAGCAGCCAGTAGGCGCAGTGTCCTCCAGGATCAGCCATGTAGGAACGGCTGACAGAAAGACAGGGGTCATTTCAGAACCATCTACGTGACTCAAGCACCTAAATTTGGTTTCAAAAATGACTTAACAGTTTAATTATTGCATAAATTCAGAGCCCTGTCTAGGAATAGTACAATGACTAAACTGAAACTAATTGCTGCCACCACCATGAGGTGGTACAGCCACCTTGTGTCATTGATACTGTCTGCCAACCCCACATAATGCTGGGATGGTTCCTGTCACCAGTCACACTAGTCATTTCAGGAGCTTCCTAGTCCTTTAATTTTATATTTGATCTTAAGCATAGCCTAATTCTATTATTATTCCTCAAATTATTATTATTTCAAAAACAACTTCTGTCAGGGCAGCCTCTGTGGACATCCTTTTGGACATCCAAACTCAGGCTATTGGTTATAAACTAAAATCTCAGGATTTGGGAGCATGTCTTTCCATTGTTTTTCACTTGCCTTGACAAACACTTTAACATTAAGTGGAGGTCACAATCATTTTCTGAAACCTGAATTTCTGAAACTCTTACAACCTGATCTTGCAATTCTTTGATGCAGACGAAGCTCCCCAGTGAGATCAACAGAAACTTTGCCCATGGACAAACTGCCTAATAAGACCTTAATATGCATTCATTAACACAAACAGGGTTAAACTAACCCATTTGAAAGCATTCTTACTCCTCCTCTCCACACTTGGGAACTGGTGCAAAAGTGCAGAATAAAACTATTAAATTTTAAAACAGCTGTTAATAAAATATTGAGGAAACAATTTTACCATTCAGCGGTCAGAGGATGGAAGATTCAAAACTCACTTTGTAGCTCCAGGTCAGCAAGGCTGCTTACACAAGATGCAAGTCTGCCCCACGTGTACCTCCTACAAAACCACAGCCGTGGACCTGTGTAGCTGTAGCCTTCCCAGAAGGAAGACACAGCTCTCCCTATCTCTGACCCTGCAACAGCACTGATCTTAGCAGGGCTAGCTGCAATGAGAGCCACTCCCTCTGAGGATGGAGCCTTGGGGTGGGCTGGCAGCACACTCCAGAGACACAGCTTGCTACCCAGGAGGTGGCACGGTGTCACTCCTTCAGCTCCAGCCCAACAAAGCCCATCCACATCTGGCGCAGAGATGAAATTCCAGCTGCACTATGGGCCAGCCCCTGGAGGTTGCAAACAGGAGGCTGCATCAGCAGCAGTGAAAAGTCAGTTGGCATCAGCTGATCTTTGGCTTTATACCACTGAGATCATGATTCTGCTGATTTCTGCTATCTCTTTGCCATCAGACATCATTTTCTTCCACAGATCTCAGCCCTGCTATTATTAATGCACTGAATACATGCAAATAAGGGCAGTGGTTCTGAATGAATTGTTCCCTATCTGATAGGATAAGTTCTGAAAGCATCCTGTTGATGCCAAGAGAGACAAAAAGTGGAAAGGACAAGGAGTTAGTGTTCAATAAGAAGGCTGTGGGAAGACGTGTAATAGTTATTATAGTGGGGGAAACTCCCTCCACAAGAGTTAACAACGGCTGTGTGATCTGTAAATCCATAAATAAAACCCATAAATAAAAAGATCAGTTCTTGAAATACTTCTGGAGACAGTCCAGAAGGAAGCATGGACCATGCTTGTCACTATTAAGCTTGCAATTGAAAATGACTTTGGATAACTATCAAGCTCCTTACATCTTTTATAAGAGCTAGGTTTCAGAAGACTGGTGGTTTTTCTGCTGCAGACCTATGGCAAGGCAAGGCAGGGAGCTGGGAAGGCTGTATTGATTGATTCCCTGCACTTCACCATTAAGCATACATCTTCTCACACGACTCTTTAGACAAAAATATTTTCAAAAGGAAACATTCATGACAAGAAATCAAATCAAGAGGCAAGATAACAGGGAGTAACCCTCCATACATCACAGTCCCAAGATTACTGCTCAATAAATACAAAATCAAAGGCAAAGCTTTAAGTTCCTACTCATTTCTAATTTAGGTAAGACTCTCCCTGAACTATCATAAAAACTTTTGAAATTGACCTGCAAATAATATTAGGTTGCCTGGCACCTCCCTCCCACCCCCAAATATGAGGCACACGGAGCACATCTGGGGCCACACATCCTTTCTCCCCCTGGCTCCAGCCTAGACAGGAAATGGTACAGATCAGATAGGAGTGCTGGCTGAGCCCCACTCAGGCGTGGGCGATGCTCTAAGTCCAGACACAGACATCTCAGGATCAAGGGCTTTGTCTGCTTGACAAACATCTGCCCCAGAGCAGAGCGGATGCGGTACTGCTATCCATCTAATCTTACAGTCCTGCTCCCAGGTTGGAGGAGACAGAAACGAGGTTCATGTTAATAACACAGATGAGCAGAAAAATCAAAATTTTTCTCACGTTCCTCAGTCCAAAGCACGTAAAAGCTTTTTGACTGAGCATAAGATTTTAATAAGCATCAGCAAAAAAGGAAATTATAGCCTTTCTGCCAAAGAACACAAATTTTTCACATAAGTATTGTTCCTGATTCACATTCCTTCGTTCACCAAAATAAAACCATTAAAAGTATTTAATACAAAACACAGTATATTTTTCAGTCATCATTATTCAAGTACTATCTAGTCCTTTGCTCATCACTACAATAGGACCCAAAGTGTAAATTAAGATTTATCCGCCATCCAAAAGCCAGAGCAGCGTAATTAGATCCACTGTGTCAGACAAATGCAAATTTCCAAACACATGTGAGGCCTTAAGTAATCACACTGATGGCATGCATCTATCTGACAGGAACACAGCAAACATTAGATACTGTACAGCTGCAGGTAGCTCAGCTTCCTACTACTGCACCACCTGCATTTTATAAGGGAAAAAGCATGATAAATCACGCTTAGGCCATGACATATCTCCAGAGTTTGGCTCTATAGAATAGTCATGGCAGGGAGCTGTAGCTGCTTGTTGCTTTGTGTTCCACAGGAAACATGCCTGAAACTGGAATTAGCCACCCACAGAATAACCCCTCAATACATGTCCAAAGCCCTTTTTCTCCTCTCAAGATCATGCACATAGCTACTTTAAAAAAATCAGGACTTTGTAGCAAGTCTTTAATACGGACACGCTGGAGCCTCTACTAATTTGAGTGGTTTCTTCCATTCCAAAGGGATGTTAATTGACACAACTGACGCCTAATATTTCCCTACAGAAATGTGGCAGTGACAGGATCCAGTTACATTAGCTGGTCCCAGAGGATGGCCTAAATGAATCACAAGTCCATGGACAGCTAGAGCAATCTCCAAATGCTCAACTCACCCTACGGAACTGCTCTATGATGTTTCTTCTGTATTTTAGTATCCGTGATGCTCCTAGAGAAGCAGTGCCATAAATAGCCAGCCCATAAAGATGCCCATACTTAATTGTCCCTTTCCCATACTGCACACTCCGCACTTGACTGGCCGGGCATTTTACTTCCTCACTTTCACCCCAGATGAAAAATTACAGCTGCCTTGCTATGCTGAGACACGCACTGCAAAGCCCTGAGCTCCTGAAGCCAGGCACCCAAGCACCGCCAGGCAGGCAGCCACTCACCCAGCTGTGGGTTACAGTCTGTGCAAAAGCACGTGAGGAGGCACTGAAGGAAGCCCTTCACTGGGTCACACTGCTGACCCAGCCCTTATTCATGGCAAGGGCTAGCACAGCTTTCTTCAGAGCCACAGGTTGGAAGGCAGTTTTCACTGCTCCGCCTTGCTGGGTTACAAAGAGCAGCAAAGACCATTTGGGGAAGGTGAAGGGGAAAAAAAAAAATGATTCTAGAGGTGTGAGGAAAACTTCTCATCAGTAAAAGACATTTTATGTAGTGCCTGTGGCAGCATGGCATGTTATTTAGTGCTCCTGCTCCGTGGACATATTATACTGCTGGTTCAGGCACCACCATTGGAGTGTAACTTATCACCTGGTGGCTCACAGCAGCCTACAGGAAGGATGACAGTGGCAACTTGTGACATTTGTTTAGCATTCTGGTGACAGGTCTGCAGTAGCTACAATTAAAGACCTTAGGATTTGTTGTCAACTGCACAGTTGTGCTGTGGAGCCAGTAGTTATTTGTAAGCAGAGGTGTGCTAACTTGTAATGAAGAAGGGGAAAAACTGTTACAGTCATATTTCACTCTTTAGATGCAGAACTAGTTAAGAAAAATACATCTGAACAAGTTTTCTGGCAGAAAACACTCATTTGAGGCAAACAGAGCAAGCTGGGTGATATGCTGGGTTTGTAGCACTGAGCAGCAGGGAAGAAACCTGGGGGCTGGCACTGGGCAGCCAGATTGGTGCTCGTCCATGCACCACTCCAACCCTTCTAATATGGCCTCCCTCCTTCCTCAATGCCTTTGGTCTGAACACAGACAAAAGTACATTTTAACCAAAATTTCCAATTACACACAAAAGAAATTATAAGTCTTCCACAAAAGAAATTATGAGTCTTCCACAGTTCTTTTCAGAAGGGACTCAGCTCCTGGCTGAGAGAGGAAGAAAACATTCGTTAAAAAGTGAATGGAGGCAGAAGCAGTGTAAGCAGGGTGGTGGGAGAAGGGGCAGAAGCTAACGAGGAGCTGGGAGGGAGAGAAGGCCATGCTTCAGAAACCATCTTCACCAAAGCAGAGCAGAATGAGAAGCTCAGTGCTTGTCACCTTAAACTGAAGACTTCTACAATCCTCTGTGCAACAGGCACAGAAATGATGTAGATGGGAAAGGCTCCTGCATAGCCCAATTACTACAGACTTCACAGCATTAGTCAAATTAGAACCAGAAGAGTTGTCTGGCCTGCTCCTTTGGGGCCACTGCTGCATTGTTCCCCTTGTGAACGCTATTTCCCAGCACTTTGTCCAGCCCAGTTTTAAATTACCCAAGTGATGGCACTTCCACAGCTCCCCAAAGACACTGTGCCACAATGTAATTTATCTCAGAGGTTTTAGACGTCTTCCTTACATTTAGGATGAAATTAAGGAAATTTATGCCGCTAGTTCTCATTATCACGTCCTTGGAGCACTCTCAACCACTCTCCTCCCTGCCTGAGATTTACATGCTTCAAATACTTGTAAATAGCTGTTCTCCTCCACAGTTATTCTTTGGCCACAGCACACAAATTTATTTTAATCTTTATAAATTAGCTCAGGCAGCCCTTTCATATATATCTTGCTCTGCTCCTGGTTCCTTTGAGATGGTCAGCAGCAGCCTAATATCTGCTCCCACCAAAGCCAGCAGCAGATCATCTGCTGGTTTCCGAAACAACAGGTCAGTCCAGAAGCTGGACTGTTATGAAGCTTAAATCTAGAGCGATACATACAAGCTGCCTTCCTTGTCCACCCCTTTGAGGGTCTCACCATCTCTTTCTGCACACCCGGTGCTTGCATGAGGACTGCTGTGCTGACTGGCACACAAAGGAGGGCAGTGACATTTCCAGAGTTTCAACCCAAAAGTCAGGTCTCCAGCTGGGAGGAGTGAAATGCACTGTAACACTCACTGCCTCTGCAGTGCACAGATCTCTGCAGATCTGATCGCAGCAGGGGACGTGAAAAATACACTGATACGGGTTATCCTCAAAATACCTCCCACTTCACTCGGAAGGTGCCAAAACCTGTAAATTCATCCATTTGAATGCAGTTCTCAAGTAAGATTTCACACAGCACCCTCGGCTTTTACTGACACGTATATTTTATTGACAATTTAGACATCTTAATCCTTCGGTGTTTTTTTTTAGCTGTTAATTCTGCATCTGCTTAAAAAAAAAAAAAAAAAAAAAACAACACCACCCATAACCTCACATCTAGCATGATTAATTCATTCTTTTCAAGTCCAGCCTGTTTACTGCTCTTTGTTCATTCATGCTCTAGCTGTTTACAGATTCTCTCTTAATATTAGCTCTGTTATTTGCTAGAGACTCAAGTCATATTTACCATATGGTAATTGCAGAGATCACATGGACAACAAACAGTGGAAGCTGAGCTGTTACAGCAATTACAGTAAGTGGCAGCAGTCTCCAAGCTATCTACTGCCCCACCTTCATGTCTTTCCCCCTCACCCTCTGATGTTTTTCCTTACGGGCTGTACAAACCCACATGCCATTCTGATCTCTATAGCACAGAGACTTGTTCTTCGCTATGGCATTACTGCACAGGTTTATTCACCTTTTGGTCTGCATTTTATCTGCTGGTCTGCCCTGCCTGGCTGTCTGCCCCACTCTGTTCTGTCAAGGGTAGGCAACTGAATTGCAGCCTAGAGCTGGTCACCCTAAATATCTGCTTTTTCCCTTCTACTTTTGCAACAGAACTACCTTCCTCCTTTGCCCCAAACAGGAGCGCAGCATGCCACCCCTCAGAAATTTCCTGAGGGAATCCTAAGAGACCAGATTTTACAGGGTAGTTATAAGTCTAATGGAGCATCTCTTTAAACCTATTTGGACACCTTGACCTCATGAATTAATGAATTTTCCACTTGCCACCTAGATGTGATTTAACATTTCCACAGAAATCCAAACAGATTACTGCAAGAGGCCACTGCTCTTTTCTCCAAAGAAATTCATGAATTTTTTTTTCATTTGGTTCCTGACAAGAGCATTGGGCAGGTCTCACATTTAAAAGGTATATAGCTAAGCCATGTATGTAGCTTGATTCTTCCAGAAGATTCCAAAAATCTCAAGATTTCCTGCATGTATGCTGTCATAAAGGTGATACAATATAGATGTCATGATGGGGGCATAAAACAAAGCACCTTGTCTGACACGGACGATCCCCCCCTCACCACGTCAAACATACTGGTAGTGACAAGACCCTAATACCCAGCACTCAAGTCTCAACTGAGATATTAACGAGGAACACGTAGAAACTTGGATGCATGACAGTGTCTATCAGAAGAATTTCCTAGCATAGTACATGACAGTTGTAGTGTTGTTCTTCTCCAAAGTGGAGAAGTACCACTGTCATGTATTCAGAGTACTACTTTGGCCAGCTTCCTTCCCAATGGTCTCCTTTTTGTGTAAAGTCACCTCACTTTTGTGCGATGAGCACTGTCTTTCTATTCCTGTCAACCTGATGATTAGATGATTACCAGCAATTAGATGAAGGCTGGTAAGACAGACGAGAAAGAGGTCCTTGGGCCAGCTCTTCTTTGGTACAACTCAGCATAGTTCCCATGAATCCAAGAACAGTTGCCAGAGGAGCTCTGGCATCACTGCATACAGCATAATCCCCCAACAGGAAAGCTTAATCTACTTCCTCTCTGTAACTCACTCACATCACACCCAGCAGTTGGAGGGACCTTCCTGCTTTCGCCATACCAAACACTCTTCTCACCAACCCCCTGGTTCCCGCCTTCCCCCTGTACTGGACCCACGTTTGCTACAGTTAGTCCTGCCAATAGGAGCAGCTGAGTCATGAGTAATGACCACATCAGCCAAAGGCACTGAAAGGAGAGAAGGGAAGGAGAAAAACCTCTTTCCACAGTCCCAAGTCTCAGCAATGGTCTTTTCTCCAACACGTGTTCAGAGTCACTTTGGATCAACTTCCTGAAGCACCTCATCCTGAAAGTGCAATGACACAGTCGCTAGTGCTAGTTACTTGCTAGTGCTTGAACAGCATGTTCAGCACACACAGCCTCCCGCTGCATGGGCCCTTTAAGCCACTGGGGCAGAGAGGTCAGCCTCAGCCTTGCCACCAAGGAGCACAGCCTTTTCTATTGGTACTACCCTTCCATCCATTTCTGTAGAGAGATTAGAATAGAGATGTGCTCTATTTGCTTTGAAGTCCAAATCTCTCCTAAGACAAGGTTAAGGCAAGAAAATGGCAGTGTACCTCACTTACTGGGAGTATGTGTGGAGAACTGGCTTGAGCAACAGCTAAGGCAAAAATTAGCAGCTTGCATTTTCCCATTATTCCACACTCAGCCCATCCCCTGGCCCCTCGGGCCAGAAAGCCTCTCCTGCTCATCATACTTCCCCAGCAGCATCCTGAACCCAGCTGTCCCTGTAGTCACTGATGACAGCCTCTCCAGAAAATAAAAGACAGTCACTCTTAAAGCCAAAGACTTGAAATGAATCTATTTCGCTGAGGGAGCAAAGTGAGCAGACAATGAATAAATACAGTTTTCCAATGAATTTGAGCCCTGTATCCCAACAGGATCCCCACTCATCAGTAATCCATCCTCTGCCTGTTGTCTTCATTCTCCACTGTCCACGCAGGTGCACAGCGATATTTCATGCCCCTTCCTCTGAACCTATAAATACTCAGCACCCAGCCAAGCAAGAAGCAGCCCATTTCAACTTCAGCACTACAAGATTGGCAGCACTTGTTAAACTGTTCCACTGCTTCATCATATCCAGCGTTACGAGGCATAATCCTAGTCTCAATTTAAGAACATCAAGTTGCAGCTTCCAGTTGCAGGAGTTGTCCCCCCTTTATCCCTTCAAATGAAAGATCAACATGAAAGCATTGGCTCCCATGTAGGTATGTGAAAATTACAATCATGCCACCTCTTCAGGATCTCAGCATCAATAAGTAGAATAAGTTCCCAGAGTCCAGCATGACCAACCACATTCTCAGCTGTTATTGTACCCATGCCTCTTCCTCAGTATCTCTTGGAAAATGAGCTTTGGCTAGAAGGACAGTGAACCAGGCCAAAAGAAGCCACAGGGTACCACCAGAGAGCTCCCAGACTCAGTGGTGTTTTACATAGCAAGCACTGGATACTTATTATGATGAGCACTTGTGCAATCTGTGGAATTCACAAATAAATAGAGAAGTACTGGAAGGCTCAAAGGAAAACTAGATATGCATGTAAATACTCAAAATATCCATAGGTTCACCAGGTGGGATGCAACCCTCCTGCTCCAGAACATATTCCAACTGCTTGCTTATGAGTTTTCATAAAACTTAGTAATGTACACATGCAGCACAAGCTGGGAAGGCCCTTCTTAACTGAGTGTCTGTGTCCTAACTGGCCCAGATGCTCTCTTCAACCCGAAAGCCAAGTCCCTATGTGCCCATGAAACAGACAGAAGGCTACACATAGCATAAATGAAGGATTGGATGTGTGAGGGATACTGTTAGAAGCCTGGGGAAGGCATGGAGTTGTTGTGTGATGTGTATGCCCCATCCCTGGAGGAGTTCAAGGCCAGGCACTCTGATCTAGTGCAAAAGTGTCCATGCCTATAGCAAGTTGGCCTTTAAGGTCCCTTCCAACCCAAACCACTTTTGATTCTGTGAGCTGGGACAACGACTGTAGTATAATGAATAATTCCATATACTTAAATAGGAAAAGCAGAGGGAAAGGGCCAGAGCTGAGGGAAAGAGAGGTGGCTGTGACTCACTGGGGTGTATTGAGGCAGCAAGGAGAAGATCTAGGCAAGCAACAAGCACTGGCAGCCATTTGGCTGACAGAAGTGCATCAAGTGCAGCTGAGCATCTTCTCACCTTCAGTTTCCTGGAGTGATTCCCCAAAAGGGAGGCAGCTCTGTCATGCTCTGAAGGTGAAGCTGTGCCTTCTGCCTGGTATAAGAGCACATTGCAGCCAATGGGTAAAACTGCCTACCTACTAAAAAGCAAACCCCAACACTGCCAGAAGGGACAGGCTTATTTTTAGCTGGGACAGCAGCAGGGTCACTGCTGGTGCTGCATTTCCCCATGGAAGCCAGGGTTTCATGAAGTGCGCTGTGTGCGCAGGGTCACTGCAGGGGAAACATCTGTCAGGCCAGGTTTGGGGAGATAGATTATTGAAGTTAGGGAAGAGGAAACATTTACTAGAAGAAGTGAACCTGAAACTACTCTGCAAGGTTAAAACAGAAGCAAAAAAAATGATGCTTGAATAGTCAGGGCAGGTGGTAATTTAAGTGAAGGCAACTTCTCCTGCACCCTTTTCTAGGGTGCTCAGGCAGGAGAATTCTCCATCACATCTAACACCAGATGCATTCCCTATGCTTACCTCTTATACTGTACATTCTGAAAGGCCCATTCCTGTCTGGGATATGCAGCAGCATGCCATTATGCCTCATCGGGATCCTACACAAATGAAAAGTTTACGCAGAGAGATCCAGCTTGCATTGTACCTTCAAGACAGCAACACTGGGACCTCCCTCTCACTCCGGTCTTTGGGTCCACAAACCAGGGCCCTCAGTTATCTGTGTGGCAGGCAGCTCCCCCGTGGCTCTCAGGCCATGCTGTCTAATCAATCGCGGCATGTTCCATGAGCACAGGGCAGCAGGCAATCAGCCCATTGATGCCTCATGAGGAGGAGGGGCAAGTCCTCCCCCACAAGTGGATTTTGTGGGTGCAAACCTAATAAAACAAGCGGTGCTGCTCACATTTGTGCTGCCAGGGAATACAGTATGGAAGCTTCAACGTGGTGAGATCATTGCTGATGAAGTGCTGAGCACTAGTGCAAAGCTTTCAAGGGACTTGAAAGAATTGAGAGCAGAGGGGAAGTTATTATTTTATTCTCTTCTTGAAGAGGTCCATTTGGCATGTTGCATCTGAGAAATAGCTTGGCCTGCACTCCTTGTATTTGATGTTATTTTTCAATCTAGATCAACCGCTGTACGTGTTCTTTGGAAGATTTTATATTAAAAATTCCTTTGTCTTCTTTTTTTTTTTTCTCTGTGTCTCTTAATAGCTTATCAAGTACTTTGCAGATCCCATCACTCTTAGGTTCTGTGCAACTGATTTGCATTCAGGACTATCCATCTCATCAACAGTAGACTTCAAGGCTGAACCCACTCCAAGCCTTTACTGCTTCAGGCAATACAGACAGCAGCTTTACAGGTGGAAGCAGGGCTTCTTAAGCCAAGCTGAACATTTTCCATGTCCAGTCACCTGCTCCTATCTGCACTATTTCTTGCCTTTTTGTTGGCCTAACAGTCTGCACAGCTACGCCATGAATAATGACCAGGAACTGATCGGGCACTAAAGGAAGCTGAACGCAACAACTGCTCACACACTGCTGTGCCCATTGCCTGTAGGGGATGGAACAGGAGCAGGAACAAGCAGATGGGAAGGCTGTAGAAATCAAGATTAAAATGACTAACGGCAGGGGCATCAGCTGTACAGGCAGGGACAGGTCTCCCCCTTCAGCATCTGCTGGACCACTTATCAGGCTTGTCCTGCTACATAAAGGTCTTCCACATATATCTTTTTCAGCCAACATGCACATCCAAGGGTCACCACATAAACTCAATCAAAATCATGAAAGATGATGGAGGTAAACTTTCAACTCAGTATAAAATATTACTTCTCATCTAGGAGCAGACACATCAAGGTGGAAAACCAAGACATCTAGGCCTTAGGGCCCCTCAAACAAATGGGGCCTGATAGCAAACTGCAGAGAGGGAAGGACAATAGCTTCTCCACATAGAACATCACCACTTGGGCAATCCCTGTGGGCATGGGAAGCTGTGGCAGAAGGCACCCAGAGCCCAGGGGTAGGTTTCACAGCCTGCCTAGAACCTGGCAACAGATTCCCTTCTATCACTTCTCCCGCAAAGGGGAGCGAGGGCACATCCAGACAGCAGAACAAGATGTGGACACATGCTAGCCTTGGTGTTGCCCCTGATGTGGCCCTGGGAAGTAAACTGGCTTCCACCAGTGGCATCAGCATACAAACACGCTGGCACTCAGCATCATCAGCACCAGATGCCCACGTTCACTCCTGCACGTGTCACCTTCAACACAACCACACCTGTGAGATCTAAGAAGTTCCCTCTCACATACGCATCCTGCACCGCTACCATCTCTTCCGATTAAAACCCTCTTCTGCTTTGCTGCTGGATACTGCTGCTGTTTACTTTGAGACAGCTTCCAAGTACCAGGCTAGGAGGAGGTGATGATGAAAGCAGCGGCAATGCGGTCTTGTATGCTATAGTTTCTAAAGCTCTTTGACACGTCCCTGGTTGCAAAACATGCCCAGCAGCACAGGATATTTAGTATTTCTGATTGCTCTTGACCTGGCTGTCTCTGCTGCTGTCCTGAGTTAGGAGACTTAGGTAAAAAGACAGCAGAGTATGAGAAAGAAGCAAATAGAGCAAGTCCAGCTTTGCAGCTCTGAAATAATCTGCTAGTGAAAGGAAACGCTGAATGGAAACAGAGGCTTCTTCCTAAATCTGAGTGCTCTGGAAAAGAGCACTGTTTTATTATGATGGAAAATCCTCGTTGGAGTGTTTAGTTAGAAAACAAGCTATCATAAAGGAGATGTTAAGAGCCCTAAGCTCCCCTCTCTGCCATGATGTCAACTGTCAGGGACATCAGTGACAGCTCAGCTGTGTGATCAAAGGCTCCAGCAAGCGGATTTAGAGACAGAATTGCCAGAAAACTGAGATTCAAAGGAGCCCAGGGCTGCAACGGTCACCTGTTTATAAATGCTTCTTATGGATGAACTAATTACACTATGATGCTGTATCACAGGGCAACATTACCTGGATCTCTTCACTGCATCACTGGAAGATGGGGGTGGAGGTGATGGTACTTTCAGCCTAGCCTGACATATCACTGCTGCTTGATGCCTTGTTATTTCTGCAAAATCCTGAGTTTGGGAGGTCATCATGCTCAGCTTTGTACATGCATGCGTTGATCACCACCCAGAGCTTCCAGTTTCAAGCATTAAGGCAAAGAAAACAGAGGGGAAGGAGGGAAGCCAGCTCCCACCTATGCCTCGCCTCTTCCGCAGCAGCCCCTTCACCCTGCTGCAGGCTCATGGTGATTCCCAGACTCCATCCTGGATGTACTTAGGGACAACAAGCTCACCCACTTCTGCAAACCCCATGTCACCGACCTCAACAAACGTCAGACCACAAACTCAGCTGCACAGAGCACTTTAGTTATACGCCAAGAGCAGCTTGGGATCTTGCATGTCTCTTAGTGCACAGAGCTCCTCAGGACAGAGCCTAGCTTTTATTAGACATCTGTATAGCACACAGAAACGTGGGTTCCCAACTGGGCTGATGCCTCTAGGAGTTACTGTTATCAAACACTAAACGAACAATAGTGCTAATCTGCGCCACAACACCTAAGCACGGTGGGTGATGGCAGACAGGGTATCACAGCCATCAATTTCCTGGCGACAGAGATTCCTTTTCCATATCAAGATACTTTTTGTCTGTGTAATCTAATTTCCTTGTTTGATTTTTTTTTTTTTAATACAGAATTAGATATTACTGCCTGATTAAAAAAAAAAAAAAAAAAAAAAAGGTACCTGGCAGACAACCAAAGCCATCTTTTTAACTGTTGAAGCACATGAAAGGCATCAGAAACAGACAGCAACAACAAAGAACAAGGAACTATTTGTCAACACTGTTTGGTCATTGGGGAAGCTTAGGGGAGGAGAGGGATGCTGTTTGTTTAAAACAAGCAAACAAAACCCTGACAGACAGGCCATTTATCTGTACAGTACTTCAAGATATTGTGGAGAGAATACATCTTAACTTGGTCTCTATCAGAAAATGCTGACACACTCAGTTATGGCTCTTCCCATTCCTAAGGATGGATGATACTATGGCAGAAGGAACCCTTTGAGACCAAGGGAAGTGTTGGGTCAGGTGTAATGCAGCATTAGGTCAGCACAGGCTTCAGCAATGCCCTCTGCAGCCCTATACAGAGTACAGAGCTACTCCTGCACTGATCTGATGATGGGAAGGACTGTCCCCATCTGGCTACCACACCTGGAATCCCTGCTGGAATCCCACAGCTGGCCGCTCTGGCAGTGGTTTACTGAGAAAGGAGCAACTTCTCTGCAAGGGACGTGTGCTGTGGGATGGCTCCACATCTGCCTCCCCTTTCACATTCTGTCATCCACTAGCTGTAGCAAACTCTTCCTCACCAATATAGGCTGGAAAATACCATTAGCTACTTTGTACAAACAAGCTCTGGGGAAAGGGGTGGGGGAAATGGGGCCGGACAGGACTCCCTATGCCCAGCAGCATGCCAGAGTCTTGTCACAGAGGCTGGGAGCCCACCTGGACTTCCACTATGCCCACACAGGACTTCGCAGCAGGAATATCACAATATCATACCTTCCACATTCTTGAACCACTGGTTTATCAAAATAGAAGTAGTACTTGGCTTGGGGAAAAAAACAGGCAGCTCAACTGCACCTATTACCCAGGGCTATGCGTGTCCATTCCTTCTGCCCCCACCCCAGCTGGCATTGCACCTCTCTGTTCACAGCAGGAGGGTGGCTCAAGTGGCCGCCATCACACTGAGCACCAGCAGCAGAACCAAGGACCCCCACATTACTCCTGCTCTGCCCCAGTCAGCCCTTGGCAACAGCAGGACATGCTCTTTTACAGTATCGCTACTCCCGCTCAGGAAACAAGTCTCGTTCCAGCTGACCACAGAAGCACCAAATGCAAATCACTTTGCTAGCTAAACCATCATCAGGGCACACAGCTGCTTGCAACAGCAGTGGATGGAGCAGCACCAGGGACTCCCTAGGAATGTCTGCCCATGTGGGAGCAATGGCTCTTCCTGCTGCACCAAAGCAGAGTACTTTCAAGGCTCATGTGTCCCAGCAGCTTCTGCCACGCTACCAGGGAGAGCGGGTGAGCACTGTGGGCAGGATGGGGCTGCGAGCTGGGATTTCCATCCTCCAGCTCTGTTTTCTCCAGAGATAGGCAACAACTCAAGTAAAAATCACCCTTTTGCTATATGAAGTAACATGAGAAATTAATATGTATACATGCACGTAGAGAGGAGGATGCATATAGGGCACACACATTTTTCCAGTGTCTCCCCTTGGATTTGCAGTATATTTCTCAGGTGAAATCCCCCAGATGAGCTCAGGAATGCATGAAGAAGCCAAGAAAACCAACTACTTCTCTACATTTCCACTTGAGAGAGGAGGAAAATGGCTATATCCTAACATTGTAATATAATTAAAACCAAAACCACTTGCAATGGTTTCATCTCCCACTTAGGGCAATACTTCAGACACAGGTAAGAACAATAAAGCTTAAAGAGAGGCTGGGCAGGAGAAAGAGCAAGAAATCACCCACCATCCAGGCCAGTTTGCGTGCATGTGTGTGTGCGAGCCGGGGGCTGCGGGAGCCCCGCAGGCGGCCCCGTGCCCTATTTAGGGCAGCGCCTGGCGCAGCAGCTATATTTGACACCGGGGGTAAACAAGCGGCACCGGCGGACAGAGCGCGACAGCTGCCCGGGACGGCAGCCCTGGTGCTCCCGGTGTGCGGCAAGGATGGCCCAGTACCCCACCCCGGCAGAAATAATAATAACAACAACAACAATAAAGAAGGGGGGGGAAATGAAAACGAGGACAAAAAAATCCAAAGGAAATAAATTTATAGCACTGCATGAGAGGCGCAGCTCCAGGCAGAGCCCCCCCACCCGGCTGCCGGCATCCCTGCGGGCCGTGCCGCGACACCCCCGGGAAGGATCCCGGCCGAGGCTCCCGCCGTGCCCCGCCGCTCCCCGGCCCCCCCGGCACGAAGGCTGCAGCGGCTGCCGCGGGCACGGCGCTCCCGCACCCCGTACACAAGGCGCCGCCGCTCCCCCCTCGGCCGGAGCCCGCAGAGGGTCCCCAAGCCCCCACCCCGGCGTCCGCACGGACCCCTCGGCAGCGGGGCGCTCGGCCGCCAGCCTCCCTTCCCCAGGGAGCATCGCTTACTTACCCCTGCTGGCGGCTTTCCTGAGTTTTTGGGAGGTGGGGGGGCTCCACTGGGATAAATCCTTCCGGTTCCTAACGGAGCTCACTGCATCTCGTGGGTACCACCGCCGTGCGTGTGTGCGGGGCTGCTCCTCCGCATGTCAGTCCAAGTTGCCGTGCTCGCTACGGAACCTGGGCTCTCTTGTGCAGCTGTCAGGGTGAGCGGGGAGGTGCATCTGGAAAAGGGGTGGGGGGACGGGAAACGTCGGTAAATCCACCAGCCTCGGTCTTCAGCTTCAGGCACGGCGAGGGAAGGGGGAGGAGGATGGAGATGGACGGGGGTCGACGAGGGAGGGAAGAAAATGGGCTGTACCCCAGATGGCAATGAACGTGCCGGGCTTCCCCAGCGCGTCCAGGCTCTCCGCACCGCGCAGCAGAGCGGCGCTCAGCCCGATTGCCGCGAGACGCCGGGGTTTGCACAACTGCAGCAAGAAGCCAAATCAAAAAGCCAATCTGCGAGCCTCCGAACTCCACGTCACCCTATCAGCTGGGAGCGAGAGCTGCAACAGAATTACAAGCCGTGCATATTTATGCTCCTGAACCTGGGGGGTGGGGGGGTGATTATCGGATTGTTTTAAGGGAGCCACAATGAAACCAGAGCAAACCCTTCACAAAACAGAGGCAGAGCAGCTGTCTTGCATGTAATGCACGCACACAGACCTCTATGCTCTCTGTGGGTTATGGATGGATGGGAACGTGCACTCACCCTCCGAGCGTACTGACTTGACTTTGTGCATCTCAAGCAGGGGAGGGGATGCACACAGTGGCAAAGCCTCACAGCAGAAGCTATTGATTGCACATCTGAAATTTAAGGGATCTGCCACAGATTAAATATAGGCAATGTAATTACACAGGCAGCCTTAGTCCTGGTAACTGCCCAAAGCCACAAGCTTTGGTTTGTGCTTGCAGAAAGCACCCGATCATTTTTTTCAACCAAAGTCAAATAGCAACTTGTGAGACAGCAAGTCATCCCAAGGCAAAAATACACATTGCCTCCAAAGTTGCTATTTGACTTGGGCAGGAGATGGCCAGGGGCTGGTTTCCATGACCATGGAGCAGGACTGCAGCTCTGTCTCGCACAACACACACAGTGACCTCTGCACACGGGTTTGTCTTCTGTTGCCATCCCCTCTATTTTTGCCTGTTGCTACCACAGACACAAGTTTCCAGCCGTTATACATGCTGCTGTGACTTTTCACTAATGTAATGAACCACAAAAGGTGCTGTAAGGCAACGTTTCCTAGCACAGCTGCATACCAGGGATGGGCGATTCCATCCCTCAGAGACGAGCCAGCAGGTCACAGCGTCCCTGAACACCAGCTACTCCATCCTGGTGATTGACCCATAGGGCAGCCCTGACCCCACCACAATAGGATGGAAGGGTCCAGAAACCTGCAGGAGCAGTTAGTTATGGTCTGGAACCTGCTGTTGTTAATTAGAAACAGGGGAGCAGCTGGAGGAGGACTCAATCACTGCCAGGTGTGGTGAATGAGCATGAGGCAGCAGCAGAGAACAGCCCACAGGGTCCAGCCTCAGCTCTGCATCACCATAAGCCCCACCTGCTTCTCCTTTTGTCTCCCAAAAACCCAAAAAAGACAGGCCAGGTGGGGGACATGGGGACACACCAGTCAGAGAACAAGCTTAGCTCTAGCCAGGCCAACATGCCCAAGCTGGGGATGCCAGCCTAAGAGAATCAGTCTCTCAGTGTTCTCCAACGCTTAGTGAGGTGGCCCTGCTGGCGTGGGGGGAACTCTCTGACACAGGACTCATCATCAGGTGACCCCAAGCAAGTGCAGGAGGCATCAAAGAGGGGGGGGGGGGGTACAAATGGCACATTAGTGGGTGCACACCCTCATGCAGTGCACAGGATGGCAGCTGACAGGAACTTCAGACAGACAGAACTCTATTGGATGCAGCCATTTCATTTCACATCAGTTCCTCAGCCCAATACATAAAATCACACCTAACGCGTTTAAGAGACACTCTTGGGCATCTCCCTCTTTCCTCCTGTTCCATATGGACCTGGTCTTGTATTGCTCAGTTCAGGTAGAAAATGTTCATAACAACAGGAAACGTGAAAGTTTTTGTCTCCTTGGTATTGGAGGTGTGTTTGCAAAGTACTAACTTGGAGTGAAAGCATACAAACACTTCATTTGTTAACACTAATAATGATAAATCTCTCATTTATGTTACCTTTAGCAAATCACAGCAATTTCAAACTACAATTTCAAACTAGCAAGACTGCTTGCTACTGACCTACTAAGCAAACCTGGATTTCAGTTTTAATGAATACCAAAATCACGTGATGTTTTGAGTGTTACCTAACCTAAACCAAAACTACTAAAAGACTACCAAATACTCATATAATTACAAAGCAAAAAAGTATATGTAAACATGTAAAGCAAAAACTGTTCCCCTCCAGACTCCTCCAAGATCATCTGAAACCTCAGAGGCAAGATCTCCTGTCAATCAGAAAGGCCTCTCGAGCTCTTGAGATTTGGGTCAGAACAAGAAAAATAGATTTCATTCTCTTTTCTTTGCCTTGCTCACCTAAGGGTAGAGTTCCTATGGCTTCAGTCTTCTGCTGACAGCCATGCTGGTAACAGAGACAATGCCTGTGGAGCACACCTGAAAGCAGCACAGCTGGTACAGGCAACCTGTGGAGCAGGCATCAACTTGCTCTGCCAGGGCACAGTACAACCCAAAAAATCTGCCAGTGTCATATACATTGTGGAAGAAACTCTGGGAGCATGTTAACTGAATCAGAAAGGATCTATGTCTACTCCTTCACTCTCTAAGTATGCACTTAACATGCACAGGTAAGGATTCCACACAGTTTCTATCCAAAATTTAGACTGATGGGGCCATATTTTTACTATTTCACAGCAGAAATCACAAGCTGCAGGCTTCTCGGAAAATTCCTAGCTGAGCAAATGCAGGGAAATGGCTCCCACCATCTTGCTGTTCTCCTCTGATCTTTCAGCTTGTGGTCTACTGAGCCAAGGACAGACACAGAATAATCTACATCTACTCGTGCTGTTCCACCGACTGCTCCTGACCCACAGTTTGTATCCAAGGACCTATCACAGCTCCCTTTTCTCATCTGAGATTTGATCGTGGTGCATCTGGGTTGTGTCATGTTATTTTTTCATAGCTTTGCTTTTCCTACTTCATCAGCTTTCATCAGGTGCCTGCTTAGGTTAATGTCAGAAGCAATGGGATAATGTCACATTATGACATTTATTGGTATGATGCATCTCCAGAGCCTTGAAATGAAGTTCCAGATCTGAGAAAAAAATACTTTCTAGGGGAAAAGAGGAAAGGAATCACTACATTAGAGGCAGCTCCAAGGCTGTGATTACAGAGGAAATGTTTAACGTGAAGCTTTGCGCTTTATTTTCTCTTCACAAAAAAAAGCCTACTTTGCAAACATGACTAGAGCTCTGAAAGCCAAGCTGGGCTTCATGCACACATCCTTACCAGCAAACAAGATCCCATCAGACAAGCCATGGGATATCTGTGACAGCCCATGGGCCTTCATAGTACTTCCCATGAGCAGAGGGCAGTTTCTACACAGGACTTAGCGAATCACTGTCTGCAACAGGTGCACAAGAAAGGATGAAACATTGCTTGTTCTTTGTTTAGCATTTGTGTGCTGGACAGGAAGGAGAGAAACAAATTTGATCTCTGATTTGCAGGCGTGACTTTAACACGTAGGAATTGATAAGATCTTCCCATCAATACTTAGAACTGACCCCAAACTAAACCTTCTGGGAAGTTCTAAGTCCATCTTAGGATGAGTACTTCCGTATGACTGTCTTTACAACAGCAACTGAGTACAGCACAGGGACAAGCCCAACTGTAGGCTACTGATACTACAAATGTATCTCGGGCTGTGCTTGCCAAAGGTATTCTTTGTACATGAACAAGGCCCTAGAGGATAAACCTAATCCTTCAGACATTGTGTACAACAACAAAGTCAAAAATAAATTTTAAAAAAAGGAAAAAAGTACATATAGTAGCTAATCACTGTGTGTCCAGAGCATCTTAACTGCTGATAACTTTTGATGACAAGTAAGGAGAGTAAGGGTAGACCTCAAAGCTGGGCTTTGATTATGGTGGAATCCAGGACACATGTTGATTCTAAAATTCTCCATGTTAGTATCAGTGAGTGGATATCTGCAGTAGAATGTACCTGCTCAGGAAGAACACTCTTGAACCAGACCTAGCAAGATAGTACAACCCAGGCAGTAAACAGGCATTCACTCAACAGGGTTTTTCTCCAGCATTTTAATTGCTAGCTGGGGCTGGTGTTCAGAGATTGAGCAGCTCTGAGACTTTCCTTCTTTGTAGGCATCTTACAGAAATAGCACAATACCAATCCTATTATAAACTAGTGTATATATTTTGGAGGGTCTTCAATAGCATAAGACTTTTCCAAGAAGGACCAGTGTTCTTGCTTACAGCATCAGAGACCATGCCTAACAAGCACAAGCAAATCCAGAGGCCCCTTCCAACTGCAGTGACTAATAATTAGCAATCAGCACCCATACTGCTGGAAATACACCCCTTTTCTCAGATAGAGAAGAAATACAGAAGGTTCTGATTATTGAAGTGGTTTCGACCTGCTTGTCTTCACACTCTCACCAAGGAACAAGAAACCTCACATCAGATGAAGCTAGGCGTGACAGATGACAGCAGCTGATATAATCACAGAGGCCTGCAAGCACACCAGCACATTCTGATCATTCTCATAGATGCCTCACAGAGCTCTAGAAGAGGAGTTGGCTCCCAAATTTGTCAATTATTTTTTTAGCTGTTTCCCAAAATTATTTCAGATTCCAAAAGTAAATAGGAAAAGCTCATACTTCACTGATTTCAAAACACAAGAGAGACAAAATCAGTGGCACTTCTTCCACTCTGGTTTCCCTGTTAAATATTTGCACCAAGATTTCTTCTGCTTCCTGAATGCTGGCTAGCAAGAAAAGAAAAATCCACAGTTCTAAAACTAAGCCAGCTGTTTGTGGGGAGGAGGACTCACAGACACCATAGAGCAGCAGCTGGTGCTTCAGCTATGTGCTGTGTACGGCCTCTCTCAGATTCTTCTCCTTCACCTCTTCCTTCACAATTTTGGAGACAGTGCACTTACTAACTGCTTTTGCTAATGAAAAATGGTCGGGTTATATTCTATGCAGGCAGAACACAGGTAACGGAATAGATATTAGGCTCAAAGGTGAGGGTTGCCTTAACTTAGGGACTGCATCCAAGGCTTCATATCATAGCTTGCTGCTCTTTGAGGTGCGAGATGCTGGAGCTGAAGGCCTCGGACCTCAGGGGATGCTACCAGATCGCACAACACAGACCTCGATAGCACAATCCAGTGGGGATAACAATGAATGCTGAATAAAGATAGAATAAGATTTTCCTATTCCCTTAAGGTGAATGTAATAATTTTTTTAGCAAAACAGCTGAGACATACTAAAAATGTCTCCTATGCAATCATGTCTCTTCTTTTAAAAATCTGGGACAAAGTGAGGAGCACCAGATTGTCTCTTCCCCTTGAGCAGTTAGAAGGAAGCCATGCTTCCCTCCAGGAGACTCTGATCCCTGTTTGTAAAACCCCAGGGAGAAAGGACCTTTAACGTAAATTAACATCAGCCGTTCTTGCAAGCTAATAGTTTAATTAAAGGAGTGAAAGCCTTGCATGGGGAGGCCTTGGAGAGGTGCATTGCTCCTGTGGCCTTTCCCCAGGTAACACAAGCGGATGAGTGCTCCTGGCCTAGCTGAGCCCATTATGCCCTCCCTGCTCCCCCCTCAGTGCTGAGGAGAGAGGTCTTACAACAGGGCTGGGCCATGCTTCTGACACATGTCCTGGTTCTGGATGAAGTGGGCGACCCTGACTACAACACTGGATGACCCTTAAAGAGTTGATTTACTCAGGCTGTTTCTGCCCAGACACTCAGCTGTACCTTTTCCCACACATCACCTCATGCCACGCTGTGGGGAGAGCTTCAGCCCTGATCTCAGTCAGTGCATCTTTTATGCTGCAGGTCTAGAGCAGCTCCGCTTCCCCACAGCAATCTGTGCCCTGTGCAGGAAGAGACCTGCAGCAAGGTAGCTCAAGCTCAAGGCAGCTGCAAGGGCTAATTGCTTGACACTTGGCCGCAATGCCCTCTGAAGGATCAAGGTGTGGCTCAGAACACCCATTATGTGGCTTATTATGTGGCTCATTACCAAGTTTAGTATTTACTAGACAAGAGAAGCAGCCTGCCTACTTACCATTACATTGCTCACAGCACAGGAGCAGCAAGGCCCTCAGCCTGGACCTGCCACAAACCCCTTTGTAATCCCTCTCCAGCTGCTGTCCCTACTGACCCTGTTGCTTGTTCTAATAGCATCCAGCAATGGGCTGAGCCCTTACTTAATCAACATGCTTATTTATCTTTCTTGTTACTGAGAAGGAGAATAGAGGTGGTTCCATGGGACACAGGCAAAGCGCTGCCATGTAGGGAGTAGGCAAAAGACCAAGGGTCCTGTTTCCTCCTCTGGCTGGTGGGGCACCATCCCCTCTGCATCTCCCTTTAGCTCAACACGTCTCCAGAATGCTGCATTCAGAAACCTGGTGGGTTCACTGCCACAGCCACGTGGGATCCCAGGAAAGGTAAAGGAAATGGCCTTCCCCTCCATGTGCATTATTGGCTTTAATCACCCAGGCACGCAGGGGAAAAAGCATACAGTATAGCCATGAAGGGAACCTCATTTCATCATGCCTTTGGAAATACAGAAACCTGGGAACATACTCCATCCATCCTCTATAAAAACATGTTTTTGTCCTCATTTCTTCATCAGTGATTTCATGGTTTACTGCCCTCATGAGATACAGCTGCAACTGCAGCTCCCTTGTTGGACTTCTTTGGTGGATGTGCTGAGACCTTAAGACCATTGCCAGCATGGGCTTAAGGAACGCATGTTCAAAGAAGGGGAAAAAAAAAAAAAAAAAAAGATATTATTAGAAAGAGCAAAGCCTCAATGAGTCCCATCACTTCCCCCAGCTGCTGCTGTGTCTAATCATCTTCATAGTGTATCAGGAAGTATGAAATTACCGATTAATTTTATGACTGCGATTTTCATCACAGAAGGTGGAGACAAAATATTCCTCTCTTCAATGCAGCTGCAGATTCCCTCTCGTTCCTCCTTACCCCACATACTGCTGGGGAAACCAGTGATACAAAACATTGCAAACCAGGTCACCTCTTCTCTTTGATGAAAATGCACAGACAAGCTCCAGTTCTTGCTACAGAAATCCCTCAGGGTGCTGAGATGCTGAGCATGGGAAGTTACCTTCACAGATTTCCCAACAGCAGATAGTGAATAAATAAGCCACGTGCACTTCTTCCAGGGCTCTGCTGCCTGGAAAAGGCTCCTGCAACTCTCACAGTGGTGAGGGCAGGCTCTGAGCCAGGCCTCCATCCAGACACTTGCGCCCATCAGCTACAGCTGTCTGAGCACTGCACTGGCTTTGGCCAAGACAAGGATCTCCACATCTTGTAGGACTCGTTCAGAAAATGCACACTGCTGAACTATGGATGACCTTCTTTAGCTGGTACAGAACTTGAGGTCAATCCCTCCTCACACCTATCCACACCCAGCAGCTCTGGTCCTCTGCCTTGCTACATGCTTTTAGAGAGGTGAGCATAACAACATTCTGATCAGTCCAACATTGCTACAGCACACAGGTGGAAGGTAGAGCTTCCCATCACTTTAGCAAAGTAGAGCAGATGATGAGATAAAGCCTAACTCTGAATATGGACTCTGTCCAGAGCATCACAGCTACCAATCCTCTACAGAGTCTATCAGCAGACCTTTAATGACAACAGCTGAGTTGACGTATTCTGCTAAAAGACAAGATCACAACAAACAGGGCATCGACTTGGTCCTGACCTCGAACTAAACTGGAGCTGGTTGCAGTCCCAATACTAATGGCTCAGCCTCCCGAAGAGAAGAGGGCAAAGTGCCCAGGGACCTCCTGGTATGGACCTCCTCCTTCACCTGCTAGACACACAAGGTCACTGGCCACCCTGCCTCTACACTCTGCTTGTTTATTATCCATTTAAAGAGGCGTAAAGTGGATTACTTGGGCAGCAAGAATTCTCCAGCTTCCATGGCATGGGATGGAGCTAGCAGCACGGGCACGTGCAGATGCACACACTGCTTGGTTTCCACCAGTGGCTTCCAAGCTGGGCTGAGCAGGTCAGAGAACTTGGATAGAGACAAACCCTGTAGTTAAAATACAAAACTAAACCAAAGTGTTATGGGCCAAGATGAAAGGAAAAGTAACTCCAAGGCCGTGAAGCATTAGTTTTGGTGTGTTTTTTTTTCCCCCTTGCTTTAATGTGATGGATCATCTGATAATGACAGGCAACCACTCTGACTGACGCGTACATCCACGATAAAGGAGAAAGGAAATTGGATCTGAGGCTCCATACTGTATTTTAGTGAGTTTCTGGAGTCACCAGAAAGGGCTGCTTGGTCAGACTGCTAATGCCATCACATTCCCTGCAGCCACAGACACGCAGTTGTGTGTTCAATTTCCTGCCATCGCTCGTCGTGTCTTACCGTGCAGCCAAAGAGCAGGAGTGTGAAGTGTATCTAATCAGAGACGTACACAAGTTAGGCACAAGCTCTGGCTACAGTAGGAAATTGAACTGTTGATGAGAACTAACAGGCACCCTCTCCTCTCCTACCTGCATATCCTAATCTGTTGTTGTTCAGGGCTTAAGCTTACACCTATTGTCACTTTCACCAACAAATCAGTGAATTGCTTTATAGTTGTTTTTTTAGCTCAGCCTCTCTCTGCTGAGAGGAAAGATCTCTCAAAGGGAATTGGGGCATTTCCTCCCTCCCATCCTCCACCTCTACTTAACTCATCATGGAGTTAACACACTGAGCAACAACTTTGCTTCCCTTTACTCTGACACCTTCCGCAGTCTGCAGGAAAGGCTGGTTGGTCAGCTGAAGGGGAATGGAGAAGCAAAGGAGACTGTAGCAAGACAGTTACCTTTGCTAAGATAGAGCGAAGACTCCTTCGTGTTCAGATACAGGATGAAGCTCTGCTGTAAGGACACGAGGAATCCATTCCTGTTGTGGACTCTGCTAGGTCTTCAAGCAAAATCACCCAGCACACTCAATCTGCTAAGCAGGAGGCCGCTCATCCAGAAGAACCATGAGACTTGAGGGGAAAACCAAACTCCAGTGGAGCATGGGGCACTATGTACTGGATTCTACCTTGCTGATATTTGGAAGGAATGAAGTTTGTGAACCCCACATGGAGAAATGCATTGCTTCTGGTATCTCATCCTGAGCTGAGTACACACAGCTCCATGTCTCAGAGATTTCAGAGTCCCGACTCTTGTTTGCAGCCCTCACTTGTCTTTGTACCACTAGAGTACAGCCCAGATCAGTCAGATGCAATGAGTTTTGCCCAAGTACAGCCAAATGCTAAGCAAAATACCCAGGATATTTCATGAAAACAATTAATTTATTTTACATCTATGGACTGGACAAGCATCTGCCCCTGCATGAGTCTAAACTGCACTCCCACTTTTGGAGATCTGCACTACAGCCCCTTGAAATGCCTCCCTAGCTGAAAAATTCACCCAGCAATAATATCACTTGTCTGACTGGCCCATCAGGCAGCAATGTAATAGACAAGATATTGATGCAGCAACCTGATGTAATCAAGAGCTATAAAAGGCAAAGCAGTAAATCATTTGGATGCAACAGCCTGCGCACTTAGCTGTTCTTTATGTTTTCAAAAGCATTCAATAAACAAAACTGCATTTAACTATTAACAGTCACACAGGAATTTTCCTTTGCTAAACTCATGCTCTTGTAGATAGAGATAGCAGCAGGGAGGGAAACATGGCAGGGAAGTATGTCAAGAAGTGTCCAGAATTAAGATTTATTTTTCTTCCCTACAGGCTATCTGAGGCTTACCTCACAGTCAAGCACAGCTCATGTAAAAAGCAACTCTCACTGCTCCTGGGGTGATGGAGTCAACCACATCCCCCCCGGAACTCAGCGCTCTTAGAACTGAGCATCAGGCACGCTTCTAAGACCTGAAATGAGAGCTGCAGCACAGACAGCTCTGACAAAAGCCTGCACAACACTAACTGGAAATGAAGAGTCAGGTCTGTCCCTAACACCTCAGTTAGGACCAGGACCTTGGCAAGTTGCCAGGCAGAGGTGGATATGCTGATGTCTGTGTTCTTCCTGAGCGAGACCTGCTGATCCCCAGAACTGTGCATTCAGGGAAGTTGGAGAAATGCACACGAGTGGGACTTCAGAAGAGATTCCTGCTGGAGGACCATCTCTGCAGAGTAGAAAAAACAGGTCACAGTTCCCTACCTGCCAAGGACTCAGTATTTCAGCATACTCATGGAAAAAAGCCTCCTTATAGATTGCAGGTATGGAAAAGCACTTTTTTATTCCAGCCCAGGGGACAAGCTTTACTTTTCCTCCACATCTCAAGACTCTGGTTTCCAAAGAGCAAATCAGTCAAGACATACAGAAGGTAAATATGATCAATAATTCCTATCAGTTTTTAAAGTGACTAAAGAGACAGCTCAGGAGCTGGAAACAGCTGTAGATCAGGCAAAAATGGAGACACTTTCTCAGCTGCTTCTGTACCAGAATTCCTGAGAACCAGGAGATGACTGAGCTTTTCTTTGCTTATTTGGCCTCAGCAATAAGGCAAACTTTGAGTTTCAGATAGAAAAGAGTATCAGTACTTCAGGTTTCTTTACAAACCCTTGACCATCTCATCAGCCTTCCCCAGCAAATTTGCTGCAGGTGAGTGCACACGATGAAACCTGCCTGCAAAACCAGCTAGGTCTCACAGTGGGTGTCTGGTGACAAGTGCCTCTGATAGCCGTGGAGCTGCTTTAACTTACCCCAGCTGAACATTTTCCCCATTGGCTGACATTTAACTGCCCTGTTTTTTCCAGAATTTTTCAAGAACTCAGACACTCAAGGTGACTCATCCCCAGCTAAGCCAGAGCAAGCAGGAGCTGTCACACCGTGCAATGCTCTGGCTGCCCAGGGGGGCTGTCAGTAATGCAGAGTGACCAGATCCTCCCTTGCCTTATTAACTTGTGTATCAGCCAGATATTGCAGGGCATCAGTCAGGCTGGATGGACCCCTCCTAGGTAACAACGACATGAACGAGGAGGAGCCCCTCCCTATGTTCTGCACTGGGAGATTTATAGTAATGCAGCAACAAAACTCAGTTAGGTTCACATCGAGCAGCCCAACTGACTTGCATAGAGCTACCCCAAGATAAATGGGAAGAAAATCCCTAATTACAACAACTTGACAAGTAACTCGCTCCTTCTCCCATTCTCCTCCCTTCCCTTTATATCTTGTCAGTCTCTCTATCAGCCTGCTCATGATTTTCTCAACTTTGCAGCATGCGTAGACTGAGGATTAATCTTACACATTGCGAGCAGAATTAGGGGCGGCAAAGCAGTACTCAGAACAGCCTGGAGCAGGAGGCATGCGGTCAGCAGCACGTCCTGCATTGCTAGGCTTTGAAAACACACCCGTGTCTGCACACACCAAAGGTTTTTCCACCACGGCCCCCCTTCCTTTCCCTTCTGGTCCCACTGGCCCAGGCCTGGGCCAGCACACTTCTCACTAGGGGGCAGCAGGAGGCATGCAGAGCAGCACACAGCAGGGCCAGCTGTGAAAGATGTCGGGCTAGCCCTCCACATCCCTCAGATCAATAAATAGGTGCTCCCACATGGGGATGGGACAGAGCCAGCCAGCAAAGCACGGGGTTACTCCAGAGGCTTTAGGGCAGCACTGCCTGCCATTAATATTCCTGGCACAGCATTAAAAAGAGAAGCAAATGGGATGGGAGGCCAGAACGGCAGCCTTGATGTAGGGACATGAAAGGAGATATTTGCTATCAGATCAGAGATGAGGAGGCACCATGACAAAAAAAAGAGAAAAAGGGTGGGGGGAGGGGGAGGAAGAAGAGCTACAGTGGAGGGTTCAGCTGCTGAACAGCCATATGATGGGCATGAATTTGGAAAGAGCTGCTGCTCCCTCAGACACGTACTGCTCTGCTTCTCCCTGCTTTATTACAGTTGTAGAGGAAGGAAATGGGGATGAAGCTGTGCTCACACTTTAGAGCTGCTAAAAGCTGTGGAAAAATGAATTGAACACACAGGATGAATTGAACAATAGCGTTGAAGTGACACAAAGTTTGTCACTGGCGCCTTGGGAGTGGGAATTACTCAGTGTGGGCAAGCTATCCTCTGTTTGAATAGCAGAAGCTGCATTTATAGAGCAGCTTGCTCTGAGAGGCAGCTTAGTCGTAGAAAACTGAATGCAGCTCTCATTTTGTGGGCCAGGAACCTTCCATTTTGGTATAGTGCAGCACAAGAACCTGCTCCTAAAGTACTTGGAACAAGTGCTTGGGTTCTACTTAAATACTAGACATACTGTAGGTGACACCAGTAAATTAAATTAAAATCAGATCAAGTTTCGCTAGGTAGATAACAAGGTGGGAGGAACAAAGCCCCAGAAAGCAAAGTGTGCACCAGTTATGATGCAGTTCATCTTCCCCAAGGATCAAAGAAGATCTTGCCAAAAACAACACAAACCACACCATTCTCCACTGAAATGAAACAGACTGAGAAGCACCACAGAGATGTAATTAGCTGTAACAAACAAACTGCTTTAGGACCAGAGGTGAAGAAGGAAAAATCCAAATAGCACTGGGAAATAAGCTTTTACAGATGAAGGAAAACAACCATCAGTGGGACTTGGCTCGGGAGAGCTCCTGGGGGCTCAGTGGGATTTGAGGCCTGAAAGTACTCACACAGGTCAGCAAAGCTTGGCAGGAGCTAAGGACAGGGTGAAGTTAGGCTCCCAAAGTTGAGTGGTGGAAACAGCCCAAGATGGGAACAGAATTCTGGAACACAGCTACCTTTTTGCAACTTCAGATTTTTAAAATAATACTTAATATTTTTAATTGATCTGCTTTACTTCAAGCAGGACTCTTTGGCCTGAGGCAGGATTACACTCCATGAGCATACAGTGTGGTTTGTGCATGCAGACAGCCTGGAGGAGGCACAGCTCTCTTTCAAAATTTCATGATGATGCTGACTTCAGACCAAAAGAACCTTGAACAATCCCCTGTGCTTCATTAACACAGCTCACATGCCAGACACTATCTCTTCTTGCTCCACTGAGGGTACTCACATAGCACAGACTCAAGAGGAACAAGATGTGCTTCCTAAATTTCACTACAGCTTTTAGCTTCATACTGATGAACCAAAGGAAAACTCTTTGCCCAAAGATGCCTTTTGAAATTTAGGAATAGAGTAATGAGGTAAAAGGATTTGAACAACTTGACCGGCAAGTTTGTTGTTTGTTCTGGGTGTATCAGGACACATGACTAGAGCTTTTTCCAGAAACCAAACAAAGGTTCATCTCATTTCAGTGAGACAGGTACCACCCTGAACTCTCAAACCCACTGCCTGACCACCTCTGTCCCTGCAAAGTAAGTAGAGAAAGATCTGTCCATGGGAGCAGGTCCGTGAGTGGGTTCTGTTCTCCCAGTACATCTGATCTGCAGTGACACCTTGCTGAGCCCAGAGGTGCAGGTGTGGGCACCACAGGCACCAGTCAGAGGGGAAAAGGTGCACTGCAAACAGACCTATAAAAGAGAACAGGCAAACGAAAATGTGAACGTGCCTTCTCTGAGCTCTGGCAAATTGGCACTGAAAAAGAAGCATGAGTCATTAGAAGTAAATGATAAACCTGTCTCTTGTATTTAAAATCATACAAATACTGAAAGTTCTTAGCTTCTCAACCTGCATTCCCCATCCTTACAAATACGGTTAATGAAGACATAATGTTAAAGGCACAAGAGGCAACAAGTGGAGGCCACAGCGGGCAATCCCAATCTGTTAGTCAGACAGCACTCCCTCGTATGACGAGGCAACACACCTTCCACCTGGCATACTCTCATGCCTTGGCCAAGTACAGCCTTAAGACACAAGAGGAGCTAGGAACATCTTCCTTACAGAAGTGTTCTCTGGGAGGCACCAACACCGAGGAGCTAGCTGATAGATGAGGACATTGTTTGCTGATGTGATCAGTCCAGACCCATTCCTCCTCTGTACATCTCCATGCATATCTGCCTATTTCAGTTCTGCAGATGGGCGTCTCCAGCACAAGGCTGCGGCTTCAGCAGCTATCAGCCCTTTGTTTGTAGCCTTCAATACTGCTTTACCACAAGGGAGTGGCAGCTTGCATTCCCAGTGCTGTCCCTCTGGGATGCTGATAGCAATTTGGAGAAACCACTAGAAGGGGAGATATGCAAAGACTTCACTCTGCACAGCTGAGCTTGCTAAACATCAAACCATTCTTGGCAGGACAGTGATGCTGGGAAACAGCCCCACCAACAGCTGGGCTGAGCATAGATGTGGCTGGCTCCTTCCAAACCCACCCTTGGAGGGAAAAATCTCTTAAAGAATGGTCTGGGTTTGGAGGACATTCCGGATTTGTGCCTGTGCAGCTCCTCCAGTCTTATTTGTACCACTGCAATGTTCCTAGATTTTGAGATTACTTACCATATGGGTTTGCACCCTATGGACTCCCATCCTGTCCCTGTTACTTTCTGATCCCAAGGCTGGGTACACGACCTAGGCAGAACTATGCAAGAGCCCAAGCAATGGTTGGAGAAATGGAAGCAGGACAGCAAGCAGGCCCTACAAACTGTTATCTTTTAGTACATAATTTCTAATTACATACTTAAGTGAAGCCTAGAGTAATTTAGTAAGTTAAGCATGTAATTCCACTTTAAATTATGGGTGATTCCCTAAAGCAAGTGCTTATGTGTGCCTGGGGCTACTCCCTGAGTGCTGCAAGGCTCCCTGGGCATCTGAGAGGTCACGCTCCAGCCACCACATCACTCTGCACACCACCAGACTACAAAGCCTCACTCCACGCTTGTGTGACAATCCCAAGTCACCCAGAGAACAACTACTTTTGCTGTAAGAGGAGTTGATGGGAGAGAGATGTAGCCTGTTGTGTCTGGGGGCTGCCTGGCCCTAGCTACACACTGCACCAGGCAGCCCAAGAGCCCCAAGGAGCCCTGCCCCTCTCCATCTGCCCGCACAGCTCCAGCAGCCAGCTCACCTCCTCTCACCCCGCTGCACAGCTGTGCTGGAAGGAGCGCATAGCACAAACCTGCCTGCTTCCTAGTTTCAGTATCTATTAAAGGAGGTTAAAAATAGATTCTAAAGGTGGATGTCTATCTGGAGATCCTTTGATGAGTGCTGTGCAAATACAAGTTGTCGTCACTAACAGCCAGGTAAGATGAACAAAGAAGTGGGGGAAGACCTGTGCTCAGCCTTTTGATGGGTTTGTTGTGTGGAAAAACAAAGATCTATTAAAGATACCTTTTGCTGCTCAGAGAAAAACAGGAAACAGTGCCACTTATTTCACTTTTCATCACACATACTTCAGGTCTTTGGGTTCTCCAAAGTCCTTCGGATCATCAGCTCATCCACAGAGAAAGAAAAGAGGCGGCAGGAGAAATCAGTGTGACTTAACTAATTTTACAGGTGGCTGTCATGCAGCTGGAGGTAGCGTATACATTTGACTGAAGACTTGGCAATCTGGAGAAACATCACACTTCAGCTGGTGCCAATACAATGGAGAACGGATTGAATATAATGCTCAAGGGAAGAATGAGAAAGAGGTAAGGGCTGTCAGCTGCTCTCGGACACATGCAAGATGCTCCCAACAATAAAACCTTTCAAAAACCTTCCAGAACTAATTTCATACCCACTCAAGGAAAGCCACTCCAGCCAAGGTGAAGGCAGCAGATCAACCTTCCGTAAGCAACTGTTTCCTTCTACTTTGTTATCTTCCAGGATGAAAACATCCCAATGTGCTGAAAGAGTTGTGCAAGGTGCTCCTTCGTCTCTTACTGCAGATGCCAACACACACTGCCAGAGCTGAGCCAGAGGCACGGATCCAATTTGGGCAGCTGGGCATCTTCCTCCACTAAAAAACAGCTCAGGCTGGAAGGCATCTCCCCCCAGCCTTCCCAGAGCACATCACTAGAACATGGGACTTAGCACATCACATTTTCTGCATCTCTACACCTAGGAAAGATCACAGCTATTGCCAGTGATTGCAGTGATCTCCTTTCTACTATCAGCTAAAAGGGACATCTAATGGCTCGAGCTGCTTGCTAACACCACCAAGGAATTTATCTGGTGCAAAGGATCATTTCTCTGGGCATTGCATAAGTGCAGAGAACTAATTTTTACCCCTTGCCAGCTGGGAAAGGGATAAGAATAAAGGGTGGGAAGAAAAAGCAATTACCCCCTTTTTTTCTATTTGTAGCAGTTATGATGTGATTTATCCATGATAAACATGGGAGGGAGACCAGGACAGACCTTCTGTACCTCTTTTATACTTCTTAGGAAGTAGGAAACAATTTCTTTCAAGAGCAGCAGTCAGTGATTTCTCCAAGGTCAACAGTCAGTTCAACCTAGACAGCACAAATGCTCATTGGCATTTCAGAGGTGAACAGCAAATAAACATCAGTTGTTGAACAGATTCCCTCCTCTCTTCCTTGTGCTAGATCTGATTTCTCCCTATGGAAAAAGATAAAAGAAATAGGTATTGCTAAGTAGCTTCCATTGAGCTACATGATGTCACGTTGCTGGGGCTGCCTTACTCTTTGGGCAGAACAGGGAATCACTCTGGGGGAACATCCCTGGATGTGCACAAAGTCAGGTTGTATGGGGCCCTGGGCAGTCTGAGCTGGCAGGTGGCAGCCCTGCCCATAGCAGGGGCTTGGAACAGGATAGGCTTTAAGGCTCCTTCCAACCCAAGCCATTCTATAATTCTGTGATCCCAGAAGAGCACTCTGCCTGTGCCAGATGTATTCTGGTTGGATATTATCTGGAGTGCACAGTCACCTGGAAAGAAACGCAGAGATGCATGAGGAAGTAAGCTGAATGCAGCTGAGAATCTGGGGGGAGAGGAAGATGCAATATCACTGTGCACAGCTCGCGTGCAACTCAAGTCAATCCACTCTGGGCATGACATTTCTCTTGGTAGAACATGTCCTCTCCCCACTTCCTCTGCTCTAATACACTGATGCCTTCATTTCCAAAGGTGACATGATTACAAGGAATGCTAAAAATACACATGGGCCTTCGTTCTCCCCCCCACCTCCCCGCCTCCGGTAGAACAGAATTTCCAGCTTTCGTGTTAGCAATCAAACAGTGATTTAACCTGAAAGGTGTTCTGGGGGCCAAGAGCATTCATTTCTTTTCATTATGTCCCTCCTTTACACAACACAACGTACCAAGGCTCACACAGCCCAGCCTAGTTCTTTGGATGACTACCAGCCCTTTCGCCCAGCCAAAGGGAAAGGATACCATTCCCTCTTCCACCCTCCAACATTAACCATGCCTTTCTGCACAGAAAGAGCTCCAGGCTTGTACAGTTCAAATGTGGCCATTTCAACTACTCTTTGAGGCCAGTACAGCCTTTTCCTTGCCAAAAGACCAAGGTTATAGCAGACACAGAGTAGGGCTCCATCACATGCAGCAGCCTGATGCTCCCTCAGAACATGAGCCACTCAGTGCATACATGCCAGAAAAGCCCTGCCAGCTGCCTGGGGGAGAGGGCCTCAGAAACCAGACTAGCACTTAAATACAGAAGACCTTAGATAACAAGAAGGTGATTATAAAAATCCTCATTTTGTCTTGCTCCAAATGTTCGATGCACTAGTAAATCTACAAAACAAGAACGAATACCACATTCAGCCCATGGATAAGACAGACTTTATGCAAGCAAGCTGCTCAAAATGATGGGAAAATAGTTAATAAAATTACAGCTTATTCATAAAATTAGATCGCTATAAATTTTTGTTGCTTCAAATGCTTTTACCTCACATTTGAAACATTTTCTTTCTCTGCTGTGGTTTGAAAGACATACCTAAATACTAAGTTACAGTAATTCCTGCTTGTGTGTTAGGTATCCAAAATAGAAGCTTTAATTACAGGTTGGAAATGCTATAAATGGCAGGCAATAGATCTCAACAACAGTGGATCAAAAGGGAATGAAAGCCAGCAACATGGTTGTTTTTGTATAAAACCAGAGCACATTAGCCTGGTACAAGTCCTCAAACGTTAGACAGAATTTTACTTCAAGCAAAATACTATGCAAAAGATTTATGACTTAGGAAGATTAAGAAAATGCAATCACTTCTACTTAGGATCGTTGTCAGCATCACGAAATTCAGGTACTGAGACTTTTTCAACGTTCTTTCAGAAAAAAAAAAATGCTCCTTATGCCTCTAATTTGTTCACAGAAGAGCTACATGACTGAAAGGTACTTCTGTCAGTGAGTGTCTCAAAGTAATCAATTTCAAAATTTAACAGGAGAAATCGATGGCTGAAGCATTCCAGCACTTGTTTTGGGGTCCATAAGTTTTTTATTTATTTAAAATCAAGTATTTACTTAAAATCTCAGAAAGCCCTTTGAAGGTGGATGCTCTGCAGCAGCGCGCACATCTCACGGAGCAACTTCACTACAAAGTTAAACACAGGATATCTTTCCGTACAAAAATAGCACACGCACTTTATGTTCTAGTTACTGATCAGGGATCGTTTGAGTATGAAATTTGTACTAAAGGATAATGAGTTATTCCCTTGGGAACACGGAAGCAAGCTGCTCTGTAAACCCAGAAACATGAGTTACCTCTCAAAAAAAAAAAAAAAAAAAAAAAAAAAAAAAAAAAGAAGAAAATGGAAGACTGCCTTCTGAATGACTGGTTCATTACAGAAACTAATAATTCGTTCATTTTAAAAGATGAACACAATGACACATTCACATGTGAGCCAGGCTCACTGCCACACACCAAGAGGAGGCTGTGCTCCCCACAAGGACAGCCCACTCCTTCCAGGTCTGCACAGGACTCTTAGAAGGGAGACAGAGACTGCATGCCCAGGGTATGTGGTTTATTACTTATCCCCACCTTTCCTTTTTTTAGTAACAAGATGGTCACCATATCATTTTACGGTCTCTTCCAGAGATAATACATATGATTTTCCTGTTCCATAAGTGACTGAGGGATTACTTGGTAAAAATAAAAACCCTTGCATATTGCAATTATGCTGATACAACTATATAGCACATTCCATATAATCCCTAAGCTAGATCCCCTGCAGAAAGCAAAGCAGGGACTGCTCTGAGCAAATTCACCAGAAAAAGTTGCACAGATCTCCTCCAGAATCTCCTCTTATGAAGATCAGGCTCCTGAAGCCACATCAGGATGAAAAAAATCAGGAAGGAAGGGACACATTATCTGGGTGATTCCCCAGACCTTGACAGAAGCACCACCTCCAACCACAGTACCCAGCATGCGTCATAGCTCAGGTGGGCAGACATAGAAACACCCAATGTCCCAACAAAATCCAAGACTAAATAGCATTCAAGTTTTCGGGGGGGAGGGTTGTTTGTTTGTTTTTTAAAATCAGGGCCATCAAAACCTTCACTTTGTTCTGATTGCCTCTTTTTTAATTGCAAATTAATAGATCTGTGTACAAAAGCCTGGACTGGGTGAGTTCTTCATACACTGAGCCTGGCTGGTGATTACAGTGTCCCCTGTGGGTGCTTCAGTTCAGATTTCAGAAGTTCAGGAACTACCAAAACTTGAAAAATATGGGAGTATTACCACTGTATTATCATCATAGTATCGTAAGGGCTTCTTGGGTGAGATGGCTTTTTTGTCTTGTTTTGTTTTTTTTTTTTTTTGCCTGGCCCCAGAACCTCACCATGGACGAACACAAAGTCCTCAGGGGGAGACTTACCTGAAGCGTTGACTTCTTAAAAAAATAATAACAATTAAAAATTTGACTTCTAAATCTAAGTCAGGTCTCCTATGGAGCAGGAATGACAGTAGTTAGAGATGGAAAAGAGCCAGTAAGTCACTGAGCCTGGACTGCTGCAAGTTCCCAGAGACACGCCAAGGACATGTCAGGACTTGGCCTGGGACTGCATCTGATCTCAGCCAAAAGGGCAAGAAGTGGTGATGGGATGAGGACAAAAGCGATCAGCAGCTGCCTCTGCGCACTCTGCCAAGGAGAGCCAGGGCAAGCCTCCTTGGAACAGAAGTCAGAACTTCTCAAGTTAGGCAGATGGTATTTGATCTGCTCTTATTACATAATCCTGAAAGGTCTGTACCCAGTTTTCTACTGTCCTAATAACGCTGTTTTGCATGTTACGAGAAACCTCAAGCAGCATCAATAAACTATTCTCACAGGGCCAGTTTGCTGACACACTCTTCTTGCTTTTGCAGTACACAAGGTTATCTTTAATGGCAGAAAATATCTTTTTATTGTTCCCTGCTGACTTGGTGGAGATAGATCCACTGACCTTACCGCCCATGCAACTTGTAGTCTAGCTGGAGGATGTTCTAAGCAAAACTTTTGCTCCTAAAGGAGGCTGAGTTGTCAAGAAGCTCAGAGCTTTTCAAAAGAAGAAATTTAAAGTAATGTCAGCATGCTCTGATTTTCAAACTTCATTCGGAGCCCGTAGTCCCATTCACAGGGCCCCGAGTTCATGATTTTGTTATTAGTTCAGCACAACCAATAAGCATGTTTGCACTTCACAGGGAGCACAGAGACCAAACAAGTGTGCAATTTCAGACTTTTGCACCAAGAATACACATTTGCATGGCAAAAAGCATTTGCAGTGGGGTGGATAGCCAAATAGCAGTAAGACTTGACCCCAGATTGGATGGAATATAGTTACGTCAAACATATAAACATGAGCAGACTGGAGTCTTTTCACACTTGAAAATCACTTCATTGCTAGACAGGTATTCTGTTTATAAAGAAGCAGAACTGCTTCTGACAGGTTCTTGGCGATACCAGGTAAAGTACTTGTGGATAGGCCAATAAGCATAAACAAAAAGGAGACTGGAACTCACCCAACTGGTGAAGGGGCTCCCTAGCAATGCAGCGCTCCTCAGGTAGCAGCCTAGGTACAAGACATACTCTTCCTTCAGTGGCTGGCCTTTATATGAGCGCAGGGCAGCTCCCACCTGAGTCCACTCCTTTTGCCCATGTGCAAAGCACAGGTGCAAGCAATGTGCCTGCGCTCCCTGGGCCAACCACACACTCCTTCACCAGGTGCTTAATCACCAGCTCAAGCCCTGACCTAACAGTTCCCCTCCAACAAGTAATTTAAAATGATGGAAAACATACACCTATCTTTTACACATGCGTAGTGCCCTTTTGAGACTATGAAAAATGCTGGATTTCTTCTTATTATATTACAGCATATGTGAATTCTGCTTGAAATACTTAATACAAAACGACATAATTTAAGACAAAATGAACAGAAATAAATTTAGGTTGCAGTTTTAGTGAAAGGAGGGAGACAGAAGGACTTGTTTTCAGACACAACATCTCAGCTGACGTAAAAGCCACAGTATCATCAGCCAGGAGAGCAGAACATTGGAGACAGTAGAGAAAAGGTCTTCAAAACCCCTGTCAACTGCAAGCGTGCAGCTTACCCTGTGCAGTGTGGGGATAACACTCCTGTGCACTGCCACAATGTGCGCAGCTACACACATACATTGAGCATGAAAGACAAAGATACACCAATTAACTGAGGAATGGACTACAGCAGTTGGCTCAAAAATGTATCAGAGAAAAATAACCTAGCTGGTTGATTGACATTTAGTAACCTGTTCATTGAGAGGAACCTATGTTGTTACATCACTCTTACTGAGAATATTTTCTGGGGGGGAAAAAGTTTTGGAAATTGCTGAAACGTTCTGTGTTGATGTTCTTTTGAGCGAAAAATATGCTTTTAAGACCAGTGGCTTTTCATTACTGAAGTTAAGCTCCCTGAGAAAAAAGAATCAAGAACAGGAAAAAACAAAAAGCAAAATAAAACATCACTGTTCACTCAAAATCATTTATAAAACCACCGCCTTTCAAAACACAATACCTGACTTTTCATTCTGACTTGAGACAAGAGCATTTTTAAGCCCAGAAGTTCTTCCTGAGACAGAAATGGTTTTCCTTTTTCCTCTATCCAGAGGGACCAGTCAGAAAGAACACTGTTTTCTAATACTATTTTTGTTCCTAAGCTTTTCTTCTTTCCACTTCTTAAATTATTTTTTCTTAGTTTCTTTTTATTTTCTTTCCTTTTCTAAAATGCGCTATGTACTGTAAAACAGAAGAAACTTGAGCTGGGAAGCCAAGATTATTTGCTCTTTCTCTCCTCCTTTCCTCTGTTATTCAGAGGGAGTATGAAAAGAGCTATATTAAGCTGAAATTTTATTCTGCCATCCTCTATTCAACAAAAGATAGTCCACTAAAGCCACTAAATCACAGATAACACTTCTCTGGGCAACATTATTAGGAGCTGACAGCTGGTGATGGATGAAGATCTCATCTTTTATAGAAAAAAATACATTTAATTTCCTTTGTACATAAAACAGAGAGCAAAGCATTGTGTATCTAAAGATAAAAAGAGACCCAGTGTATGCAGGGTGCCATACTTAAGGGGATACAATAATGGGGCTGTGTTTCAGAGCTTACATTTTACAGGACATCTTCAAATTAATTTAGAAACCACTATTCTTCAACTCTCAATAGACAGTGAACACTAAAAAAAGCAGAGGACATTTTGCGATCAGATCCATTAGAAATAAGCAGCACAGAACCTGAGCTGTTACTTTTTAGCAAGAACGCTGGAAGAAAGGAGGAAAAAAAGAGAATGCATCTAGAGGACAGATTGATGGGTTTCTCTCTGATTATTCCTGGGATTAAGCAAGACTGCTGGGAGCCACTGGGGCTCCCCAAGACTGATAACGGAAAGGATTTCACGCAGAACACGCACAGTAGAGTCAGTATCAACGCCAAGGATTTCATCTGCCACCTTGACAGATGGCTAAATGTTAAATTAAATACACTATTTGTCCATCAATTAAAGCACATCAAGCCTGACCCCAAGCATGCTGGGTGAAAGCACATAAATTTCTCCCGCAGAGACGGGTAATACACAGTGCTGCCTTATTGCTAGTTTGTTTATTTTTTCCCTCAAATGACCTGTGACCACGACACATTCTACTTTTCACATTTGCAATGTATGAATGTATTTTACATGGCCTTTCTGCAGCACTAACAGCTGCTCCTTTGGTTGAATTTAATTTTAGCAAACCTCCCAAGCAGGAGATGGTGCGGATGAAACTTTAATTACCTGTCTGTGCTAAGGAGGACTTTAACTGCACATGTTCAGCATGAAAATACAGTCGGTCTGATTCCAGCGGTAGGAAAGACTGCTTTGGTTCTCCTGGGGTAAGGAAGAGTTTAAGAAAAGCATCTGTATGGAGTTCTTGTTTCCATTGGATGCGTCTGGCTGCAAGTCCTCATAGGAAAAGAAGGCCCAACAGTCAGCAATGACCTTACTTTGAATACAAATTTGTAGTTAGCTAGGCTAAAATACAGGGGATGTTTACTGAGAACCTTACTCCAATGAAGGATGAAAAGAAACTTTCCACTGAAAACACTGAGAAAAAGCAGTCTTTCCAAAAACAGAAAATTATGGAAAATTCTGTGCTCATCTTCAGGTCAAAATGGCTTTTCTGCTTTCTCTAAGACTTTAGGCCAACACTTTTTTTCCTTATTTTTCTCCAGTTCCCATAAGAAACATCGCTTGAATTGAAGGATAATACTTAGGCTTTCCTCTTTCTTACAGAAAGAAAAGCTCATCGAAAATGCTGGAAATCAACACGCAGCTTCTCCTGGGCTTGTGCTGGAAGTTCAAACAGAGCAACTTAAAGCAAATCCAAGATCATCGAGAATTACAAGGATTTCAGAAGGTGAAACATACTGCTTTAAGTTTCACTTATAAACACAGTACACAGTGTACACGCAGTTAACTGTAAAACTTCCACAGAACGCTCACCTTTAAACCACCCCAGGTTACTGCTTCTCTGTGCAGAAATGGGTTTCTCCTGATGCGAGTGCTCAGCACTGTGCACGTGTTCCTGCCAACACCGATCAGTGCTACCGATCCTGTCTGTCAGGACTGCTCCCCACCTGCTGATGGGGTGTATCTAAGACACTGTTAAGAAGTTTCTGCATTCTGTAGTCTGCTTTAAAAGTTCCACCACACATCTCTCATTAGGTCCCTCAAAAAGTAATGCCTTCTATTTGTTTCCACGCAAACCACAACAGTTACAAACAACACAATAACACTATTTGATAGAGCAAATTCTCAGCTACAAAACATTGTTTTTCAACACAGTCACCACCATTTGCCCATGAGCTGATTGAGACGCTGTTCATTTTGTGATATCACAGCTGTGCATGGCTGCCCAGAACAGAACTTTTCTTTTCCATTGCCGTCCCCACTGCTGAAACAGTGCTAACAGCTGGCAACCATCCAGCTGGACACTCACTGGTGCTACACTGAGCTCACAGATTCACAGGGCCTTGGAAAGGACCTCTAGGGACCACCTCCTCTAACCCTCTGCTAAAGCTCTCCTGATCCTGGAGACAGCTGTAATTCATCAACTCTGGACTCTCAGCAACAGGTGCTGGACGCTTAGATTGACAAATCAGGAACTCGGTAGGGCTGTTCCCAGGTACCCTAGAGATGATCAGAAGTGGCTTTTAGAAGGATAATTAAAACAAAACAAAACAAAAACAAACAAACAAAAAAAACAATCAAAATAAGCATGAATCCCAAACCAACAAATGTTTGCCTCTCTGTGTTACGAACTACAATTCTCCTTATTTCTGGAGTGTCTTCTATTTCAGGATGTGTGACAACTTAAGAGACTTTAATAGTGTCTCTCAGTCTGGTACTTTCATAAGTATTATTTCCAATTCTGTTGCTGAGAAAAGCACAGCATAAAACACGAGGCTGTCGTCCAAATGCATGGCAATAAGGCAAAAATCCTGAGGCAGCTCTACCCATTTTATGAAAAGGACAGCTTCTGAAGCTGCCAAATGTCACTGCTGGCTTTTTTTCTTTTGTTTTGTTTTTGTTGTTTTAATTCAAAAACGAATAAAAGGGGGTGGGGGGAATAAATGGGATTTTTTAAGTGGAAGATCACTCAATATTCAGTCCAACTGGGACTATCGCTTCATGCGTATCTTGAAGAGAAGGGGCAACTTAAAATGTTTTCCAACTGCATGTCATTTCTGTGCTAAGATAATTCCATCACTTTCCAGAGATGTCATCTCAAAGGAAGTTACAAATATGCCCTTGGAAATTATAAGAAATACAACACCTGTGAAAGAGAAGTAGGGGAACACTGCAACCCACAAAGAAATATCAAAAGCCAAAACTGGGTCCTACATCACAACATTAAAAGTGTTCTCCACAGAATTAACTGCAACCACATTCCAGAAATGTTAAAATAAGATTACTGATCCCAAAATACCCCTCGTATCAATTTCCTAAAAATACATGGGTTATTTTCAGTGTGTGATTTGGCCATGAAGGAACGTGATACACATAAGGGCTTCATCAAAGAGAAATATCTTTTCTTCTTCCCATGAGGGAAGAGGTAACTTCTCCTATGTGCTGTTCTTAGAAAGCTACGTGCTTATTTCAGGGGTAGTATCATACCTAATGTGTGCAAAACTGGAAGCTACTGATTCCTCACCATCTGCAAAATAAAGGTAACTTCAGTCAAGGCTGGGAAAGGAAGACACTTCCTCTGGAATAGACATAATGAATCTGAAGAATCCACTTAAGATGGGTCTATGCCATGCAACGTAAGGAAGCAATTCCAGTGGCCCAGCTAGCACCTCAGCAGCTGCCATGGTGCTAGCGTTAGTAGGAGCTCTAGCTCAGGGAAGGCTGTCACTGCACTTACTGCACTCTGAGCAATCAATCTTGCTGCTGCCAGTGGAGCTGCACCAGAATTTGAATTTAGGAGCTGAAAAGATGCTTAGCAAGCTAGGTAGTTTGAGTTGCTCCTTATTTGTGCTTATTTTATATCTTCTTCGCCTGAGAACATCGTATTAACTTGCAGGTAAAAAAGAATGTAGAAACAATGAAATGTTCCTTCTTCTCTAGTTATAGCAAACCTTAATGTCCCCACATTCTTGGTTTTTATAATAATTTTATAATAATTTCCTTATAGCATATACATTTGCCTTGTCTTGTACTGCTCCTCTTGGTCCTCTCATGGTTATCTGCTAGCACATTTACTTAGAAGCAAAGGTACATATGGTTCTGCACAGGGAAACGCACAAACACACAGCTCCAGCCTTGTTCCAAACGAGATACACATTCTGATGGTCTTCACAACTCTGTCAGGAGAAAACCTGCAGAAAACGTGGCGAAGTCATTTTACTTACTGCTTTATGACTTGCTCCTCAAACTCTTCAAAAATCAAGGTATTTTCGCTTCCTGAAAGACTGGACCTTATCACAAGAGACTGAAAAAACTACATGCTGAGGGAAGATTTACATGAGCACAAGGAATCTACCCCTAAATAAAGTGTCCAAAAGGACATTTCGATTGCATTTCACAAATCCCCTGCAGAGAGAATAACCACACGTTTGTGAGTTCCCAAGGTTTTTATCTATAGGCATCACTGAATACTCTGAATCCAGAATCTACAGTTAATTTGTGCTCTAGTGCTCTACTCCTCTGAAGAAGCATATCCTCCTCTAATAGCAAATAAACAGCAAAGACAAAAAGATGTTTCAGAATAATTCATCAAAAGGTAAGCATTTTTGAGCATGTGCACAAATAGGCATGTAATCATACACATAAGATGCCCTTTACCACTACACAGTACTTCAGGAAGATGCTGCTGCAATGCTTGCTCACATGAAAACTGCACACGTCTTGGTAACTTAAGCTGAGAAGTTCCAACACAAAGGTCTTGCCTGCATGCAGACACTGATAGTTAAACTAATAAAAAAATCAGCCCACAGCTAAATAAATGCTACTTGACCAATTACCAGCTGACACTCTGCACATGCTCCTGTACAGACAAGTTCCTGAAAATGAAACACAAGAACATTATTTAGCCAAAAACAAGCTCACTGTTTCCGAACAGTTCATATGCCTGTGGAGTCCCTGCCAAGCTTAAGAGCTTGAAGTCATGCAGGGGCTCTCCAAAGCAGCACTTATCTGGTCACACACATCAAGATGACAGCACTGTTGTTTTCACTGTGGCACTGAGAAATGACTCTTGAAATGTGAACTCTTGCTGAAGAACCTCTCTTTTGAACTGTGGTTGTCAAAAAAACAATGAAAAACTGTGATATTCCCAAAATCAGTTTTTTTGTTTTGTTTTGTTTTGTTTTTTAATTGAGAACTCTCATATACAGCCTGTGGAATTCTGTGCAAACAGAAGCAAACAAAGAGCTTCATACAACATAGTGCTTTTTGGTTTGATCTCGCATTTAGTTATATACATATTGGCATGAATTGCTCAGGACAATTCCTTCATCCCAAATCTGTTCCTGATGCTGGTTTAGAACATAAGGTACTCCAGCCTGAGACTTGGTTCCGTAGGCAGCAAAGCAGGCTTGCTCAATCACTCTGTCTTGAGACGGGCAGCCTCTCGCCGTTGCTTCTGAACAGTCCTGGAATCTTCCCACAGCTGGGGTCCTCTGATGTTCTCCCAGTTATCCAAGTCAGATTTTTCCAATTTCTGCAGATAAACATCAAACAGAAGTGTCACCTTAAAAGCATTATGATCTATAATATGCATTAATCTGAACTGTTTTCTATCTGTGCAAGACACAGCATCACCATCGGGGTGAAGAACTGTCATCCACCCTCCAAAAGTTGTTCAACAACAAAGAGAAATAATTTGGAAGTATTCATATAGCTAATAAATGATTAAGGTGGGCATTACTGCTACTGCTTATCAACAGATAAGGAAAGGTAGAACAGGAAGACCTACAGCATCTGAACATGACTGAAAGCATTTTTGTATTCATTCTTTCTTCACTCACCTTGTTTTCCAGATCAGTTCCTCATGTGCAAGTCTGCCTGAGTTGGGAGCGATAAGCGTTGGTATAGCTGCATCACTTTTAGTGCTGACCTCAAGTATTCTGTCAGCACAGATACAAATCTTGCTGGAAAAGAGGAATCATCCAGCACTATGAGAGACAGTAACAGTGCAATTCCCTCAAATCCATGCAGTTTTAAGTGGAGAGAAGTGCACGACGCTTTCTGCTGCCTAGCTTTATATGGTACCCAATAGACACAGGCCTCTCACAAAGTTGTACGTAGGATGTGCTTACTGGCCAGACTGTTAGCATATACTTAAAAACTAGTTAGATTTTAAATGATCTCCTTACCTGTTCCTATTATCCCCACTCAGATGAGGTACTCACCACAGTCTTTATCTAGTCTGAGGGAAGAGCAAAAAGGAGGAAGAGGAGCCCCTCTAGCTTCAAGCATCAAGTGCTGCTGTTGAGGAAGCTGCTGCTGTTGGAACTCACCTCCACAGTCTGGGAGAGATGCAGAAGCACCTAGCAGGTGCAGACCCAGAGCCAAACCCCACCCAATGCTCTGTAGATGACAGTTTGCTCTATCAAATAGTGTTACTGTGCTCTTTTTACTTGCTGTAGTTTGCACTGAAATAAATAGGAGGCATTGCTTTTGGAGCAATGTAGTTTAATTTGAGCTTGTAGTTTAATTTGCTTTAATTTGCATGCAAATACTAAGGAACTTTAAAAATAACTGCAAAACAATTCAACAACTATAACAGACCTGCTACTATGAGTTCATGTTATATAAAAGTTTTCTGCCACTTCTACAATTTGCAATAAGTTTTGTCAGATATCAAAAGAAATTAGGCAGCGCTCAACAGAAGATCTACGAGAACACAGACACAGCAGACTTTCCCAAGGTAGAAGCAGCTGAGTTTCTCATATAGTGGAGCTGGCACGGGTCTTTCTGAAGCATGGCCCTCACTATTTATACATCTTATAACTAGCTGCTATTTGATTTCAGCTGGAAGGGATCCGTGCTGACCTAGGAAGAGGGAGAAGGAGGGTGCTCAGGGAAGGGACGCATCATCCCATGCATCAGCAACTATCCACTCTGCAAATTCAGACTTTAACACCTGATTCATAGCAGTTTCAAGGAAACTACACTAAAAATAACCTTGTGCTTTAGCATATGGCAGGCCTGCTGATCTTATTAAGCACAGAGGTACCACACAGCTGTGAAGTTCTAAACTATTCCCAAGGGTGCTCAGCTCCCAAAGTCCAAACAAGAAACAGCATTTAAAATATATACCACAAAGCTTGTAAAACCCGAAGATACACTACGTAAGTGTATCAAGACAGAGATGCATACTGCAGAACCTTACCAAAAGTTTGTATTAATCTGCCCTGGAAATTCACAATGGCTTTTCAAAGAGTTTATAAAACTTCCAATGGAAAGAGTAAAAGCAGCTGGAAAACACACTGTGATCTAGTGACAGAATAAAGCTACCACAGCTCTCTGCAGTAAATGCAATTGCCTCAAACTACAGCGCAGATGAGATATATGTACGGTTCTTTTTTTGTCAATTAAAACACAAAGAATTAAAGAGTCTACTGAATGCAGAAAGAAACATTTTTCTTATTTATTTTCTTTGTATTTACATAAAAGGTAACTTCTTTCCCTCTACAAAGCTTCTTCGGACTACCCAAGCCGCATCACACTGTTAGAATTCAGGCATGATGGCAGGGTTTCTTTCCAAATGAAGCGAACCTGACTGGACTGGTTTTATTTTTTTTTATTTTTAGACCCCTGTACTGTGCCCACCTAATTTCACCATAAAGATGGTAAGCCATCTCCAGCTTTTACTAAATCCATACAGTCTGGCAGTTTTAAAAGTGAAAAGCTTTTTTTCCCAGTCAAATGTACTAAATAGTCAATCATTGGAGACTACAATGAAATGTAATCAGATCAGACCAGCCCCACTTTCCCTGCTCGTCTCAAATAGCCCCAGGGATAATGAAAATTAGCTGTTTAAAGTAAGATCAGTGTAGTCCATTAAATCTACTGATTCACTTCCTAAATCAGCTAAACTGCCTCTTAAAAGTACAGGACTGACAGAAGCTGTAAATCCAAGAAAAAATGCAGTTATGCAGGCAGGCACAGTGAACAAAAAAGAACATTCAACTCTTTGCAACACAGCTGACTTTTAAAACTTTTGTTAAACAGCCCATGTGGCACCAGTGCACCGCAGAGGACAGAAAGAAGCCTTCACTTCTGAGCTGCTGGTTCAAATATCTGGCTGGTTGGTTAGTAAGTAAAAGCCATAATCCTCTGTAAACCTTACAGTAAAATAATTTTTTTAAGAGTTTGAGTTCTACTCCTGCAGGATCGTTGTCAGGCCACAACAAACCCAAATTGGCAAAAATACGTGCAGAGCCTTGCTGCAATGATGGACTTAATTCAGAGTTGCCACTTGCAATAAACGTTTGGCTGTAGTCTGCTTCCTACATGTGAAATCCCGTTTATTGCATAGCGCGTTGCAATAAGTTCTGTGACGAGTGCCACAGAAAGAAATAACTCTAACTCAAAGAGACAATTATTTCCCATTATTATAGTAAGCAACCCCATTTGCAGATAAAAGCTTAGCCAGGGAAGAACATACTATGGCTGAGAAGCAATGAAAGAAATGCATTAAACTTGGCTGTTCTTGCTAGACTGTCAAAACAGCTTGAAGTCCATGAAAGATAGACTGAAGAGCTCCATTCTGACACCGAGATGCAGACGTGCAGAGTTAAGGTTTACACTATATTTCCTCCAGAGGGACTGAAAGCCTCAAGTTTATCATCACATTTCTCGGGCTTTATTATTATTTTTTCCACAGCATGTTTCCCAGAGCCATGTCTCTGACATCTCATTTTCATAATAAAATCTTGGTTTCACTCACTTTGCTTAGGATGCAACAAAATTTTATATTTAATTATCTGTGATTTAATTATCTATAATTAGCATCCCTAAGATTAAAAAGAGGTACCTTTCTTTTTTTCCAACTAGAGAATGTTTAGTTTTTGTATTAGTTATACATAAGTGTATTAGGAAATTGAATGCTATGGCCAGAATATTTTTTGCTCAGTAAGGGAAGAAATGTGAAGTTTTTGCATTTAAGTCTCCACAGGTTTAATTATCTTTTTAGCTTTGCTGAAGACTGGCAAAATCCACACAGATGAAACCAACAGAGTTCTTGTTGCTACCTTTGGTAGGACCCAATGCTATTCACCTACAGCACAAACAATTAACTTAGCACGAGCTCGGTTAAGAGGCTCTTTCCACATAGGTTATTTTCCCCTTACTTTGGACAATTCAGCACTGTGGGGCTGCGCCCCAATCAGAAAAACTGAACTACATTGGGATACACTGTTTAGAAATTAACTCTATTTAAGCATAAGACTACGCAAACACTCCAACTGGCATGGCAGAAGGAATCGTAGGATTGAGAGTGAACAGAAATATCTTTAGTTGGCAATGTTGTAAAGGATTTGTATTATAGATGCCATCTATTTGCGATGCCAAATTGTCTATTACATTTTTTTCCCAATTTGAAGAATGAGAAATGCTTGCCTTCGTCTCAGAGGTATCATCAAGTTTAACGTTCGCAGAGTGCACTCATAATCTCGTGTGAAGATGCTACAGTGATACAAATTACTTAATAAAACAAACAATTAAGGTAGTTGGTTAGAACTATATGGTTACACAACTTTGCCATGACTTCCTCCTTTACTCTTAATATGAAAATCTTGGAAGTCACACTAAATCTCACGAAATAACTTGCTATGTATGCATCACACTCACACAGCACACACGATGGACTTCTGGGCTCAAAGAATTTACAGAGCAGTATGGATGAAGTCAAGAGAACTCAAGCTGCATGGGTCATTTGCTTTACTGTTTCTTCCTTCATCAAAATTGAAACTCTGAAATACTCAACGTATAAAGAACAGCCCAAGTTCTTTATTATACCTGCAAAATCAAACGTCCAAAATTCAGCAAATTCCACAGTGAATTAAGTAATGAAGTACACTTAGCATGGCTTCTACTTCCCTGGCATATGGAAGTCTTATTAAGCTATGGTTAACTTGCGCTTGGAAGTAAAAAGCTGCTTACTGAGGTTTATTTTATGAATTTACACTTCGGGAGACTTAGCCAAGCTGACAGCAGTGAGAAATTTCTGGATGTTAAGTGTCTTATCTTGCCAACTTTGCATCATAATGAACTCTGCAAAGGTCTGTCCTGGTTTCTGCAGAAGAGCCCTCTAAAAGAGGGACAGACACTTGGGATGTGTGCAAGCTCTCTTTCAACTATTGAAAGCTGAGCTTGGCTGAAGGAGATCCAAGATCTTTTGCAGTGCAGAAGTGTAGTAAGAGCAACAAATCACTCCTGAACCCTCTAGGTCTGTGGCTAGGAGGTAGAGCAGATGCATTTCCACAGCTTGTCCCTGTCTGGAGCCCACAAACGCCTGCTGAATTTTTAAGCTGGCAACACAGAGAAGGTTTCTTTCACGTATCTTACTTGGATTATAAATACACTTTCAAGTGTGAACTATTTTTTCACTATGTGTATCTAAAGTTTGGCAAAACGTATCTGCCTAACAATTACAAAAAAAAAAAACAACAAAACCTCTTGAACATCTAAACCAAAAAGCATTGTACAAGGATTGAAATACACTGGACTTACAAGTCCCACCTGGTGTTTTTCCCTCTGAAGAGATATGAAAACTAGGCTTTTACAGGCTTCTTATGTGAGAGAAAAAAAGCTGTAATGAATATCAGAGGGAAAGGGCTAAGAGACCACCAGCAGAAGAAATGATCAGGTGCTGTGAAACTGCAAAACTAACACCAGTGTGTGGAAATCAGAAAAGAAACAACTAGAATAACTATACAACAATAATGTCAAATTAAACTTCAATCGAAGCCTTTACATGACTACCTCAAAGTAACACACTCTTTCAAATCAGCACCCAACTGCATTAACTAGCGTAGCTCTCCAAGCTCCTGATTTCAACCTGTGTCGCACACAGCACCGCCCCTATCCTGGCCTCAGCCAGCTCAGGCAGCACACAGAGATGCTGTTCTTTACAACTTCCTTTCTCTTCTATACCTTCCTGCTGATTTTCAACACATCTCTCATCCAGAACTCGCTTGTCAATTTATATGCTTAAGCAGAATGCTTTTCTCTTTGAAAAACTATGGCTTTGGTCAGCTGTTAGCAGAGCAACTTCAATCCTTCCAGTCAAAAATAGTTTTTCTAATGACATCAATGGCAACTTTTGATTTGTGTTATTGGGCAGATGTTTGATGAAGACACTGATATGGGTGCTGGTGCCCCACTGTACTGCCAAGGTCAGTAAAGATACTTCTCAGCAATACTGCTGACAGCATAGTAAACAAGTAGCTTGAAAATACACCATTCAATTCGTCTGTATCAATGGGCCCTCAAAATGTTGTACCTGAGAATGACTGAAGCACTTATCTGAATTTTTCCAAGAATAAAGAAGAAGTTTTAGGAGGTGAATTCTGGGGTATTACTTTGGTTGGAGTATGTTTCAGGTTTGAACCTCCTCCACTTTCATTTTTGAGCTGTGAGATGGCACAGTGAACGCTGCCTGCCTCAGTGACCTGCTGGGAAGATGCCATGAGAGGACAGAGCACCGCAGATCAAAAACATTAACGGCATTTCATTCAGCCTTGTAACTGCTCAATGAACAAAACTCAACTCTGACCAGACACATCACAATGCCTGGGGTTAAACAGGGAACGTGACCACTCAATTATTAAGAACCTGATTATTCCATTAAAAACTGCCAGTATCCATGATCAGTCTCCAGCACCATCTCATTCTCCTGCTTGATCAATACGTCTCTTAAGACATACAGCATCCCACTCTTTGTCAGTAACTTACAATGCACAGTATGTTTGTACTGTTTAAGTGCTACATAAAGATGGTCTACAGTAATTTGAAAAGTAAGGAAAAAGCATGTGAGAACTGTACTAGCAACCTTCTGAAGTCTTTCAAACAGCTGGAGTGCCTATATGGGCATCATCTGGCAGTCACAGTATTCTTTGACTTCCAGACTCCAGATAGTTTCTAAGGAAGCTCTCATCTCAGTGACCTGGCAAAGTGGCTTTTCATTGGCCACTTCATGTTAGTTTTGCTTTCCCTTTTCTTTTTTTGTCCATTCCATAAACACTATCTGCTTTGCTGTATCCACTTCAGAAGCAGTAAATGCAAGGAATGTATAAAGCCTCAATGGCATGGCTAAATTCCCATACACTGTATTAAAAGCTACTTTAGAGTTATTTCATACCAAAGATCTAGCAATTCCCCACTGGAGGCCCAGTAATGACAGATGTGCTTTACATTTCTACATAGTCAGCTCCTCAGAAGAACACTCCCAGCGCTGCCTGGGAGATAGCTGCTTCCCCTAGGACCATAAATGAACAAATTCAGTTGTGCTGTGTGGATGTCACTTTCCCTACTCTTTTTTTTAAAAACAAAAAACTTTTGTTGACAGAGAACACACAGAGTTGGCCCTAACATGATGAGAGCTGCTCTGTTCTTCTGGGTTAAAAAGCCACACAAGGATGCAGGCAGTTACAAAGATGTCTACTTTGGAAAAAGGAGAAGAGATTATTTGTTCAACATATGTGTACATTGCAGGCCAGTTTGCTGCCAGACTGCACTGTTAGCTGCCTTACTTTGGTTTTTACCTATGAGAAATCATCATCATCTTACGGGGCTAAGAAACATGCAGATGCAATACACATAAAGAAACAGTTCATACCTACTGAGAATCCCATGCAAAGAGATATGCTATAAAAATGAGTAGAAAAAAAAATATTACAGGACTGTTTGCAAAGATGAATTCGAGAAATAAGGCCAGTGGGAAGTGATGTCCTGTGAGCTTTCCTCAGGAGGTATGTGTCTCTTTCTGAATGAAAGCTTTCTCACAGCACCTCTTCCTAAGACCCTATTCCATCCACCGCTAAATTCCACCTTTATCTGATTGTTGTTGTTTGTTCCGTTTCTTTTAATCACATTTTGAGGCACTAGAGCTTTGAGAGTGCAAGAAGGAGGAGAAAACTGCTTGGGTATGGATTGCATACACACTCAGAATAAAACTACTAGTGCAAGGTATTTTTAACCAAAATCTTTCCCTTGTCTTGTCCACGGCAGTCTCTATGGCAAGCTAACACCACTTTGTCCTTCTCTACAAAACCAGAAGTGATGAGGACTTACAGTGAAAAAAAGAGTCCCCAATTCAGTTTACACTGGAGTAACTGAAATGCAAACAGCTTCATCCAGTGCTTGTCCAATGTACAACCTGGAAGACAGGCAGAACCATGACTGTCTGGAGCAGCTTTGCTTAACAACACTCTGACAAAGAAAAGATGGGAAGGGCTTAGAGGAAGAAGGAACATCTCATCTCACTTGGTGTCATAAACCAGCGTGGATTTTCTTCTCCAATATTTTTAACATCTCTTAAACAGCTCAAGATACATAGCCACTAGCATTTAGCTCACAGACACTGAGGTAAATCAATCAAACAGGCCAATCCATTAATTCTCAAACAATAACAACAAAGTCAGTAATCCTCTGGTATCAACCAGGGAACCAACAAGATGCTTGCAGATTTCAGCCTCTGCTGAATTATGTTCCAGTACAGTCCTCCCATCCGTACCTCTAATGTATCTACTGAATACTCTTAAGACAGTAAATACACAGGTTATAGTTCCAAACCACCCCACCATACCTCTGATTTTGATTTTTTAACTGTCCTGGATAAACATTTCAGCGCTGCCATTGCAATACCTCTGCTATAATTCTCAACACAAACAGTGAGATGTCCATTCAGAGCTTACACTGACCTTTATTTGATCTACCAAATTACGAGGAACAAAATCTGCAAACCACTCAGATACATTAAACCAGGAGTAGTGTTCTCTAGACAATCACACAGCACTGTACTCTACTCACTTATCCTGTGCCAAGCCCAACAGTTCACAACCAGTTGAAGGAAAACTTTAAAATTTTGCAATTTAATGTTCTGTAAGCCAGACTTTTTTTTTTTTTTTCCTGTTATGTTCAAATGATGTTCCTATCTGTTAATAATGGCCTTTGTTACTATCTTTGTTGCACCAGAGAACTCTTCAATAGCTGGCACTTTCCTCTAATGAAGGTATTTATATACAACTAGCGTTCCTTTACGCACTTTCAAAAGTATTCAAATCTTTAAAGTTTCCTTGAGGCATTTTCTCAAGCCCTAAGTGCACATATTCAGCTTTTTCTGCAACCTATTTGATTACTAAAGTCCTGTTCAAGATGTGGACATCAGAAGCGGATATTGCACTTGAGCACGAGCTTCATCAATAACACACTCAGAAGTAAAAGTCATCTCTTCCTACTATCTGCCATTCCAGTTTATATTTATAAAGTCTGAATTAGCTCTTTATGCCACAGCACCACTATGGAAGATCAATCTGAATTATTCATTCACTGACTCCTAAATCTTTTCCAGAGTTGCTGCATTTCATCACAGTCCACTCTGACCTGCATTTCCATTTTTTTAACAGATAAGGGAGGCTTTTTTAACGAGTACTTCGCTCATTTGATGGGCCCCGCTTACCAAGTAATGCTGAAGAGGTCCCAGCACCTTCCTGGCCACGCTTTGACTACTTCAATACTTTGGTGTCACTTGTACATCAGTAATGATTTTACAGTTCTTTCCAGATCACTGAAAAAAGAACTCAGTATTGCCTAGATATGTCAACCTGTCAACTTACTTAAAAGAAAACTCTGTGATGTCCTTTTATCAATCTTCTCTACCTTCTCATTTACTATTTTCACAGCAATAATTTTACATTATTTAACTGTACTTCAGTTCCTGCTGGTTAAAAACATATCTGGTTTAAACTCAACTGATTTTTCCATCATAAAATTATAATTCTGTAGGTTATTAATATGTTCTTCTTAAGGTTGTTATTGGCTGTTGGGTTTTTTGCTTGAAAAACCCTAAACAACAATTCTTTATTTCAGGGTCCGATGTGACTGACTTGAAGCAGGATCATTTTTTTTTTACTGTCTACTACATCGCTATTTTCACAAAAGTACAGAAACAAAATGCCAAAATAAGGAATGCAATTTTGGCATCACATTTAAACAATGACAAGGAATATATTCTGATTGTTAGGTATCCACAAAAAGTTTGTTACTCATCACCATAATCAGTTCTTTACCCCTTTCTTCCAAACAGTCTTTTTGCACTTTCAAATACAATACTCTAGACTTTTGTCACAGGTCAAGAACTTGACATTTTTTACAGTGTGTTCTACAAGGCACAGCTCAGCAGCAGAACTACATTTCTATTAGTACCAGTGACACTAGTGGACAGAGCTGTGATTTATTAGGCAAAAGGGAGCAGCAAGGACTAATTGGCTGGATGAGGACACAGAAGTGTGTGAGAGGAATGCCTAAACAACAGAGAACACACACAAAGGTAGCTTGTTCCTATGAGGTACAATCTCGTAATGAATGGCATTACTAACAGATCTCAGATATAAGAAATGCATAAGAGTACATAAGAGTACATAATTCAGATGCAAATACAATCTTGCTCAAATCAGCACACTTTCCAAAAACATTCCTATATGAATAAATGGTAAAGTTTGTTTAGATTGAGGGAGTAGTAGTTAATAAACAAGATGATAAAAACATCTTTGTTAATTTTCTTGCTGTAAGTTGATTGTATCTGTGATTACATCTTTTCTCATCACCACCACATCACACTGAAGAAAAAGTGCAGACTTCAACAGGCATGAAATAGGAGAACTGTTGTTGTCGTCTGTAATAATTCAATAAAGGTATATCCTTAAGCAGAAATTATTACATTCTAAAAGAATCCAGTACATATTCAAAATGTAGACTTTTGTAAGGGCAAGAAGATAACTTTAAAAGTCATTGTGAGGGGAGAGCAATGGACATTTGCATGCATCAAGCAATCATGCTTCAGAAGAGCTGGCTTGGTCCCCTCAGTAACAGCTGCAGATATAATGCTTATAATATCATAAAATAAGGCTTCACATATTAAAACAGCAACTTTTTTTTGAAACTGCCCTTGATCTTTTATCACACCAAATTTAGAAACAGCCACCAGTGTAATCCTCCAATGTGACCTAAATATAGAATTAGATGTTCTTAAGAGCTGGACCACATGGGGTCCGCAGAAAAGTGCTCTCCTAAATGTCAGCGGTAACTCGGTGATTGGTTAGATTTTGTCCATCAGAATAGAGAGGCAGTAAGTATTGATTAAAACTGTCAAATAGTGACAGAGAGGCCGTGAAGTACACGCTTGACTGCCGAACTGCTGGTGGTTCCGCCAGCTTCACTGAAGCAAGGAATGAGTATGCCTCCTGCCTGCGGGTCAGCGCTCACAGTAAAGTACACGTTGAGACCGGAGACCAAAACAATGATCTGGATCTCTTCTAATTATGTGGAAATTCACATCCATTTGTTTTCCTATACTGGTCTGCCCTCCCTAGAACCCAAGCACTGCTTTGGAAAACTTTCAGCATGAGAACTCTCAGCAGTTTAAATTAAGAAAAAGTAAGATTGCTTCTGTCACTTCTGTCCATCAGGAAGGAACCTCATTACCTGAGTAGGCTTGTAATATGTTGTTATGCGGGCCACATCCTATTACCATTGATTTCTCCATAAAGCTGATGCAATTATGGCCATTTAAATATTACCCTTCAACTATTTACTTATCTTGTTGGAAAGAAATCTAAGCATATCTGAATACAGATCAGTTGATTTTGTGGTTAGGCAGCAAGTAAAATAGAGATGCGGTTCTTTTTACTGCTTGTGGTTCTTCCATATAAATGAATCAGAGTGGACACACTTATATTCTATGGAAAACGAGATGCAGAGTAATTGCAGAGGCATTCAGAACTGACTGGATTTGTATGTGTTGAGTTTCCACTTGAGCTTTCCACATGTACTTAAAGATCAAAACTTTTTATTTCCCACACCAAAGAACACAGTTTGTTATAGAACACAGCTCCAAATTATTTTCAGTAATGGTAAAACATTGTCATAAGTCTAGCAAGTAGGCAGATGCTCTGCAAAATTACATAGGTAAAAGTGCAAAAGGTTGAGAGTTCTTTCACAGATGAGTCACAGAAGAGTAATGTAATAGAAAGGTTTTATTAGCAAGACCACATACCACCATTTGGACACTTAAGTGTGAGAGCTATGGGTGCAATCAAGCTCTTGAAGGGCTTGTGACAGGAATGTTGAATGCCATAATCACCGGGAAGACCACGGTGATAGACAGAGTGTTGACTAGACATCTGATTTGCAATTTTAAAACATCAAAATTATCTGAATTAGCTTTATGCTTTGCTTCTGGATACAAGGAGCCTTTTTCCAGTTCTCCTAACAAGGCTTTCTGCAGACCTGAAGATTTATGAAACTCTAAATATTAAACTGGACAAAATAGCTATTTTGAAGCTCAGTAATATTTGAAGAAAATGTACTGTGGAGGAAAGAAAGAAATATTTCTCTATAAAATTTCCTGAAATGGTGAGAAAGTAATCACGGTTGTTTGAAAGCTATACAGAAGTTTAAAAAGCAAGAAAACGGTAAGAGGCAGCATATCAAGTACACTGTTCAGGCTAAAGAGCATCAAAACTTATGTAGCAGAAGTGTTGACATATACACATAATCATACCATCTAAGCCCAGCATCAGCTCTACTTTTATAGACCAGGTAAACCACACACATAGTCAAATTTATTTGTAGGCACCTGGACATCAAAGTAAAGCTGTTTTCAGAAAGAAGCACTGCATGTTCAAAAATCTTCCCTTACATAAAACCTTATTTTTATTGGACATCAGTGAGTCCAAGGCAGATGGCTGATCTAATTTTAGATAGGGACAGACCCACCCCACCAGCAGCTAGGGTAATAAAGGGGAGCCAAGGTTATGAGCCCCAAGCAACAGATTTATTTTACCTTATATTCAGATTCCAACGTCACATTGTTCTGCTTCAATTTTTCCTTCAAAGCAGGATCAACCTGTAAAACAAATATATATATATATTTATATATATATATAAATAAAGTTTGCTTTTAAGATTTTTTTTTTAAAAAGAAATTTAAGCCTCATATAATGTAAGTATCAGTACATGAAATCCCTCCTCTCCTATAAATATATGCTGTTTGTTTAGGCAGTAGTATGATGAACTGGGCTGAAAAGAGACAAGTCAATAAACTTTCATATCAAACCAGAAGCACATCTGTAATTAGACCCATACTTGCACAACATTAGATACTTCCACCTGAAACTGTTCAGATCAACAGTTTTGAAGTAAATAAAGCCTTAAACAAACAAAAGAAAACCAACAAAGAAAAAACTGCTTTCATGTTACATATTTTACTCCTGAATGGTGTGTTCAGTGAACAGGCATACAACACACTCTGCTTTACAAAGTCTACACATAAATCAAATTTCCAACTTTCTGGAGAACACATTGCTCTTTCCTAGCTTTGATTCTATACCAACAATGTTGGCAATTACTGCCAACCTACAGTTAGTCAAAGAACAAACCCAAGAACAGAAATATGAGTGAACAACGGTGGATAAATTTCATGCAGTTGAGCCCAGAGGGAGATGTGCTCATCCCTCCCCTTCCTAAGCCTTTCTTAAAAGGCCTGAGAGCAGAAACATTCTTCATCCTTAGAGAAAGTGTTTTATCTTCTTTCTCCTCAAACAGAAATCAGCCAAATGTGCAGTACTCAAACACAGTCTTTAGGCTAATCAGTTAGACTATCAAATCTACCACGACAAATAATTCTCATTTTTAGACCTTAAATACAAATGCTGTTAAACCAATAGATGTGTGAGGGGACTGGAAATGTATTCAGTTCTACAGCTATGGTTCACTAGTCCAACTATGAACAATTCAATCAACATAAATTGTTACTCTTAATTTGCTACTTCTTGATCTGATTGAAAAGTGCTCAGTTATCCTTATCATCGTTGGCTTTGAAAGTCTAAAATGAGTCTAGAAAGGAGGGAATACAAGTTAGACAACTCGCCTGGCTTCTACCTTCAGATTCCGCCCTATACTGGTCTCCTACACCGAATAAAAAATGAGACGCTATGTCTGTGCCTTGGTATTCAAGGCCTGCACAGAACTGCCCTTCACTGCAGACAGATTGCCTCTCCCTTTCTGTGACTGTGACCTCCAACAACAGCCATGCCTCATTAGAGCAGCAAACCCATCCATCACAGGCACAGAGTGGGACCTTGCTGGGCGGCCAGGCAGGCTGCAGAGCCCGTGTTTGCTGAGATGAGAGCGATCGCGGACCTCAGTGCGTTCAGAACTAAATGCAAACACCATTTGTTACGCTTAGCGTTCTCACAGCACACATATGGACAAGGGGAAATAAATGCTCCAGCAGGTGAAGAAGCAAGAAGGAGGGAGTTTCATTTCCTCCTACGTTCTCCCTTCAGTTAATAAGACACCTGAGATAACACGGTTGGAGCAGCATCTTTACTTAATTAGCTGCAGCCATAACTTAACTCCTACAAGGTGAAGGGAAACGAGCAGTGAAGGTCCTTCTGTCCTCACACTTCCTTCCATATTTATTCTTCCCTCTGTGAAGCGAGAAGACTGGCTAAAGCAGATACATCCCAGACATCCCAGAACTTGTAACTTTTCCACATTATCTTTGTAATACTGACAAAAATGCAAAAATGAAAGAGGATGTTTTAAATTTCTCAGAAAAAAACACCACTATCCCATAAACAAGAAACAAAGAAAATCTACTTCTTTAGAAGCACAAATTTTATTCAGCAAATTAATTTATTGAAAAAAATAGCAATTAAACCCTATCTTGAGGGCAAATGATGCAAACATCTTGGCAAGGGCTTAATATTTACTTGACAAGTCGACAAAAGACTCAAATCCAACCTGCAGAACATGGTATTTCGCTTGAAGTTGGACAAAAATACCAGGGAGCAAAGATGTATTTCCTCTTATCTTTACCTTTCCCTACATACTTACCTATAATGTATAATTAAAACACACTTGACTGTGCTCAGAAGTCGAGTCACACGTGCTCTAAGGCCTTGGCTGCAAAGCCCCATTTTGCAGTTGCCAAATCTGAACAGAAGGTCACAAATAATTTTTAGAACTAACAGGGTAGTTGAAGGAAAGTGTGCTCTGAAGCTCTGCTTTCCCAGCACTTGTACCATGCTGCGTAATCCTTCTGACAGTACAGTAAGAAAAAAAGGAAACGTAACAGTCCTACTGCCATTCTGAAAAGGCAGATTAACATCAATAAGAACCACAATCTCAGATTATACCAGGAACACTCACAGTGTGGGTAGAACCAGAGAAGTGCCACACATCACACACCTTCCTCAAGAGCCAAGCGCAAGCACATCTTGCTTCATTTTGATTGCCATGCCAACACACGTGCTGCTGAAAGAGCTATAAGTATTCAGCCACGTGTTGAAATGAATCATCAGCTATGCTGTGAATACAAATCCCCATTGATAAAGCTGATGGGAAAGGGCAAAGCCCAAATGCCCTCACAGCCTGGCACTGGCAGTAACCTCTGCACCATCATTTAGGAGGCAGTCAGGAACAGAAGACTACATCCATTTGCACCAGCCTATTGCTTGTCAGGCCAAATCTCCGATACTCCTTTAAGATCTATTTAAATCCAAGCTCTGTCACTAAAAATGGAATTCAAAGATGCATGTTGTTTTTTTAATTACTGCATATCTTGAAATTATTGCTGAAAAGCTACTGAAAGGCACAATAAAAGTATCTGGACAGCTTTCATGAGAAGCCACCAGCAAGGCTTGGACATCTGTACTAAAGATACCATTCCCCAAAATGTGTTCACCCCTTACCATTTCTGCATAGAGCTCATAGCAACGTGCGTGAAACCTTCTCAAAGTATGTTGCTCTATACAAGTTCATTTTGCATTACATTTCTTGGAAACACAAGGGTAGGTATACAGACAAATCTCAACACAAACTGTAAGAGCAAAGTTATCGAACTATAATTTTGTCTTGTCTCACAAGCTCCCGTACCTTCAAATTTACCCTTACTAAACTTCCAAAGGTTCTCAAGATTATCAAAGAGAAAGACTTAAAAACAAAACAAAACAAAACAAAAAACTTCAGGCAGCAAATCACAAAAATATGCCTAGAAATCTTAGTAGGCAGCTATTTGAAGCTGTAAGTCTCTAAAATCCTTTTAGAAGATAGCTCACTTCTCATGTTAAGGCTAACGTTCCAGTCTTTCAGTTCAAATTAGCTCCAAGCCTGGCTCTGGGTGCAGAGCTGGAGCATCTCTTCAAGGTGGGCAGGAACACCTCAAGCCCACGACCCCTACCAGGTTGGGGCCTTCTGCAGTGTGCTGTGAGAAGCTGCCAGCCCCTGTGTTCTCTTGGGTAAAGGGTATTTTTTATTTGTGACACAAATATTCCTGGCATGGTTATAAACTTAAGAACTACTAAAAATTCTCTAGCTAACAGCTCTGTGCTGGTCCTCAGTGACCACAGCTCATTTTGGTTTAGAAGCAAATAATAAATACAGTGACCGAGAGCTGTGAACATCGCTTATTTTACCTCAGAGATACCCAAAGGATGGCTCTGTCAGCAAGGAGCCCAAAGAACACCACCACTACCCCCTGTCAGTGCATTAAAGCAGTTGAGCAGTGTCATCCTCCATTCAGTCCTCAGACAGCAATGAATTGATCCACGTTCTGATTTTCAAGGCAGCATCCTGTCACCCAGAACAAATGCACGCCCGGGTGTGTAATTCAGACAGCCAACCTTCACAATAGTTATCCTTTATTTACCCATACCTTCTCACTATTTGTAGGCTGGAGTTTTAGGGCAAGCCAAGCTGTGAGTACAGAACATCTTCTAAAACTGTGGGCTCCCTCATGCTACACAGCAATGCTGTCAAAGGACAGCCATGCCATGAGGAGAGCCCTGTGCCTCAACAGGCCCCTCTCACATCAGCCATACGCTGGTGGCCAGGGCCTGACCAAATATTTGCACTCCAGCCTCAGAAAACTTTCCCTCTAGCAAACATTTCCAGAAGACAGAACTTGTCTACCCTAAAACTAGTTAGTTATTTTTACTAAAACATGGGTACTCTTTCTTACCCAGTTCTCCACAAAATAATATCCCACTGAAAGATTTCAGCTTTTACTTTAGAAACGGGAAGGGCAATGGATAGGATTTAATGAACATGAATTAAGCTTTTTTTTTTCTTCCCCATCTGCTCACACCAGCATAAACAGATGGGCCACAATTCTCCTGCAGCATCCACAACACAGCCCACAAAATTGACTGCTTGCATGAAATCCTGCAGTTTGTTCTCCACACCCATTTTTGAAACCTAGTATAAAACAAAAACCACCAGTTCAGGCTGTCCCATAGAATACTATCTTCAAATCCACAGATCATGTCAACTCCTCTAGATGGAAAATTAGCAGTCTTAAGCAGAGCAACATAAATTTTCCTTGAGGAAAGACTCCAATAAGTTGTTACAAGTCTGTGTCACAAATATTCCAACCTGTGGCTTTTAAGCAGCCTGGGCAGCTGTGGACATGAGACGACACATGCCAGGACCAGGGCAGTGCCTGTAATCTACAGCTAAGTGTCATTCTGCTAAAGACAGTAAGAGAATGAAGGTTAGAGTATCAGCAAGAGCAAGGGGCAAGGGAAAACATACCATTACATGTGCCTGCATTCCCAGCAGCCTTTAATTACTTTATTCCGAATTTTTAATACACAGAAAACATGTATGTAAGGCTATTGCTCAAGCTTGGACAGGAATACTTCTGCATATTGAGGCGATACTGAGAACAAATCCAACACTCAGGCTCACATCCTTTGACTCTTTCATAAGATCTGCATAGAACACAGACAGACAAACAAGAACTATATATATTTAATCCTGCCTCTGACAGAAATCAATGCAGACATTTCCAAAGGAGCAATATTAAATCTTATTACAGAAGCAGTTCCCACAGTTTTGGTACATGATGTGCCAGTAATCTCTCAAAATCTAAATCTTCTGCTTGCTTCCAGATGGATTAAAACAAATAAACAAACAGAAAGCACCTACAATCTCAAACTCTGGACCACGTATTTTCACATAATAATGTAAGGACAATGCAAGCTATTATGTTCAAAGTTAATATGGAGACCAAACCAAACCTTTCATTAGCAAGTACTTAAGCACATCTAGATTTTTTCATATAAAATCATCACAGCTAACAAAGTTTTCTAGCTCTGATTTCTGAGGGGAAAAAAAAGGTACTCAAGCATTTAATCAATGAATGGTATGCCTTCATATCCTGCTTGATTTGCAGGTGCACATTTATTTGATATATAAAACATAAATTAGCACCTTAGACCTTGGCTTTGAATATGCCACCATAAATTTCATTTCACAGTAAAATTCAGCACAAAAACTGCTCTTTCTGGTACAAAACTCTGGAAGCAACAGCAAAACCCTTCGTGTTTCTGAAAGGTCCCTGCAAGAAAACCCAAATCTTGCTGTGTACATGAGGATGCATCGGCCCTAAGCGTAGACCCAACCACCTCTGCAGGGCAGAACTTTCCAGTATGGGATCTCAAGGGTGGCACCCCCAAGCTTTACTATATCCTGGTTCCCCTGTAGCCCAAGAGCACAAAGGGAGGAACTTGCCAAGAATTGGGTGCAGTTTCCCCCCAATCTCCTTTTTAGTTTCTTCCGAACAAGAAACAAAAGTGTAAGAGCATCCAGGTGAACTGGAAAAATATGTTCAAGGCCTCAGAGTGAACTATGCAAGAAAGACAGAAATGGCTCAGCCTGCTTTTACTGACAGAGGATTTAATGCTTTAATCTGTCGCTACAGGAAGGGGTGAAAAGTAAGGCAGCAGCACGTTCAGTCCTCTGGGCTGAAATGTGGACCATTGGTCTCTTAACCTGGAAGAATGTGCTTGGAGAATTTGCTGAATCAGCCACCACAAAGCATTAACAGGCAAAACAACAAGAGGAGCAAGATATCTGCTTCAGAAATATAAAGAATGTTTCTCAAGGTGCCTTTGTGAAGCCTCTTTAGTATGCAATACCTGTCCTACTACAGCCACTTAAACAGTATGAAGTACACAATACAAACTAAATGCCCTTAAGGTATCAGTCCAGAAAAAGGAAATGTTACAAAAGCCTTTGTAACTCCTTTTCTTCTCCTCAAAGTGGGTATAATTTATGAAAAATTCATAAAATCTACTAAAAGATTTTACCATATTTAATACGAGTTTTATCACACCTTAACTTACCTTCAAGCACTTTTTAACACCTCAACAAACCTCCCAGAATTCCTTATAATGCTTCGGCTGCTAATAATCTGACACGTGCAGCTTGGAATGTATTTTCTGCCACGTTGGTTAGCCTGGCACCACGCTGTTTGTCAGTGAATCGCTAAGGTTAGAAAAGACCGCTAAGCTTTTCTAGTCCAACGAACAACCCATCACCTACACCAGCAAGAAAACAAACACTGAAGTCTTCTTCTGAGTCCAAATATTTCTCAATATAAAACAAAAGAAAAATATTTTGCTGGGTTTTAACCTCAACAATTGATTTTGGCTACAAGTCTCAAAACTTTCTGTAAGTACTGTAAAAACGTTGGCATTTTTTAATGGGTATTTTAACAGAAACAACTTTCAGAATTCAATGTGAACTTCATGCAATGGCTTTTGTTCTCTCCAACCTCCATCTCTGCAACAAATTACGTACTGAAAAAAACGTAGGTTTTTCTAACAACCACCATCCTAAATATCCATTTTCTAAAGGAATTACTGCCTTTATAACAGCTTTCCACCCTACAGTAAAAATACTTTCCATACTGACATCTAGTGAAGTTTTACAGAAAAAGAAAAATCCTATTCTTATACTTGCACAGAGCTTACTGCCTTCCAAATGTACGTATAAAATGACCAGAATTTGTATGTCATGCACTCTTTTCTTTTGAAAGATATTTTGCCACTATTTTTAAATAAAGAGCATGTTTACCTGCTGAAGGCTCATCAGATGTTCTGATGGGTATATTAAAGGAAGCCATAATGATGAGATGTGGAGTAATTAAAATTAAACATGACTAATGAAGTTACTGGTTTTCCATTATGCGAGATGAAAATTTGCAGTTCCAATTTGCCATTAGATATTCCGAATAATTGGATCTTGTTACTTACTGTATTGTTTCAAATGTGACGTATCTATTTATAGCAGAGAAAAACATAAATGGACCATGTAATGCTTCCAGAACTAAAAAAATACTATAGGACTCAACAACAGCTGTGCAGAAAGCAGTCCCTAAGCCCTCTGGCTACTATTGTACTTTTAAGGGCTAAGCATCCAACATGAAAAAAAAAACAACTATAATAAGTTCAACGGGAATTATGAATGAGAAGGATTTTAATTCATGCACTGTAGATAATAATAGGGCAAGTTCTCTCTCTATGCAGTATTGCAAAGCTTGCATTTCTACATCCTGTATCAGTGAAGAAAGAGAAGTTCCTTTGGGAATACCTAAATGAGAGTCTCCTGCTCCCATTCATCACAGAACACGGAAGGCTGTGTAAGAACATGTATATTCTTCAAGGGTTCAGAAGTGGATGGGCTTTAAAGAGAGCTTGTGAACTTCTTGACCTCAAGGCTGCCGTTTTGCCTGCACTAGGACTACATGCAAACTCAAAGACCTTCTGTCATCCTGCAACTCCAGAGAGGCAAGACGCCATGTTATACCAGCTACAACATTCATTTCAGCACTCGCTCCTGTTCTCATTTTTGTATGTCATAAAAAAAAGGCATTAAGCACTGCCTGACACAACACACAGGAGGCTCAGTGCAGACTCCATGGAAAATATATCACCCATCTAAACACAAGCAAATCTATAAATGTGTTGTGTAGTAACAGATACTTGGAGAGATACAGATCGTGTGTTTTCTCATTAGCAACTGTATTCCACATACGAGTTTGGGTTCTGCTGTTTCAGCCACACAGAAGTAGCTAGCAACAGAATCAAGTGAGTTGAGTTTTTTCCAGCCTCAAAACACAAAGGATAAGGAAAATCTTAGAGACCACACTTAAAATGGGAGCATCTGCAGGTGTAAAGAGTTTTCAATGCCTTCTTGGTAACAACTGTAAAGATCTACAAGTCAAGAGCAACAGAAAATCCTGATCTGGGGACTGGGACCTCAGCCCTTCCACTTGAGTTTCAGTCTGCTGATTCCACTGCCAGGGCCTCATGAAGAGACTGCAAGGCTCTCCTGGTGCTTGTGGGAGGTGAGGGGAAAACAGCTGGATGTTATGTTTGAGCCAAAAACTACCTGAATCTGAATTACACACTTGCAATCCCTCCAATTGCATGGCTAAAAATACCACTAATTAATCGTGTCAATGTGACAGGATTTAAAAAAAAACAAACAACAAACAATAGAATACTTAGCGAGGTATAAAATGTAAAATTCTGAAATCTATCAACACTTTATATACCAAAATTAGTTCCACTTGCAATGGCACTATAATGAGTTTCTCCACTTAACAGTCTTCTCTTCATCTGAATCTAATCTTGACAAGAGAAAAGAAAGACCATAAAGAATTATGAAATGGAAAAATGGCTTCTGTTTCAAAATGAGGAACCCGGAATACTTGCATTCTATTTCATACTTTGTCACAGAGAAGCTCAATAATCTGAGATAAATCTGCCAGATGTCCAGCTTTCCCTAGATGCAGCCCTTTTTTTCACCCAGAAATTCAATCCAAACCGGAAAAAAAAAAAGAAAAGAAAGATTTGGCCACTTGCCTGGAATTTCCAGATGCTGGGCAGCACAGTCATGCAGCAGCTCTGACGCAGTTGCTAGATGATTGGAAATCCTGCTGAATATACATGCACTGGGACTGTCAGCCATCCAAATAGAGTTACCTTGTGTGCAACCATCCAGAACATACGCAGCAAGCAGCCTTTACTGAGAACTTCCAAGTAAGATATGCCAGGTAGGACAGAAATTGTGTCCTCGTTTTCCTGGACAGAAACACAAGAGCCCTCACATGAAGTATTCACTCTATGGCAATCTTCTAAGTGCATCCACATACAAGAAAGCTGGAACAACACACCAGGCCATCTGACATTTACTTGTTCAGAACAGGCAACATAGCAACAGCCACTCTGCTGGCACACAAATCTCAAGATTCAGAAGGAGATTTACAGGCAGCTAGCACCTGGTTGTGCAGCAAAATCCACAGCCTGAATTAGACTTCTGAAATAAAAAATTAAAAAAAAATAAATCAAAACGCAAGGTGGTTAAAATGCCTAGGAGGGGAATTCACACTGGGCAGCAATTAGAGCAACAGTAACTACAGAGCCACAACAGGAAAGACTGAGGAATTTCCCAGACAAATAAAATGTGCCTTTAAACTCCCTTCCACACCCTGGGTAAGGGCGTGCTGACCAAACCAGAAGGTACCAGAAAGCATCCCTACTTCTACAGTCATTCTGTATGAAGCCTTGGAGGTTGTACTCACCAGCTCACCTAAGGGAGATCACATCTCACTTAATATAGATCGAGGAATATATTTAACCAAGCCTAAAAGGTTTTCTATATACTTAATAAATGACAAGCTACGCAACACCATAAAATCTCTAGCACCAGAGAGCTTGGCCTAAAGCAGAATATTAAGCACACGAAGGGCCTTCAGGCCAGCAGTGATAAACATCCAGGCAGCCACAGAACAGAGGAATCACAGCTTCTGATCTAGTCAGATATTAAGCCCATGAATCTTTAAATCAATTATTTCCAATCTGTACTAAAAACACATCACCTTTCTGCCTCTTAAAGACAAGCCACTTCTCATTCAGCAAAGCTCATTAAGGTATCCTTTCAAAAAGACATAGCATAGCATGGATGGCAGGAAAAAATGTGTATTACCAAATAATATTACTATCACCATATCCCATATCACCAACTTAATGAGACTGTTGCAGCTTTCAACAACCATAGCGTGTTTCTGATAGCCCATATATAGTTTAGGTTACTAGCAGAAGTCTTTTGGTGTTCATAGGTCTCCCGGTACTACTAGCACAGGCTCCCTTCATCAGAGTCTCATTTTTCTTCAACTTGATAGGGATTATGTGAAAAGGCAGGTATGGGCCATATGTCACCCCCAGACTGTCCCACAGTGTTTTTAGCTGTCAGTGGTGGCAATAAGCAGGGGGTGCAGGTGATTGAAAACCATCTGAAAGCATGCACACAGTATCAGCCTCTGGATGGAGAGACGATAAGAAAAATCTTATCGAACCCAGGACTGGATACATATTTTGCTTTTGAGAGGTTAAAATGCTAAACGGAGAGGATGTCTGAAAAATGAAAATTCACCTATCTGTCGGGCATAGCAAATTCAGTAAACACTGTTTATAGATGAAGTGGGAAAGTAATCTGAGCTCAAGCAAAATTGATTAATTTCTCCTTAAATCGATGCAGAGTACACAAATACAGTGCTAGCAGCTGAACCTCAAAGATTTCCAAGAATAGCATAGATAGACAGCTTATTTCCATACAGTCCCTCTGGACTGAACTGAAACAACAGAAAACTGATGTCTGAACATCTGGTACCACCACAGTGCAGCTCTGCTACCTTTCATTTCTGTGCCATATTGCAGGGCAGAAATTACTGCCTTGGACGATTCTGAACCACAGTCAAAAGATATAACAAGCTTCAAATCCCCCTGCCAACAGGAGCCAGGCTGCTTCACTTAACATTCAATTCTAAAACCCTCCACTAAGCAGGCCATGCTTGAAAGCAAGGTTTGCTTTAATTTAGCAAAAAGTGCTCCATTACATAATGAGAAATGACTGACAAAGAGTTTTTTTTCCCTACAAGCAATCCTAAGTCTATGCATATGAGAGCCTCTAAAGCATCAAAGGTTTCAGCGTATTATTTTCTTAATTTTTGGAGGACCTAGGACCAAGATCAGTGAATTTAGTCTTTGAAAATCACTTAAATCAACTTACACAAGGAAATTAGTCAAAGTTTGTCCTTGTTAGGTGCCTGACTCAGGCCAACCTGATCTGCTTAAGTAAAAATAAATACAAAATCATCAGCCTCGATCCCTTGCCGCACTGTGCTTGTGTCATTAGCTTACTGAAACCAATCAAATACATTAAGGTGCACTTCTAAGTAAATAAAAGTTAGCCAAAAGCTTGCTGAGAAGACTTAGTTACTCCACCAAGTCCAGTGACAGACCCTAAAATGATTTCATGATTCCTTGCTGACAAACTTAGAAAAGACACCTTCCCCATCCAGAACAATCCACAAAACAGTAATTAAAAAGGTTTTGATTCAGTTTTGTTCACACTTGCATCCAACAGGTTCTTTTTAATGCTACCTCCTATGACATCATGGGAGCAGAAAAGGCAACTCTCCATAATCCCATTATACTTCAAAGACCACCAGCGGATCAAGTAGGAGTTCCTTCTGAAGGAAGGCACGAGGCTCCAGGGAAAGAACTTTAAGGGCAGGCATGAACACTGTTTAGGCTTCTGCTACAGTCAACTGAATAGAGATGGGTATTTCTAGAGGCAGTAAGATACGTGTTTAAAATAGGATCTGAGGCTTCCTCACCTGAAATTACACAAATGTTTATCTCACCTACTATTTACCTGTCAAACTGAATATACTGCTGGGCTAAGGATGGTGCATCTCACTGAAATGTAGTAGCAATAAAGTTTTGAGCTTAATCTCTCTGCTTTTTCCTGCAGTCAAACAAGAACATCATTCTCAAGCATTTATTTGAATAAGGAAAGAAGCATATTAAGGAGGCATTCCTGGCTCAAACCATCTACACTGGGCTGCCTGGATAGCTCCCAAACTAAGCTCTGCATTCAAGACAGTGGAAACATGAGCAAGGTGAATCCCAGACAATGCACAGCATCACAAGCATACATTTAGATTTAGCTGAGCAGATGCTGAATGTTTTGATTTCACTTACATAACTCTAATTGTACAAATAATCCAATTTTGACTATTTTAAGTACTAACAGTGTTAATTTAATTTGACCTTTACATTGGAAGGAGGTGCTGGCACATCTAGAAGTCCAGAGGATGAGTCTATACGCATCTGGAACAAAATCAAGCAGAAAGTCTGCAGAAAATAGAAGACAACTGAGTGTATGGAATGACCGGGGCTGGCAGCCACAGAGTCATGCCCATCAGTTATTGTTAGAACAAACCTTGTGCTTTTCCCATTCAGTCCAATTGCAATGACCTCACCTGGTCAGATTACTCCTTTACAATGGTGAAGTCAGTCATGTTTTAAGTCAGACTTCTGTACTTAGGGAATACTGAGTTGTAACACGATTTCAAGCACAGCTCCATCAAACAGAAGCAATAACCAACAGGCAGTTTTAGTAGCAGTAATTCGGGGCATGGCTCCACCTGCCATTCCTGTATACACACCTGAGCTGGTTTGTGTAACGCCAGCCAGCAACACAGCCTTGTCCACTCACTTGCAGATGTACTACCCTTTTTGGGTAGGTATTGCAGCCTTGTATGAATATCAAGCTGCTGCAGTTGTCATGATCAGTGCTTTCCAACAACTTTCAGTGCAGAGGAATGTTTCAGACTGCAACACAAAAGCATTCTAATAGGCAGATACCCCTTGCTGACTATCCACTCCCAGCAACCAGTACATGCTGGGCTGATTTCCTGGACCTTCCTGAGGCAATTGCCAGTTGCATACCTACCTGATACAAGGCCTTAATGGCAACAGGATGTTTCTCTGCTCCTGTTTCCGCCTGCACTATTTCACCCTGACCCAAAACACTTGAATTAATGCATCTCAACTGAGGAAATGTTTTTTTAAATACTCATTTGAATTTAAATAATTCTATTTGACTTAATTAACTTGCCTATTGCCTATGTAAAGTAGAGCAGCTTTAATTACCTTCCTTTCACAGAGAAAGTGAGACTCGCTAACATTCGGTAACTGCCTTCTGCAGTCATTTATATCTCAGTAAAACATTACTAAGGTGATCTCTTAGAATTCTACTTCTGGGGTGCGCTGTCTTTGCTTAAGACAAAAGAAAAAGAGGAGTATATCTTATAACCACTGAAGAGGTCAGTACAACGATGCACTCTTGCACAACGCATGTTAGGAACTATTTGCAGACTTTATAATCAATTGATGTTTTGCTTCCTGACCTCAAGATTCCAGGTTACCCGTAAGTGCTTGTGCTGCACGTACCCTGAAGGAACTTGTTTGGTGCGATCTCCTCACACTGAGAACCTGCCTCCCAGTAACATCTCCTCGATAAAGCTGTATTGGAGCTTAAAAACTCTGTTTTATTAGTCAGAAGGGTTTGCTAAGGATTTGCTGTCAGCCTGGACTTCCCCAGGAAGTTGATGCATTGCTGCTCTTCAGCCCTTCACATTAACTATCAGCCAACAGTACAGATCGCTGGTCTGTTACTTCTGTCCAAGACTTATATCCAAAATAAGATCTGAATTAGCACGTCTCTAACCATGCCTTGAATGGCAAAAGTGGGCACAAAGTAAATAAATGTAAATTCAAAAAAATGTTATGTACTTTAAACATTTTTTGTATATTAAACAGAAGTCACATTTTCTGTTTTAAAGGTGTCTCTGTTCAACTGCATGTGCAACATTAAAGTACGACAAAGAGAGAGCTTAGTTTTCCATTTAAGAATAAAGGTGCTTGGAAACATGCCTACACAAACCTGCCCACTGCTTCTCCACTAATTCAAGGTGGCTTTCCCATAAGCATATCTGGTTTTCCATGTCCAACTGCAATTTGCATAAACTCTTCCCAGAAAAGAAACAGTTGCCTAATCTGCATTAATGGCTATTCTGGCAACAAGAGATGATGGAGAAATTCTTGATTCTGTCTAGCATAAGAGGCATTTACATCAATAAGCATCTCGGCACAAGTTTATCTAAATGCAGTCTGCTCAGCATGCTTGCAGAATACAGCTGGTCTTGGTATCCCAAGTAAAATCAAGGTGTACCCAATGAGGTTTATTTCTTTTGAGAGAGATAGACATGAACAATGCCCTGATATCCAAAGATGCTATTCTAAAAGGACAGAATATCTGTTCTTGCTGCTAGTCCCTCTCCTTCTGCAGCTCTGTTTTTGTTCCAATCCTAACACCACACATCAGCTGAGCCATCTAAGTCCTGTCTGTCTAGCAGCAGAATTAGCAGACACATAAGTTCAGCAGCCATGCTCACAATAAGTGGTACAACATAATTCGCATGTCCTTAATATGCAACCAGAAAAGACAGGCACTCAGGCATTACAAAGCCTACCCTATATCCAGATGGGTTGCTTAACTTTCCACAACCTCCATTTTTTCAGCAGTAACATAGAGATAATAAACCTGCCATGTTTGACAGCAAGGCTATGAAGCTTCATTAATTTAAATGATGAGAAAGCCTACTGAGCTCCATACAGAAAAAGTGTTATTTAAGTAAGGTTTTTATTCCAAAGGAGCAACAAAAAAAGATTCCATTTCTGTTATTGTCTACATCAATTTGCATACAACTGTCCAGCTCCCCAAGAGGTGCACTCTTCCTTTTTCTGCTAAGGACTTCTGTGTGTTACATAAGAAGAACATTTACTCTAACAGAAAGATGTCTCAACCAGTGAAGATCTTATGATCATTGGATTTTTAATAGCATTTTTAAATTACACAGATTACTGTTCTTTACCTAAGTTACATGTGAAGTATTTCAACCAATATAGAGAGAGAAGACTGCATTCTAATCACTTATGCACTCGTAGTTGCTGAATTAGAATGGTTCTTAACTCTGTTTTCATGGACATAGAAACAGAAACTAATGGAACGCATTACTTTCATTTGTCTCACTGTAACTACCAGCCTAAAGATGGTGTTGCTAGATTGCAGCTAATCTATACTGTTCTTTATTTAAATTTCATCTATTCAAAAATAAAATCGTGAAAAGAAACAAAAGAGATGCTGCAGCCTTAAGTAATACAGGCTGGAGCAGAATCCAGATGTCCTCTTTTAGCTTTTCAGAGAACTCCAAGGTGCAGTAGCTTCCCCTCAGAGCTTCCATATACTGCTGTCTAATTCAGTGATGCTTCCCTTGGTTACAAATGCTGAGACGTATGTCTGAATAAGCATAACCATGACTGCCTTTTTACCCTAGGCTGCGGTCACTGTTCAATTAATGGAGGTCAAATGTAACCTATTGAGTACAGATCTGACTAAGAAACTGACAGGAATAACAGACATCTTCTCCCCCCTCCTGTGATCGCCACCTGATTGGAGGAAAACTTAAATGCTACAGCTGGTTCTGAAAGCCTAGGACTGGAAAAAGTAACCAGCCAGAGCACTAAGATTCTTCTCCCATCTTATGGGCTATGTCACGTAAGAGTCTGAGCAGTAGCAGCCTGCATGGTGCTTCATGTGTCATAGCCAGGTATGCAGTGCAGAGAGCAATGAAGAACAACTGAAGTAATTCAGACGGCCCACAACAATTGTCTAAGGCGAAACATGAGGGTCTCCACACCCTGAACAGGTGAGGATCTGAAAGATTTGACAGTAGAAAGCCACCGCAAGCCCACTCCGACTTATGTCACAAGTTCTGTAGTGAACATCTTATGCACAGACAGTGTCTGGAGTCTCACATAAACACTTTTTATATGAAGCACTCTACCATCTTTAAAAAGCTTCACACCTTCTGCAAGTCAGCAGCGCTGGGACCACAATGACCCTCTGCATCGCAATGGCAGGCTCAAAAAGTACCCCAGCCCTGCAGGCATGTGAGCCCAGGCTGAACCGGGCCATGCACAGCCTCATCCAGTGGGCAGCAACTTTCTTTTGTGCACCTTTTAAAATATAAAGTTGTTTAGTCTAAATTAGGTACAAAATCTTTCTAATAACCTCCTTCCTGATGTGCTACACTTCCTTTCTCCAGACTCAGAATTGCCACTTACAAACAACAGTAGGAACCAAACTATTTGTTAATCACTTTCCACAGCTGGCAAAAAGACTTGCTATTATCTTAGCCTCTATTATCTATACTGCTTGCTGCCTAAGAGCATAAAATAATATTTCCTAATACTAATATTTTGCTTGTCCGAGCAAACTATCTTTTATGAGTCAGCACATTTGCAAAATGAAATGAAGAGAAAACCACTTGAAGTACCTTGCCATGTAGTTTGTGGACATCATATCTTATCTGAGCAAACTCACGGAGTCCAAAAGATCCTCCAACAATGTAGAGCTGAAAAACAGCACAATGAAAGCATGTGTTAGGACCATCACAGAAAAAAGAATCATAGAACCACCAAGATTGGAAAAGATCTCCAAGATCATCCAGTCCAACCATCACCAACATTTCCTGCTGAACCACGTCCCTCGGTACAACAACTAAACATTTACATGTTGTGAAGAACACTCCACATACTGACACAGAAATATAGAGAGCAAAGTTTTGTGGTCTGGCAACTGGATATATCACAGAGCTACAGCTTCAAAAGGTTGGTAAGAAAATCCTTTGAGAGGCCTACCACAAATGGGACAGCCCCATATTTGTAGCTCAAGGCATTAATGCTGTTCTTGTGGATAGATACTGATTCATCTATACATACAATAGAAAAGGAAGTATTAATATCAACGAAAAAATAATGCTTTCTTTATGTATGAATATTCTGGTAAGAACAAGTAACAGGAAACAGAAAATAAAAGCATTCAAAATAGTTTAAAAGAGCCTGAAAATTATTTAAGATTTATTCAGCCGTATCTGGTATGTCAGCTGATGATATGCTATCTTCACACCATATGCTGAAAGTCTCAAGGAACAGACAGTAAATGAATCTTAATATGGTTGACATCTCAGCAAAAAAAAATCCATTAGCTGATATTCTTTAAGTTCTAATGAGAATTATGTTAATTAACATCTTATGTGTTAATTTAACAAATGTCATGTCCTAAAGAAAGAAATCAGCAGTACTACAGTCAAGTTTATAGTTACAAACAGCGCTTTATGGTTGTGATGTCAGAGTGGCTGTGGTGGAGCCAAAGCAGATGCACTGGTGTATAGCAGGTTCAACAAGGGAGAAAGCAGAAATCCTTGCAGCATCACTTCAAAATTAGCCTGTCTGACAACAAAATTGCATGAAGTATATTGTTATGAGATGTAATATGAACAAAGGCACGTTCAACTATAAAGCAAATGTTTGGGGACTTTTTTAGCTTAGATCATCTAAAACTCTGTAAAGTAGCTAGTGGAAGTGAGGCAGACAGCTGCTGCATGAAATAAATCATGTGCTGCTCTCATTTGGCCTCACCACACTGTTTCACTTGTTTGACAGCAGCCATCTATTATACATTAATTTCATGTTTGCAGCTATACACATGATAAAGAAGTTGATACACACACACTTCTCTTCCTTAAGACAAGTTTTGGCCTGAAACTGTAACCTTATTCACAACATCTTTATGCTGTTCCTGGGGTAAAAAACTTGCATTTCGGTTTCCTTTTGCTTTTCATACAGCATAAGCAGAACAGCCAGCCTGGTAAGCTGGACACGTCGCTTAGAGCCATTATCAATACGAATGCCTTACACTTCCAGTACTGTGATGGTCAGTTTCTCTTCCTCCAGATCTTCTCCAACCTTGGTGATTGTATGATTCTATGCCACAGCAGCTACGGGCAGCTCTTAAGTTAATTATATATATATTTAACTGCATTCAAAAGTCAGTAAAAGAAGAAATGACAGGAAAGTATCAATGAGTTTCTGCAACTGTAATAGCATTAAAGGTAACAAAGTACCTGGAGACAGACAATGTGTTGAGTGAAGTACTGGCCTTGGCTCAAGTACTACTGTTCTCTTTTGTACTATGAGGGAAGATGTCCTCACCTTGTTCATATAATTGTATTTAAAGGGAACAGTACAGACATACAAACAATGATAGATCTAGATTTAGCAGGCAAAATAATCAGAAGTGGAGTAAGACATTACAAATTTCAGCAATGTTCTTAGCTTGTTGGCTTTGCATACTCCATAACTCTCACTCACGTTTCTAGTTTTCCAATTTATAAAATGGAGATAATCTCTACGTTCCTTGCAAGATAAAAAAGTATTACAATGAATTAAATTGCTCAGTGTAAGTCAAGGGCAAAGCAAAGTCCAGTATGTTCCAACAAATGCCAGCCAGGCCCAGACAAAAGAGACGCAGGGGAAATCCTAGCAGAAGCTATTCAGGATACCATATAAATAGAACAATCAGGTTGGCAACATTTTCATGAGGTCAGATGCAACTTGACGCTCCACTTAAAGTGAAAACTGGGAAGGTAACTCCAAACAAAAAGAAAATTAAGTACATTTTCCTCCATCCTGATTTGATAATCATACATATGCTTAAATCATAAAATGTAAATGCATGAGCAACTGAAGATTACCCAAGTCGGAAAGTTGAGATATAACGGCATTCTGCAACAGAACCGGTAGTTTTACATGCTTCAGATACAGAGCACAAACTTTATTATGTAGTGAACACAACCTGCTTAATTACTTGAATGCAGTCAGCAGAGTGATGAAATGCTGTGCTTTCTCCTTTCCTCCCAAAGTTTAGCTTAGGATGTAAAATCAGGAAACACGTTGGTGAAGCAGCACTCAGCACCCGTTAGGGTGAGCAGCTCAGCAGCACAGTGAGCTCAACCTCCCATCAAAGAACTCGTGCTGGATCATTTCTTTATGTTTCAGTGAGTACACAAAAAAAAAAACAAAAAACAACCCTACAACGTTGTAATGCAATTATGCATGCATGGAAGACTTGCGTGTTGCAAAACAAAATGAAAGATAGGATGTGACATAAGAGCACCATCTGTCACATAGACTCAGCAGACTCAATAAATGTCTTATGTAAAAAAATGACATAAAACTCTCTTTAATTCTTTTTAAAAATCTATTTGTTCACTTCTGCGTTGGGAAGTATGTTATGCAATTAGTTATAGATGGCATCAGGCTGATCACTTGAACTGTGTCTTAGGATGGATAACACTTGTGTTTGTCACCAACCACAGCGAGACGACGTTCACCGAGGACTCATAACAGCACAAGAATATACAGTTAAGAGCAGATCCCTACTTTTTTGGAGCCATTTTCAGTCTCTTGGGCTAAAACAATAACAGGAAACAATTTCTCCAGCAGCAGCGATTGGTGGTGTTATAAGCATCCCTGTTGCTAGAGAGACTCATCCCTGTTACAGCAGTGGCTGTGACAGGCAGATCACTAAGGTACATTACATTTGTTGCAGAGCCCTACATGAAACCACACTAATTAGCGCTGGCAACACATATTACGGTGTAAAGAAAGCAGGAAAATGTTATGATAAATATTGCTGGTGAAGGAATGTGGTAATTTTCAGCCTCTTCTTCAGGACTGCTGCTGCAAAACCCTCCAACTACTCATTGTGAGCTTCAAAACTAGAGCAGCTATGAATGATTTTTATTTTAGTTTGCAGTGATCACAGTCAAAAGGGTTTTGGGGTTTCCTTTCTAAAGAACTGTCATGTATGCAGTGTAGGGCTGGTGAAAGACAGCAATTTGGCAGCCCAGGGGACTGAAGTCTCCCATTTGTTTCCTAAATAAAGCAGCATTTTGCACTGCCAAGAAAATCAGCCGAGCCTCAAGCGCCCTCCTCTGCCAGCTCCCACTCAAAGGAGTTGCTTGCCAGTGCTGCGCAGGCTGCTGAGAGAGAACCGGAGCAGAATCCTCTTTGAAACTGACTGAGATTTCACCCTGCTCCCAGTGGGAGCGGAACCATGTCTGCTTTTCTTCTTGTCCGCAACCACTCTCAGCTCAGATCAGGGGAAAAACAAAAATACAAATCTCTTAATTTGATTCAAGAGCACAATCAAGTAAGGGAGCGCTCTGATTTACTGTATACATTAGAGCTTACAAACTGCACTACATCCAGAAACAGATTAAACACGCCAATAGATGGCTGCATCCTCACCTGGGGCAGCACCTGGCACACAGCAGAGGCAGTCACAACCAGCTGGTAACGCAGCCCTGTGCAGTGCTACGCAACCTGGAACTCCAGGCAGAGTACTGCACTTGGACAAGCACTGCCTTAACCTGCTCAAGGTAGAGTATGTTCAAAGCAGTCAGTCTGACAGTTGCAAATACGAGTGGCTACAGGCCACAATACACCAAAACCAGTCCACACACTTAGACTTACAGTCGTATGATTTGGAAGGGCTCCTTAAAGGCCATCCAGCCCAACCCCCCTGCAATGAACAGGGACACCCACAGTGAAATCAGGCTGCTCAGAGCCCATCCAGCCTGACCTTGAGTCTCCAGGGATGGGGCATCCACTGCCTCTCCGGACAACCTGTGCCAATGCTTCACCACCTTTACTGCAATAAACTTCTTCCTAATATCCAATCTAAATCTCCCTCTTTTAGTTTGAAACTGTTTCCCCTAATATTACCACAGCAGTCCCTGCTGAAGTCTGACTCCTTATTTCTTACAGCCCCCCTTTGGATACTGAAAGGCTGCTCTCAGGTCTCCCTGGAGCATTCTCTTTTCCAAGCTGCATAGCCCCAACTCTCTCAGCCTGTCACTTGCAATGCTACTATTCTGTGTCTTAGGAAGAAAAAAAACTGAAAACATTTGTTTATTAAAATGTCCATTTCATAACAGGTTGGAAAGAATGGCAAACACATTAAGTAGAAACCAACCTAAGAACAATGCAGAAGAGACAGCAAGCCATATGCTCCTCAGTGTGAGCAATTAGCAAAAAAGGGCATTTTCAGCCACAGCCCTGTCACTTTGCATTACACACATTGATGGCTTGGGCTGCTCAGATGACCCGGGAACTTCACTCAGCAGCTGCAGCTGTCTGAAAACCAGGTTTGCCATGGTGGCCAAGCTGCAGCTGCTGGGTTACCACCTTCTCTTTCTCCAGAAGCTCCTAAAAGCCAAGCTTTGGATTCCTTCTTGAAATTACCATCTGGGCACTCACGGGTTCAAAAAGTAGAAAGGAGCACCTACTTGTTTGTCTAATACTTATCTGGAAGATACTCCTCAAATATTAAGAATCAAAAAGAAAATTTGAAGGCACTGATCCAAAGGTGCGCTCAGAAATGGATGAGCTGACAGTTCTGCATATTTCACATCTCATTGTAAAACTCCACAAAGTAATGGATGTTAATGAAAATCCTGCCAATTCCCCAAGCCTGCATTCCCCCACCACTACCCTGAGTGATGCCAACAATGTTAACAATAGCACTGACATATCTAGAAGTAAAAAAAATGTTGATTGCAGCAATCCTTTTTCATACACTATCAAAAGTGAATTTAATAACATTTTACAGAGAGAGCAAGAGCCACAGCTTCCAGTTGAGCTGGAATTCAGCAGTGAAAGAAACTCATCCACAGACAGAAATTCACATCCTGATGGGTGGGAATGTGGGTTTTTGGAGCAGGTCGATAAGGCTGGGAGACCAGCGGTTCATTGCGTGGCCTGAGACACTGCTGGGCTTCTCTGTGGGTCTCCTGGGAGATGAACACATGGTCACAGCATTACCCAATGCCGTCTTGCTCCTCTGATGCCTGGGATGAAGTGTCTATCAAAGAAAACCTGCACTGCTCAAGGCAGCAATGTAGATGGCAATGTAGGACAGTCTGTGCACATGAACACTGGTGGAAATACATTTTAGGAAAACATTTACTCATAGAAAAAAAGATCTTTCACAGTTCCAGGCTGCCCTCATCTTCTCTTTTGGCAACACTGCACACAGTAGTTGAAACACCGAAGATCCAGAGAGAGGAAGAGACCTACAAGGAAAGCATTTGTGAACATGTAGTCATTACATGACAAGGGAAAAAAGAAGAAGGCAAAAGAAAAGGAAAGATGTGGAAATCCTCATCTACAGATATGAAGGATTTTGCAATGCTCTACAAGCTTGAAATCTGAAATAGCACATGTATAGAGCAATATGCTTAAACAGGTGTAAAACAGAAATCCCCAAATGAGCACAGACTGTGCGTCCTGCCTGTGAAGACACTGAGAAATTCATATTGATATGCTGACAGGAGAACTGGAACCACAGCTGCATGTGGCTTCTGCAACTTACAGGATATGAAAGACCCTCGTTTGGAATCAGCCAAAGGCTGAATCACAAACACAAGATTTGGAAAGTGTCCTGAGCATGCAATTTAATGATTTTTACCATGTTTTTTTAAAGTAGTGATGAAGCTCTCCTGGAATAGAACCAAGTACCCTGAAAATGCTTGTGTATGGTAGGCTTCATGTGATAAGGAGACATTTTACATTATGATACGAAAGAGATGCCAATGCAGCTGACAAAGACACTTAAGTCACCACAGCACAGCCCTCCACCCTAACAGTGAACTTCAGAGCTACATCATGCAGTCAGCCTGGCACCAACACAGCTGTCACCACCTCCACTTCAGCCCTCAGGCTGCCTGGCCAGCAGCACACAAGCTGGAAAGAGTGTGCCCAAACACTGCAACTGACACATCTTCCTGGCAAAGCTGTTGTCAGTTTAAGGTTTTAAGGATCAGCCAAGAAAATCCCTTTCAGACGAAAATATTCTAACAACTCCCAAATGAACACAGGGGAAATAAAAGGATCAAGAAGATAATTTACACTAAAAAGGAAGAAATATTTTTTATATATATTTGTGCATGTATGCTCGTAGCGAGAGCCTAACCTACCACTGAGTTACCATCTCTTTAACCTTGGAGTATTTTTAAAGAGTGCTATAGAGGCTTTTTATTCAAATATGCAGTGCAAGGAGGCAAGACATGAGATTCATTTCAATAATAATAATTACAATAAAAAAATATAGCGCTGATGAGGTCCGGTAGTATTGAAGAATAAACTTCTGTCTAGTGAAAAAATGTACAGCACGCAAGCTTCTAACAGGACCTTGTATGTCAGTATTATCACCAAATTCAGCAGAACTTGAAGGTCACAAAGGCACACTTTTGCAGTTCTGGACACACATTCAGTGCCACTGGTGCTGCAGTTGATCTTTTAGCAAAACTGTGTTCAGCTCCTGAGGTGCTTTCAGAGTTCAATGTTCAGCTGGGGAGCTGCCATGAGCCACATGAATTGTCCTTTTCCTTCCTCGTTAGGTAGTCTTTGGGCAGCAGCACGATGACAATCACAGGGGAGAATAATTTTAAGGCAGGGGAGACGTGAAACCCCAGAAAGAAAGAAAGCAGAGCGTTCCTCTGCTTAACACTGACTCCGGAGGAAGGATCTCTGAAGTAAAGAAAGGGGAATGAAATTCTGGAGTGCAAAGTCAAAAATTAATTAATTAATTAAAAAAAAAAAAGACAACAACAACAACAAAAAAAAAAACAGTCACCCCAAAACTTCTGCTATAGACTGATGAGAAATCGTGCAAAAGCATCAGAAATGCTGAAGGGCTGCCATGGTCTGGGACTCACAGCCGTGCTGGCAGCTGCTTCTTTAATCCCTTCCTAAAGAGTACCACGAACTTCCCATCCTAAGGAAGAGTCCCTTCTCCCTCAGCAGCCGATCCGACGTGTGTGGACTTCAGCGCTTCTTTCACAAGCCACAAAAGCATCGCCACCCACAACGTATCAACAGCCGTGCAGAACTTCTCAGGACAAGCTGACCGGGTGCCTGCAGTAACCCCAGCAGCACAACGCCTGCTGCATCTTTTATGTGCCGGGCCTTCCCGAGTTTACAGGAGCTGCTAAACTCGTCCCGCTGAGGGCTCGGAGGAGTCCATCTCTTCACCCTGCATCTTTCTGTCTCTCAGAACGACGTTTCCCTTTTTCCCCACAGTATTATGACCTGCGTGCACCTTGCAGGACCCACCAAGGCACCTTGTCCTTTTGGAAGACTGGTCGCTCGCAAGCTTTATTGCACTTTTTCGACCCCACAAGAGAAGCAGCACATCCGCGCCGTGCTTCCCGCAACGCCTCATCACGCCCCCAGCTGCGCCTCCCCACCGAATCGGACTCGTTCGTTACCGGAAAGCTGCGGCCACGGCGTCCATAACGTATCCGCACAGCGCTTTTCCCCGCCCCGCCGCACCTCCCGTACCTTAACCCTCTCCCTGACCGCCCCGCTCACCAGCAGCGGCACGCCGAAGGTCATCGTGCGGCCCCGCCACAGCTTGCGGAGCCGCTCCATGAGGCTCCACCGTCGGCCCGCTGCTGCCGCTTCCGGCGCCGGGCCGCCCGCCACACCGCTCCCTCCGCCGGCGCAGCCCACACACGGCGTTCCGCTGCGCTCCGCGAGGCCGGCTCGTAGGGCGGGCCAACTGTTGCCTAGCGTCGTATAAATGTACTGCGTCGTTATATTAAGGCATCACGCTCATGAGTGGCGGTTCGCTCCGTATTCCAGCAAAGCAGAATTGCTGCGGTGCGGCTGTCATGGTGAGATCAAAGTGCCGTCCGCAGAACTGCAGCGATCCACACCTGCCCTGACATACAGTTAGTGCTCTCTGAATGCATACAGGGGAAGGAGCAGGGACTTAGCCTTCACGAGAGAGAGCTTTGAAGCCACAGGAATGAGAAAGCAAGAAATTATTATGCACTGGAACAGGTTGCCCAGGGAGGCAGTGGATGCCCCATCCCTGCAGGCATTCAAGGCCAGGCTGGATGTGGCTCTGGGCAGCCTGGTCTGCTGGTTGGCAACCATGCACGTAGCAGGGGGGTTGAAACCACATGATCATTGTGGCCCTTTTCAACCCAGGCCATTCTGTGATTCTGTGAAAAGACTTTGTGTCTAAACTGAGATCAGGGACATTTAGAGAAAGCAAGAGGTACTGAGGGATCAGGAGCTTCTACAGCTGGGACACCCCAGCAGGGCAGGACCAGAGCAGCAGGAATCAGTGCCGTTCAGGGACAATAAAGCACTGAGATCACTGCTGCAAAGGAACACACAGCATCTGCCCTCCCCAGGGCAGCATGTAGGCTTTGTTAATATTCACTTGGTGGATAACTGCTGCGTTGCCAGCTGAATCTTCACTTACAACAAAAGACAGTCAGCTCAGTGCTGGCAAGGTACACCTGTAGCCCCCAGTAGCTTCTGTAGAAGAACAGACATCCTTCCAGAGGGTTTCCTTCATGATTTTGACCTTTCTGTCAAAGCTCATTGATTAAGGCAGTCCCCAAAGTCTGGTCATTAGCTACATCTTTCATTTTGTTTCCTAAGAAAGTGACAGCCACCAGAACACTGTCAGTTTTCCCACATTGTTATCCCTTATCCTAATCACATTGCACCCCAGAAACTTGCATATCCTTTCAAAACAAAGCTGGCTGCACAGATAAACTCCTCCAAGATTTAGAACCATTCATTATTTATTCCAGGTAGCAAATGAATGAGTTCTACCATTCAGTCAAATACCTGAATTCCAGAAATGCCAACTTTCATATGGGAGCTAAGAGAAGAGAACAGTCCTGTGCCCATCTCTGCGCTGTACTGAGGGTGGGATGAATCTCCCAAAACCACGACAGCTGCCATTACAGACATAGAAGTGCTGAGAAGAGAGGTTATTGCTTACCTCATTCCTCTCACTTTAACTTTCCTTAGAAACAGTTTGACATGTAACACCAGCATTATGCTAACCTCACCTTTGTTGTTACTTTCTCACCTGTTGCTATTAGCTCTCTGTTAGAGAAATAATCCACAGCTGCTGATGCCCACATGCAGAGTCAACACCCTCATGTTCCAAATTCTAAAAGGGCCCAACAAGTCTTGGGTTAAAGGGTTGTGTTGGTGCCACTGAGTGCTCTGGTCAAGAGTTATAAGCTGTTCTTTTGTTTCCACTGATAACTACTGGTATCTGAAATTTTCCCATGATGTTACAATCCAGAAGAGTAAGAGAAAGCAAATATGAAACTAAATGCAAATGCTATATAATTACATGATAATAACAATAATTTTATGTTCAGAAGGATAAGATTTGCTTAAATCAAACATGCTGTGCCAGAGATAAGCAGTAAATTAGACTTTAAAAATGTTTTCATTTTTAATAATCTAAAATGCTGTTAAATTACAGAGATAAAGCTATTATCAATATATATTTTATTTCCACAGTGTCCCTTTGTTCTTATCATTGTTCAATCACCTTGAACAGAGAGGGGTGAGGAGAAACCTTTTTGAAGAGTGGAATATATTCTCATTTTGACTTACAACAGAGGTTGCATGCCTCCTTGTTATGACCCCTACATAAAAGACTGACAAACATAAAAGTAGATAAACATCTAGTTTTTATGACAACAACAGTTCACCCCAAGTGTTACTCCCAATACTTCAAGCACTTATCCACATCCCCAAGAAGGCTGAGTGCAGCTTTCTTGTCTGTTACAACACAGCCAGTTAGATATTTTATCTTCTGGAATACTGTGAAGGTTTTACTTGTGAAATGTGCCACTGGAGCCGTAGTTCTCTCCTAAATGTATAATGATGTTCTATCTGGAGCTCAGGTGCAGAATAGTAACCTGAGGGTGCTGGTTGGCTGGCTTTTGTCAGATCAGGAATCCCTGGTCTATGCAAAAGCTCTGGGAAAGCCTTTTCTTACTCACCTCCAGAGAAGGACCTACAAAGTGATTTTAAAATTCACTGCACATACTGTGCTGCTGGCTATTGGCAGGCACCCTGGGAACTTCAGACGAATGGAACTTGCATTGCTGGTTTAGGCTACAGTGACCATGACTGCAGGTGAAAAGAGCACACAACAGTACATTGTGTAATGTTTCTGGGCAGCAGAATGGAAAACAGGATGGAAATCTTATTAAACATCCTGGAACAAGCCAGGGTAATCAAGACTGGTGCTGGATTGGATACCAGGAGCTGTAGAACTGCTCACAATGCAGTACTGACTGTGAGTAGCCAAGGTTTATAAGGAGTATAACTTTAGTTCAGTACAGAACTTGCAGCAATTTGTTCAGAAGATGAAAATGGAAGGTGCGCTGTAAAATGCTCATTGTCCAAACACACATTTTTCTCCTTTTTCACTGGAGGTATGCACACGTAACAAAACATGAAGCACTGTCTGTGCAGACATCATGTGCATCATAGCCAAGACCTTCAGCACTGAGAGCATGCACTTCTATATACCTGAGCTAAAGAAACAGCTGGTTGGATTTAGCATGCTCTTGGTCTTCCTTCAAGAGTAAAAAGAAACAACATCTCTGAAGGACAGTCTGGATGGAGGGGAAAGTCCTGACTTGATAGCAGCTGTTGAGAACAGCGTTTCTAAAGTTGCAACCTCCTGTCATCACCAGACCTGTTCTTTTTTATCCTCCTTTGTGTGGTCAAAAGGAGCTAGAAGGGGGAGAGAGGCTTGGGTTTCCCTTTGATGCTCTCCTGCATCTTCTGAACTCTTGGTGAGGTAATTGAGTGGAAGGGTTGGTATACCTCTCCTTTTCTCCCTCCTCATCTTTCTTGTCAGCCATCAGAATGAACAGAAACAACCAGATTCATATAAAGAACCTGCCTGGAGAGACCAACAAACCAGCTCTGCCCATTTTTCATGCCAGTGAAATAGTGCACACAACAGAAGGCACCATGGTGGCCCATGCATGGGAAGGGTCACCCATGCTTTCTTGATGTGGCCCTAGGTTTCCTCCTCCACCTCCAGAAAGGGAGGAGGAGGAAACAGGTTCATCACTTATTTTTTACCTTCTTGGGTTGGCTCTGCAATGGTCTGGGGAAGGGTGGCTCAGGAGACATGTTTTATGTTTATGGGTGCAGAAGAAAAAGCTGAAAGAAGTACTGATTTTCCCAGTAGATTTCTTCCCCTTATCTTACTGCTCCAGAGGGCCATTTCCCTCAAAAACAGCCAGCAAATGTCAGGTAGGAGATACGTTTGCCAGCCTGGGGAAAAAAAAGGTAACCAGGAACACTGCCTAGAAGTAGGGGATCTGAGAGGGGTTTGTGCCAAAAAGCACCAACATGGACAACAGTCATCTCTGCACCTACTTAGTAGCTGCCTCTAAGCAGTAGCTTTTTTTTTTTTAATCCCAAAGAAAAGCCATAGTAACACATTCATTTTCTGGATTCTCTTTGTTATTATTTTCAAGAGCAGGGCAGTCAGTCGAGCTCTTAAATTTGAATAATGAAAACTGGTAGTTGTAAGAACATCAGCACCTTTCAATTCCTTCACATGAATTAGAAACCTGATAATTACAAAAGGGATGTGGCTGAGTGGAGCTTGTTGCTGGTCTAAGAGATGAGAAGGTTGAGTTCTGGCTCTGCCTGCCTCACTGGGTGCAAGCAGGAAATTTGCCACATGGCAATCCAAGCCAAAATACAGAGGAGGCTGCTGGGATCAAGTGGGTGGGGGAAGAGATAAAAAGACAAAACTGTCCTAGTGGAGGGACATCACAGTATGGTGCTCCCTGCTCCTACATGAGCTCTCATGTCTGAGAGAGCAGCATTCTCCATGGATCAAGGAGCATGGGGATCCTGGGAGGAGAATCCAGCGTAGTTGCCACACTCCTCAGCTCAGTGTTGGAGTTCACAATCATTTTGCCAAGTAACTGTAGTAGCAGCCTTTTGAATAGGGTCTGAAGCTTCTCCTCCTCAGTAGTAGGGGTCTTCCCTCCCCTGCTTTGTCAGATGAAAAAAGAGAAAAGAGGGGAGAAACCATGGTGTGCGAAAGGGTGACTGAGGAAGAAACAGCACAAGAAAGAGGAGAATGTTACTAGAGGCCATAGTGGGCACAGCTCAGACCCTGGTATGTCTACAGGTTCGTGAGGTGCCTGAGGCTGAGGGAGTGGCAGAGGTGGAGGGAGACTCCTCGTCTGTTGTGTCCCCATGCTCCTCCTTGTGCAAGCCAAGGCTGATGTGGCTCTGCAGGGCTGCTGGGGTCAGCCACTCCTTGGGGAGGCAGCTCTGGAGGAAAGGGATGCAGGAGCTGAAGTAGGCCAGGCGGTTCACCCAGCGGGGGATCTCCTTCCCACACAGGATCTGTGGAGCAAACAAGGAAAGAACACAGTTAATATAGTACCAAAAGGCATCTGTAGTGGCAATGTTATTTCCATCTGCACCATCATCTCAGCAGGGTGAATTCCCCGTTGCTCTGATGAGAGCTGTTTGAATGCAGGGAGCATCTTCTGCAGCTAAAAACAGCTCTAAATGCAAATGACTGCACACAGTGACTTCTCAACATGCACACAGAGCTCTGCCAGCCATAGCCCTTATCAGCATCAGAGCGGTGACTGGGGAAAACAGCTCACAGCCCTCAACATCTTCGGCTCAAAAATTCTGCAAAAAGATTTAGGCTGTTACTGGGCAGACCTTGAGGAGTCAAGAAGCTGAGCCCAATGAGGCAGATGGAGACATCTAAGAAGTTGTTCTTTCTGCTCACTTTTCATCCTCATGCTGACACACCAAGTCAGTCAAGCCATGGTATCTACTCTTTTTCCTATTGTCAAATTACCCTTTAATTTCTCTGTGTGGTATTTCCTGAAAGTGGGGAAAAGAGGAACAAACATAACTCTGACAATTGTTTTCTCTTAGCAGACACAGAAGAGGCACCAGGAGCTAATCAGCCTGAAGGAGATGTCTGTGGTAAATATACTGCCAGTGCAGCCAGTACCACAACAGCATTCCAGAGCCTAAAGTCTGTGGCAGGTACAATGGTCATAATACCTGAATTCTCCTTCCAGTACAGTTTACAGGACAGACTGGGAGGAAATTCCACCCCACTAATCCCACTTCATGTAGATTAATGGTTCCAAGGTTCCCACGCTGCTCCTTCTGCCAATGCTACATTACTTTGCTCTTTCTGCCACTCTCTTCCTGTCTAAAACTACACTTAATTTAATACTAATTACTGCAAAAGCTAAGAGGGTGTTTGTCTCTAGTCCACTAAAGAGCTTATCTGGTGAGATGTCTATTATTGACAATGGAAATGCAGAGCTTCCTCAGAGATTCTAAGAGATCTGTTAGGGAGCAGCACTAGAGCAGTTGCTGGAGGACAGGCCAGCCTGCTTTGTAGTTCTAAGGACTGATGACCATCTGGTCCTTGATGCATACTGTGATCTGGCCAGAACAATCTCTGCATCAGTCCAGCAGTCCCCTTGAGTACAACTAAATTAGCTAACTCCAACAGCGTGGAATTCCCAACAAGGTGTGGAGCAGGCAGTCAACCCATGACCATGCTAATTCCACTATGGAATGTTAGAGAAGCCTACCATTGCTCAGCAAAACACACTGCTCAACGGGAGCAAAAAAGCAACTGCAGGGAATGCCACTAATGCTACAACCTGCTCCTCTGTTTTCAGCTCCTTGCCATAAAACATACTGTGCTACAGCACCCAGCAGTACTTAGCTAATGGAGAAACATCAAATAAACCCGACTGCAATGGGATTAAGCCAACTGAGCTTAAATAAAACAACAAAAGCAAAAGGAAATGTATGTTTTCCAACTGGATATGAGTCCATGGAAAATGTACTTACTGAGGCTCTTCAAGGCAGTTCTCAACTGAAAACCAAACACTGGAGCAGTGAACTCACAGAACCCTGTTACCGTCCATTGTTTCCCCAACCAGAACTCTCATCTTTGTTAAAGGTTCTTGGAGTTTGGAATTTTTGAGTTGGTTTTTTTCTTGCCTGACAAACAGGTGGGTTTCTGTCTTTTGAAGGGGATAAGCTCCTACTTGCTTCCTGAGACCAGTCCCCACTTCAGGCAGAAGCCCCTGTGCAGGCTGCATGTACGCGCAGCTTCCACTGTGTGGCACCTTGTGACAGTCACACATGCCTCCCAGAGCTGTAGTTGATTTTGAGGACTGCATTAGAGCCGTGAGTGACCCAGCTGGCATCTGCAGAGTTGAACGGTAACAGCAGTTCAGACATTTGGGGCTGAAGCCAAATCTGACGGAGAAGCTGGTCCTGACAGGTTGGGTGCTACTGCTGCTCAGCTGTCGAATCCACACCAGGATTTCAGCTCACCAAAAGGCAGCTCATTTAGAACACAAGACGAGCCTCTCAGCATCTTAAGCCTGCCATTTTGCACTAACGAGACCCTGGTTAAAATGTATAAAGAGCTCTGGGAGTAAGAACTGCAACCCATGACTCTTCCCTCTATTAAAAACCCTAAGAACTAGGGTTAATTTCTCAGCAAGATCTTAAAGTTCCTGTATGCTTTAGTTTGAGCAGGGAAACAGCTGGAAAACTCAGATTTAAATGCCATCCATCAATGGACAAGGCTGAGTCTTCTGCCTTGCAGAGGACAGTGCTATCAGTGAGCTGTTTTCCTCCTCTTTCTCTTTCAAAAGAGAGTGATGCTCCGAGCTACACTCTAAGCACTCTGTGTCTGTTGGCATATGCCAGACATACTCTGAGGTAGTCTCACAAAAGGAGCCCCTTTCAAAAGAGGCTGAAGAACTGAGTAGCTGTAGATCCTAAGACAAAATGCTTGGATGCAATAGGCTCTGTGCTGTGCTGGATGATGCACCTGGGGCAGTTCAGGCCATGAACAGAAGAATAAGTCAGGCATGCCAAAGCCACGGCCCACAGGCCGCGTGCGGCCTGGCACATCTCGCAGTGCGGCCACCCTCTGCCCTGCACCGTCATGGTGGCAGCTGTGTCCCGGTGTGCACCCATCACTCGGCAACAATCAAAGCACTGGTGTGCGACTGGCACTGTTACTGGAACCAGAGGAAGGGGAGGGTGCAATGCAGTGCTGACTGTTTCTTGTACCCATCACGGACACTAAGTTGCATCAAACTCCACGTGTGTTACACCTGGCACATGCTTGTGCTGCTTGTTGAGAACAGTGCAGTGTCGAGACAAATAATACGGCACTATGCTTAATTTGTAAGGAAACTGTGTCAGCTTTCAAAGATTACAATTTGAAAGGACATTATCTGCAAAAACACGCTGCCAAATTCGATGCATATCAAGGAATGCTTTGTAAAGACAAAACAGTGGAACTAAAGTCTGTCATCTCCACATAATCTTTTTTAAAAAGTTAACACAAATAGACTCAGTTGTAAATGCTAGTTATGTGGTAGCAAATCTGATTGCAAAAAAAAAATCAAAACCATTTACTGATGATGAGTTTATTAAGCAATATTTGGAAAGTGTGGTAGATGTAATGTGTCCTGATAAAAACCAGATTTTTCTAAAATCAGTCTCACCAGACTGTAGCCAGGTGCACAGAAGAAGTAGGAACTTCTGTCAAAGGAAATCTGGAGAGTGCCAATTTCAATTTTTATGACTTGGCAATAGATGAAAGTACTGATGCCACAGATACGGCTCAAGTTTTCATTTTCATCAGAGGTATTGATAATGAATCACTGAAGAAATAGCTTCTTTGGTGCTGTTAGAAGACACAACTAAATATCATGATGTGTATGAAGCAGTAAAAGTTACGTTAAAGCAATTTTTGTTAGCTCTTGTCAACAACTCATCTGGTACAGCTATTGATGCTGCCCCGACGATGACTGGTAAAAAAGAGTAACTTATGAAATTAATAGAAGATGACACAATTACCACTGGCAACTCATTTTGATGAAATATCACTGCATCGGACATCAAGAAAATTTATGTGCAAAAGCTTTAAAAACGGTAACATCAAGCCAATTGTCATCAAAGCTATGAATTTCATAAAGTCCACGGGATTGAATCATTGCCAGTTCCAGGAGTTCCTTAAAAGAATGGATGCTGAGTCAGGATAAAATGCTAGAAAGATTTTACGATTTGCAAAATGAAATCAATTCGTTTATGGAACCAAAAGGAAACTTTGTGCCAGAAATTGAAGATGAAAAATGGCTCATAGATACAGCATTCTTGGTGGATTTGACCACTCATTTAGAAGAGTTAAGCATAAGGTGAGAATCAACTTATCTGTGCTGTGTTTCAAATCATAACAGTTCAAAATGAAATTTATGGCAAGCTCAAGATATGGCAAATAATTTCATGCACTTTTATGTGTTGGCTAAACACTAGCATAAAATATGCAGCCTTGTTTTCAGTTTTGATGAAAGAATTTGAGAACAGGTTTCAGATTTCCAAAAAAAATCATCTTTTTGTTCATATTCACAACTCCATTTCCTTTTGACATAAATACATTAACTACACATTTTCAAATGGAACATATGAAGTTGCAACCAGACGTTCAACTCAAAGAAAAATTTGATTGTCTCTTTACTAGATTTTCGTAAGACCTGTCTTAAAAGACAAAAATATCCCGTGCTTCACACTCACACTTTATACGTCATCGCTTTTTGGCAGTACATACATTTGTAAACCACTGTTTTCAAGGATGAATCACAGGAAAAGTAACATTTCATCAAAAATTTCTGACAAGCACCTCGAGAACTCACTAACATTTGCAACCAGTGCCAAGGAACCAGACACTGATGAATTATTTTCAGAAATACAAGGTCACATATCCCACTAATTTTATGTTTTTGTTTCTACCTGTGTTTTATATTTAAATAAAAAATATGTTAAGAATAAGTCTTGTTACTTAGATACATTAACTATATTATAAATCTGATATGCGTGTCAAGACAATTCCTGCAAGCCAAAACATTGGACACCCCTGGCATAAGACAAGAACTTATTTTTTAAGTGAGCCCTCCCAAAAGTAACCACATAGTGCCCCAATCTGTGAAAATCAAGATGCCCAGAAGTAACATTACATTCTTCAAACAATGCATGCTAATTCTTTCAATTCCTATCATCAGGCTGAGCCTCTGAGAGTTCAGCACTGAACATCTGCTAAGCCACGCACCGCCACTTCCACTTTAGCAGCCTTGCTGAAAATGAGGTAGCATCCACACAGGGCACATATCCATTGAGCTACTGTACAGTATTACCCTTGACATGTCTTACAGAATGCAAAGGGTTTTACTGGTACTCAAGGAGGTGCTGTTTCAAGACCAGTGGCTGAGAACAGCTGTTGCCCAGCATGATCATCCATATGTTAAAACATACATAAATATATATGTGCACACACACACAAAGTGTGAGTTGAACATGTCCAGGCCAATCCACATCCATGGATTAATGGACATTAACAGCAGCCTTTTTCTTGAATAGGTAACCAGGAAAATCCTACGTTTCCATCTCAGTCTGAAGCCTTCTTTCTTAACACTGCACAGCAGCAGGTTACTGAGGATGGCGATGCAATGAGTACAGAGAATACTGGAAGCCATAGGAACAGGGGAAGACTTTGTCTGGCAGCATTGGCAGGACTCCTAAGCAAAAGCTTCCAGTTTCAAAAGCTATCAACATACTCAGACACTTCATTTACACTTCAGGCACTGGCAAAAAGGACATGGTTTTTCCTTGCCATCTTTGTTTGTGGAAAGGAGATGTATTCTTAGCATTCTTACACACAGTCACGCTCAAAGACTCCATGATGAGATGAACTCCCCAGAGGGTATGAATTAACTTAGCTCCAAGCTGTTACGCTTAATTATAACAGAAAGGCCACAGAGCTTTTGGTTTGGAAAGACAGCTGCAAAAATAAAACAACAAGGTAAAATAGATGGTACAAAATATCCACATTTATACCAGTTCCAGGAACCTTAAAATGTTTTGCTGAGTTGGTTTTCTTTGTTGGTGGCAGTGGTGGCTTGTTGGTTTTTTTTTCCATTTTTCTCTCCAAACTCACTCTTATAATATCTTCACACTTAATATTTTTGGCTGGATAGATCACTTTAAAGAGAAAACCTGAAACTACTGCAGAGGCTCATGGAGCACAATCAGACCATTTCCAAAAAATTGAAATGATGTCCTCGGAACTTGACATTTTGAGAGTTTGATTTCTGTTTCAAATTATTTGCCATACTATTCCCCTGCACAAGTAGGTAGATGGAGGAAAAGGAATTACCAAGAGACCTGGAATGTGCATGTTCGGATTTATTCTGTTAACCACTTTCACTGGGATAGAGCACTCATTCAGGATAGCAAGACTAGAAAAGCTAATGATGGAAAAATGATGGACTTTTATTGTAGCCTTCATTCCAAGGACTCCCCAAATACTTCATAAATTTCAACTGATACACAAACTACCCTTAGAAATCTCACTTTGTCACTACAGAATGCAGTAGCACATCTGGAATGCAGTGCAGCAGTTCACTAACAGCATAGAGTCAAATTCATGCATATTTATAGGCAGTATTGAGAGAAAAATGACATCCATCTGAAATCATGAGGATAATTTATGAGTGCAGGATGTCGTTATTAGTAACATTCTTCTAGATGCATGTGGTATTTTAAAAACAGAAAACAAGACGCATCCTGTTCCTTATAGAACTAGCTACGAGGCTAATGAAATAAAGCATGTCTTTCATCAGCTTGTGTGAGGACTGGCTCAGGTGCCTGGAAACCAAGGCTGACTCGTGTTTTTTATACCCTGTGGTTGCTTACGGTTTGTTGTTCATTTCTGTCCCCCTTTCCTGCCTGTCTGCAGTGCTCTGTCCTCTGCCAATAACAGACTAGCATGTATGCTTTTGCACAACAAAACACACATCTCCTCCTCACAACAGAGATGACTTTTTAGCAACTGCTGACTAAGGAAAACAAATGGGTATTACTTGTCTCCTTAGGACCTGCTGCAGAATGGTTTATAAAAGCTTCTCTTGCTTTTGACTGTGACACACAGGCCTCCTGAAGTTCCCTTCTCTGATCTTTAATCCCTTCTCTCTGGGCTTATGGCTAAGGAAAGCTTTCTAGTTTTAATAATGTTACAAGAGCTCATGTGTGTCTGGGGATGGACCTGGAAAGCTTTGGGGTTGAATTATGCATTGTGACTAACAAGTTGCCCTCATTTGGTCCTTGACTCAGCAAACTTGCCTTTCTCAGCAAATCTCTAGGAAGTCAAACTACTTTAAGGGAAGCATGATTCTGATGCAAGTTTGTTATATGCTGTCAGTTCTGCCTTAGCTGAAAAAGGACAAGTGACAGACAGAGAGAAAGGAGTATGTGCTGGCCACCATCACTTGTCCCTTCAGTACAACCCCACAGCCTCCACAGGGAGATTCTGTTTGTATGGCTTTACCAAGCACATCCATCCAACCTGACATGGAGATTTAAGACTCATACTGTAGTGTCAGCAACCAACAGTAGGAGGCCAGATGCCTGCACGAATCCTCACTTGCAGGATTCACCATGCAGACTCCATCAGTTAACCTTCAGAGCGTCATCATTTGGAGAACATCCCTGTCAACTGAATTGAGATTCCTGCTGACTTCAGGAGGGAGGGTGCTATTTAACTCCCAGGGGAACTTCACAGTGCTGCGTTAGTAAGATTCTGACTTCTAAAACCACAAATACACTGATTCTGATTCAGGCCTCTCTCTTCTCCTCCTGGAATGTGTTTTCTATGAATGACAAAATACTGATCAGTAACAAAATAGATTCATTGGTATTTAAAGGAGTAAAGGGGTGAAAAGGATCAGTGAGTACAAGAGGAAGGTGGATAAAGAGATATCAGTCTGACCCTAAAGAGCCTTCTGAAGGATGATCACATATAGAAGTTAGCCTTGCATACTAACTTCAGTGTTGGTTCTGGTCAGTTTTAATACCTTACTCTGGGTCATAATTTAGGAAGCAAATAGAGATCATGAAATCATAGAATCATTAAGATTGGGAAAGACTTCTAAGACCATCTAGTCCAACCACCTACCCCTGATGTTCCCCACTAAACTACAGTCCCTAGTATCACATCTACATATTTCTTGAACACCTTGCAGGGACAGCATCTCCACCACCTACGTGGGCAGACTGTGCCAAAGCCTGACCACTCTCAGATGTTTAACTCCGCTTCACCAGCTCTAATTGCAGCCAAATTCAGAATATGTTGACTCCAGCGGAATTCATACCAGCTCATTCAAGTATTTCTGAGCCAAATTTATCCCATGTTTATGATTCTCTGAAAATGCCCCTAGAAATCCAAACTGGACCTACTAATAGACCCAACCCTCTCCTAAGTTTTTGTTTGTTTCAAAAAACAAAACAAAACAAACAAAACAAAACAAAACCTTTAGAGCATTTGCAAGACAGATAAATAATTTCAGGCCAGGAATCTGCTACAGAATACAGTGTTTTGACTTGTTCTGCATACATATAAATCACAAGAAATTATTCCTCTTTCAAGAAGAGTGAGAGAAGACATGATAAAAGAATAAAACTTTCTGTCTCTGCTGCCCTCAGGCAAAGTTTTTCAACATCAACAATCTTTAAGGTCAATCAAATCAGTGTCTTTCAATTCATTTCTTTTGATAAGCATCAACTTCAGATCTTGCCAAAAGGGCTCAGAAGACTCACAGACGTTATTGCTGTCCCACCATTGGCTCCTGGGAAATAAAAGGGGTTATTTTCCCTGCTGCTCACAAAAGCCTCACTTCTCTGATAATTTTTTGTCATGTGGCCTATTGCAAGGTGCTAAACAATTTATTTAAATAGCAACTGTTCCAGTTTCTTGGCAGTAATAACATTGATGAAGGGAGGAGGAGAGGTTTCCTTGAGTCATTCCACTTATCTGCCAGTTCTGGTACTGATTCAAAAGTGTTTTTCTCCCTTCCCGTGTTGGTTTGCCCTTTTCTGAGACATGCTGTACCAACTGTTGTCACTGGTAAGAACAGAGCTCCATAGCTTATCTAAGACAGGAAGCTTCAGAAGCACGGGAAATTGCTGGTGGGAAGTGAAATGAGTCATCCTGTTTGTGAATGGGTTAAGCAGTAGGAGCTTTTTCAGAATCTTTTAACTTGCAGCAACACAATGTCCTTACTCAGTACTGAGGAATATCACCAGACTGAAGAACCTGGAAGGAGAAAGCACTCATCCCCTCTCTGGTCCTTCAGTTACTGCTGTGTTCTCAGGCAGCTGTCCTCAGGCACTGCGCACTCACCACGTGCCTACAAATGAATAGGGCTTGTGCTTATCTGCCCCAGTTTGTCTACTGGCTTTCAACCTTTCTACATGTGTCTGGAGGTATAAGCTGTGCCACCTATGCATTTGCATTCCACAAGTCTAAATTGTACTGAAGAGTTGCAGAGTAATCACAAACCATGTTCTTGCACTGAAAAGAGCTCTCTGACAGCAGTTTCACAGTTCCCTATATCTGCGTGCACCTACCCTTATATATACTCAAAGAATAGGCTTGGTGATGGCATAATTGCACCTCTTTCTCAGCACCCCAAGCACACTGTTCATAGTGTACTTCCTTGTTTCCCCAAGATGCAATGACAAGTGCTTCTGCACAGCAGTGGTATGGCTAGGACCTCAGACCTGTGGATTCTTGCAGTGGAGCTTACAGCCAGCAATTACTTTAACTGGCTTTTTGCTGAAAGGACAGATGTATTCTTAGAATCATAGAATCATAGAATCACAAGGTTGGAAACGACCTATAAGATCATCCAGTCCAACCGTCCCCTCATCACCATTGCCACCACTAGTACTAAACCATATAACGCAGCACGTCATCCAGACGCCTCTTGAACACTGCCAGGGACGGCGACTTCACCACCTCCTTGGGCAGCCATTCCAGTGCCTGACAACTCTCTGAGAGAAGAAGTTCTTCCTTATGTCCAACCTAAACCTCCTCTGATACAACTTGCGGCCATTGCTCCGTGTCCTGCTCATTGCCTAGGAGAAGAGGCCAAATCCCTCTTCACCACAACCTCCCTTCAGGAAGTTGTAGAGTGCAATGAGGTCTCCCCTGAGCCTCCTCTTCTCCAGACTGAACAATCCCAGCTCCCTCAGCCGCTTCCCATAAGATTTGTGCTCCAGACCCCTCACCAGTTTTGTTGCCCTTCTCTGGACACGCTCCAGGACCTCAACATCTTTCCTGTAGTGAGGAGCCCAAAACTGAACACAGTACTCGAGGTGCGGCCTCACCAGTGCTGAGTAGAGGGGGATGATCACCTCCCTGCTTCTGCTGGCCACACTATTTCTAATGCAGGCCAGGATGCCGTTGGCCCTCTTGGCCACCTGGGCACACTGTGGGCTCATGTGGGCCGAGCATCAACCAACACCCCCAGGTCCCTCTCTTCTTCACACTCATCAAGCCACTCACCCCCAAGCCTATAACGCTGCATGGGGTTGTTGTGCCCAAAGTGCAGAACTCGACACTTGGCCTTGTTGAACCTCATCCCATTCACCTCAGCCCAACGGTTCAGCCTGTCTAAATCCCTCTGAAGGGCTGCCCTTCCCTCAGGAAGATCCACACCACCTCCCAGCTTGGTGTCATCTGCAAACTTGCTGAGGGTGCACTCAATGCCCTCATCCAGGTCATCAATAAAGATATTAAACAAGATGGGCCCCAGTACCAACCCCCGGGGGACACCACTTGAAACGGGTCGCCAGCTGGACTTCACTCCATTCACCACGACCCTCTGGGCACGGCCTTGTAGCCAGTTCCTTACCCAAAGAAGTGCATATCTGTTCAGACCATAGGCAGCCAGTTTTCCCAGAAGAAGCCTGTGAGGGACCGTGTCAAAGGCTTTGCTGAAGTCTAGGAAGACTACATCAACAGCCCTTCCCTCATCTACCAGACTAGTCACCCAGTCGTAGAAAGAGATGAGGTTGGTCAAGCACGACCGGCCTTTCACGAACCCGTGCTGGCTGGGCCTGATCCCCTGGACACTGCGTACATGCTGTGCAATCTCATCCAAGATGATTTGCTCCATAACCTTCCCTGGTACCGAGGTCAGGCTGACAGGCCTTCTTCTTCCTTAATGTTTGCTTTACAGCAATTTACAACTTCTATCCTTTTGCTATATCATGTCCTTGTTCTGAAAACCAGGAAATTCAATAAATCGTATTATGGAAAGATCTAATTATTTTTGTCTTTTTTATTTTAAAGGGTTTTTCTAATATTTAGTAGTCAATTTTTTTTTTTTTCCCATCTGTGAGAGTTTTAATAACCTCTTTTGTCAGGCAGGGCAACTCATAAAGAATATAAATATTTTGCTGTTCCTTGGAGGGCCATTTGCATGTACAGTTGGGATTGTCAGAAACACAATGACTTACCAGCAGATGATCAAACAGAAGGACTTTACCCAATATTGAAGTCATCCTGACTTAATCCACATACACAACATTATCAGCATGCTAAAATCTTTGCTGCGTGCCTGCAGCATCCCCTCCCTGAAGCACCTGCAATACCAACAGACAGCAAGGCACGGAAGCTCAGAACATTGCAGGAATCTTGGGCTCTGATACTGGTGGTACAACTGATTTTCCTTTGAAGAAATTGCAGGCATAAGCCCCCCAGGATTTCCCGTCCTCCTGATGAGTTTCTCAGATAGCATGATGCGGATACTATTTGATTTTGGTCACTGTCAACACAAGCAGCTTGAAATGAACCAGTTCCTTGTACACAAATTCCTAATCCCAGTTTGATGAACCTCTTTACTGTAACCCACAATTAATTTGCTTAAGTGGTTTTATAAAAACAGTTACCATAAGACCATATAGCAGTCAGAGTGGCTGAGACAACACTAACTAAACTTTCACTAATTAGATCGAGCTCCCTGACCTTCCCTTGCTGACAGATTGTGAGGATGAAGGAAAACCACAAAATGGTATCCAGTGATGGTGTGTCAGGTGCCTGAAATGGAAGTGGGGCATGCGCTCAGGAAGTGCTTCTAGTTCCTCCTTCATGACTGCTGCTGCTCACTAAGAAGTTCTTCACTGCATTACAGCAGAACTTCATTCAGAACTGAAGACAGTCTGCAGCACTTAATAGGCAGAGATTTACATCTATCAGGCAGTTCTTTACTTCTCAAGTACCCTAAATTTCCTAATGATTAAGCGTTTCTCAAAAAATCCACAGGAGAAGAACCCTGGTCATACATGTTCACTTATTCACTCTCTGTGAAAGCTGCCAGAAAATGCAGCATTATGCCTTCCCTTCCATCTTCTCTGCAGAATCAAGGCTTCGGCTGCAGCTCCTTCAGTCCAGGTAACCAGATGGGATCCTCCCAGCCTGCAGACCAGCCACCAGGGCAAGGTCTGTATGGATACTAATTAGCAAGTCCACAGCCAAGTGAGGACATCAGGAAGACCAAACATGGCCATCAAGTACATAGCCATACAGCCAAGTCCTAAGGCCTGCCAGATATATCTGTGTGAACTCATTAACTCACACATCAGGTTTAGGTTAAATATCAAAAACCACTTCTTTACGAAAAGGGTTGTTAAGCATTGGAATAGGCTGCTCAGGGAGGTGGTTGAGACACCATCCCTGGATGTGTTTAAAAACCATTTGGATGTGGTGCTCAGGGACATGATTTAGCAGAGGGTTGCTAGACATAGGGTAGTACAGTGAAGTCGTGATTGGACTCAATTATCTTTATGATCTTTTCCAACCTGAGCAATTCTCTAATTCTATGATCACCACACAGCTATGAAGTCCCAGCTCCCACTTTGCTTGCTGATACAGAGCAGTACAAGCCACAAGCCAGCTAATTCACCACGGCAGATAAGGCAGCTTTCATCAAAAGATTTCAAAGTTCTTTTCAAAGGAAGGAAGTAATCCAGCATACAAGATAGGATACTCATGCACAAAGCAAGGATGTGACTTGCCTGGCATTAGGCAGGAGGCTCAGAACAATCTTCTCCTGAACTCACCACACTGCTTATGCCCCAGGCACATTTATTCTGCCAAACAAAGCTTCTAACATCCTTTCCTTTAATTCTCTGAATACTTGTTCCCATTTTCTGCTTTTAACTGCCGCTTAATGTAGCTGTGCATAAATAAATGCTAATTAGTATTATTATTACTTCTGCACAGAAGGAGAGCATGAAAGGACAATACAAACACCAAGACTAGTCTCAGGATTGGTTTAGAGCACAGATCTCAGTTCTCTTTTCTACATTTTGTGATGACGTATTTCCATAGTCTTGAGAGCCACGTGTCATGCAGTTAATGCATTCTGCTCACCTTTACCAGCTGAAGGTTCTGCCTTGGAACTCTACGTGTAGCTGGTTGGTTTTTTGTTTTGTTGTGCAGTTTTTTTTAATGGGTACTACAAAAACAAAAGAAAGCACTAAGGCTGCAAAGTAAAGCTAGCATTCAGATGTTGAGAAATGAGAATAGAAACTTGCTTTTAGTTCGAGAGGTTCTGCCTCATCAGATTTCAAGCAGTCTTCAACCATGTGGTCAGAACTGTCCCGAACTAAGCTATGCTACTTCTCTCACACCTAGCTCTAAAACAGAGTAATTGTCAAATTAGTGCACTTACAAAAAAGGATGGAGACATCTGTCATAAGGTAGTCACACATACTTCTAGTATTGCTGACTGAGACACAGTGAATGACTTTGACTTCTTATTGTCTTAACACTGGCTATTTAAGATTTTTAGGCCCCTTTTTCTTTATCTTGATGCTAGAGACCATCCAGGGCCTCCTACTCCTAGACCTGAAGTGTACCTCCTCTATTTTTGCATTTTTAATAGTTTAGACAAGGATAATGAGCACAGTTGTATGTGAAGAGCAGCAAAATAATCCTGCTTGCCTCTGAAGGATTTATTAAATTGACCTTTTGAGTTCTGTGGTGGTTAAATCATGCTGTTAATATTTTAGATAGATTTCCCACCTTGATTTACCCATATGAGTAATGAAGAGGATGAGAGCAGAAGTGTCAGAACTAGCTATTTAGGCTTTTATTTTATTATCCGGGTGTGTTAAGGGGCAGCAACAAGTCCACGCATATGGGTCTGCTTAATCTGTTAAGAAAGTGAATGTAGGACAACCTAACCCTACATTCCATTCCTGATAAGGTGTTCACTGAAGGTTTACTTCACCTTTACTACAAATCTTAAACTTAAAATATGCTATTAGTTTTCTATTAACCTCTGTCTTGTTTGACTTACATTTCAAAGGTTGGGGAAGGAAAGGGCAGTAAAAAGTTTGCTGATGTGTTCCAGCAGAATCAAGGGAAAAGGGCTTTGAGCTTATGGCTTGGACATGAGACAGAGCTTTTACATGTCAAAGTATATAATAAGCAATGGCCTTATTTCACTGCTGCAAGTAAAGCTTTCTTTAGCTTCCACTAATAATCGTACAGCTTTCTCTTAGGTTTCCTCCAAAATATTTAAGTTTGCATTTTGTTTTAATAATCTGTAAGCTTTCTGTGCTAATTTAATGATTTGATTCCAAAACAGTAGTTCAGACACTCTACTGCTTGAAACTCATTCTGTACCGATACATTTTCTCCTTGCTTATTTTAACATGACAGCATTTACTGAATGGACTCATGTCATTTTCCCTTCCAATAATTAGCAAAGGTGAAATCAATTAAGAACTAGTTTTCCTAAGAGTGTATGCGAGTCCCTCACAAATTAATTGCTGGTTCTCAGATTCATTAGAGGTTTTCTTCAAAACAAAACAAAAAAAAACATCATGCATGTTTTGTTGTTGATGGTGGTGGCTTTTTTTCTTTTACAGACTCATCTCACTTAGGATCCATGGTGGGCCTTGTTTGGAAATGGTCACTTGTAGCAAAAGAAACTATTGGACTCTTGCTCTGTATAATGAGGAAAGGTGAAAGATTTGCAGTGACTGAGGATGGGGACACCAGAAAATGAAGTGAAAGTTTTGCAGTTAAAGTAGTTGAACTCAGTAAAAAAAGTTTCTATCCTTGTATTTGCCATACAATTCCTGCAGAAAACACAGAAACATGGTCTTGGTTTTAGATAGAAGGTCAATTGCACTTTCTGTTTCTTATTTCTTTTCTGGCACAGGTCAAGATCCGGAATTCAGATTTACACAAGTGCTGAAGACACATGCCTTAATGAAACATCAACTTTGAACATCTCAGCGGGGAATGGAGGAAATGCAACTTTCCCACAGAATTGTAGGATCTTGGTCAATTGAAAAATGGAATATCCCAAATTAACAGAAATTCAGGATAAATTTGCACTTTTCCATGCTTCAGTTCTCTCTGAGCAGAAATAACAGCTCTCCTACAATTCAGTATTTTTGGCAAAGTGGAAATGTATAATCATCAAAGAAGTATGAGAAAAAAGTCAATACTTAAAAAAAAAAGCATTCTAAATAGTGCACGCTAAAGAAAAAATAGAACACTCACTTCTTGAATACTGCAATATTTTGTTAGCAGAACACTTAAGCCATTTTTATTCATTTTCAGATCACGGAGGGTTGTTTATGCTCTTGCTATTAAAATGATAGAAGTTTGAGTGCTGGCCAGGTTTGTCTTTGCAATTTCTGCTCTGCAGCCTATTAAATGAGCTTCGATGCAGGAAGTCCAAGTCTTACAGGAAGTTTAAACCAAACCAGTAATAAACCTGCTGCATCTCTACCTCCTAACCCTTTCTTTTTGAACATCAACAGGCTGTCAAAAACATTAAGGGCTGAGACAAGAGATTTGACTCTTGGCTCTGACTTGGCAGGATGCTTCTGTAAGCACTACTACAGATCTGAAACAGCAAAAAACAAAAAAGAGAGAGAAAGAAAACAGCTGTGCCCACCTCAGCCAAAGCAGCAGAGAAATGATTACAGTTCTTGTGCATCAGGTGGTATGCGTTGCCTTTGTATTCTTTGCCCAGCTCTTCCATAATTTTATCCACATCCTCTTCTGTGAAGTCTGTGGTGCCTAGTGCGATGGATTCTCTAGTAAAAACAAAGCACAACAGGAAACATGGAAAGCTTGAATGAAGAGAGTGATATGTCACCAGGAAAAAGGAAATGATAAGGCAATGGCAAGAAGGCCAGGTGTAAGTCATCAACATGCATATCTGGGGCTATCAGACAGATTCTTACTTAAAAAAATGGCATGCTAATATCCTCAAGTTTATCCGTAAAGCAGATTACAGCACAGAAGCAGTCCCTAGAGCCTTCTGCTCACCACCAGGGACATCTCAGTTCTTGGGGTCTGCTTGTTTCCCCCTATATCCATAGCTGCTCAGCAGAAAATCACAGTAGGACAGTGGAGACAGTTTTCCCGTCATAGAGACGTTTTCCATGGTATGGGCCACAAAGGAGCAGACAGAGCTTTATGTGGGAACATATTGCTTCTCTCAGTATTCACTCAATAGTGCTTGTTCTTCTGAAGTCTGCAGTACCACCAGTGTAAACCCATAGCCTGTGAAAGTCAAGTCCCATCTTCTGAGGGCAGTTCCTTGAATCACAGCCCCAAAGCCCGAGCACCTTGAACAACCCCTTAATGAAGTATCCTCTCAGACTCTTCTAGTAAGCTGGCCTGTCTTTTGTGACAGCATAAGTATAAACACAAGAGCTGACTTCTGCAATATCCATAACAAGGTGATGCTCATAAAAAGAGTAGTTTTTTTATTTCCCCATGCACTGGCTCTGTATCACACAGTTATTTCCATTCTTGCTGATAGGTAATACCAGGAGCACGGAAAGCAAAGAAAATGGGAAGAGAGAACTACACTGATTTATAACTATACTTTTAAACCCTTCTAAACACACTTCAGCACCACTCCTCATTTGGTGTAAGTTTTATCAGCCATCAAGAACCCCTGCAGAGCTCCATTTGAACAAGGTTTGTGTAAAGGAGGCAGTGAGAGCGCTAATGAGAGAGAAGGGGGGAAAGGACTCCCTGCTCTCCCTACAGAGACAGCTACTAGCAGGGAAAGAAAATGTAGAAAAGGGCCCTTACTTGAATTTAAAGGTCTCGCCAAGCTCTACCGCACTGCCAGGTGTGATCTCGAAAATCCCACTGAAAGGGTAGGGATGCCCTCCATAGGCAAACTCTGACAAGGAAAGAAAACAGACAGACTGTGAGTAATCGAATGAACTCTGTGTCAGGATGGCAACTGTCTTTAAAGCTCAGCATCAGCACCAGGGGCTGGGCCATTGCCAAAATCAGCTTCAGTCAGCCTCTGAAAGACATTTTCTCTGCCCAGTTACCTAGCAGCCTGAGGATACCCTCAAAGCCTCAGATCCAGAGCAGGTTCCATCAGTGCTAATACTGCTGGTTGCACTGCTAATTAGTACCTAGCACTGCTAATCTACTTCTCAGTGCCAGAAAAGCTCGCTGGGTCCACCTCTTTGTGCCTGTCCACATGGCTTCCTGTCAGTACAAAGTTTTGTGGCAGAGGCATCTGGAAATACTATGAGAGGCTGTCAGCAGTGATACTGAGCTGGGAGAAGCCTTTCCTAGAGTAGAAAGAAATCTGTCCTCTTCTTCCAGAGGGATTTGCAGGCAGCTATGAGGAATTCTTTGCTGGAAAAAAAACCCAAGCTAATTACATTCTGCTGCCTTAGCATGTGGGTTGAGCCTGGAGGCCCCTCCATGTTATATGGGCCATCTCACATGGCCTATGAAAGCTACTGTGTTTGAGACAGAGCACAGCACCCCCGGCATTTTATCTGCTACATGTCACTAGCTAAAAATACCATGAGTAAGATAATTTCAGTCAGTCCCATTTAACGCTGTTTGAAGGGGGAAACGGAAAGTCCGTGATGCTGTCCTGTCCTTTGGCTTCACTTTGCTGCATCTCTTCTCACAGACACCTTGACCGCATCCCTTGGATTCTCTACTCAGCTTCAAACCACTTGGTTATTTCAAAACTTACAGACCATAGACGCTGATAAAAACTAACACAAAGCTGGTTTACTCTGACACAGAATTAGCACAAACTTTCCTTATATAGGTTTCAATACAGCTACTGATCCATCTCTCTTCCCCCACCCCAGACTTTCCTACACTGCTGGTCCTTCCAATTTGATTGGTCCTTCCTGCTATTCTGCTACATGCCTGCACAAGCTATAGAGTCTGCAATTACACACTAAAGATCAGAAGAGCTACTTGGTTCATGGCAGAACTGCAGAAGTTCTAGCTGGACTACCCAACAAATTAAAACAGAACTGGTCGAGTTTTTCACTGCTCAAAACATTCTTGCCAAAAACTACAAATTTTGGATTTTTTTCCAGATCAGACCAGCCATGCTGTTTTTTTTCCCTATGTACTGAAGATAACGAAAAGGAAATACTTCATACCTCTGCCGTAGATCTCAATGCCAGAATGGAAGACACCAATGCCCAAGGTGGAGGTGTATTCATTTATCCAGTACTACAGTAAGAAAAAAAGTCACATTTGGAATTATTAGCAGGAAAGAAACATGCAGCCTTGCCCTAACGCATCCCTCCATCTCCTTTCCTCAAGGCAACTTCTCTTGAGGACAAGAAATATTTTTGTAATTTTTCTGAGACAAATTGTGACTCTTTATAGAGTGACAGCGGTGGGCACCTTGTCAGCACAGCTGACCAGGATTACTTCTCCAAAACAGGCTCATCTAATCCTTGCCATATAAGGCATTTTCCTATATTAAGATACAAACAGACCTGAACCTTCATAAACCTGGCTCCGACAGGACATGGTCATTCATCTTTCTCCTCATTTAAATATCTTTCTCTATTTTTTCAGATTCGCTTCTCTTTATCTTCCAGATCTTGAAGAGCTTGAGTTAAAGCACTCCCAGATATTTTCTGCACACTATTTTACTTCCCAACATCTTCTGCAAGTTTTAGGCAGGTTTATTTGGGCAACCAGATTTTGGAGACAAATCCATTTCTCTTGTGTGTCAGAGGAGCACCATTTAGTAGTTACCTACATCATCAGTAATTGCTTTTTAGGACAAAAGGAGTTCTGAACATACCAGTCAACATTTTGCTCAGAGGCACATCACGTTATCAAGCAGTGTTTCAGAAGAGACTAAAGTCTGGCTGCTCCAAAATCAGGAGTGAGGCAACCACAACATTACCCAACTCCGAGACAAATTTTCAAGAGGAGCTGTTAAGCAACTGCTGCTTTGGAGTCCAGCTCTTCCTCATTAAGTGTAGAGCAGAGGAGCACCACAGCACGCATGCACCACTCTTCTGCCAGCACTGCTCAGGGCCTGTTTCCACCACACCGTGAAGGACAGTGCAGACATCCAGAATTAGCTTAGCTGGGGCTTGTTTGGAGTGGGGAGCTGTGCAGTTATGCCAGGGCAGTGCTGCACTGGAGATAATGAGCCCTGCTCAGCACAAGTATTTATTAGGTTAGCTGCAGAGCTGTGCTGCTACAGAAATGATATTTTCAGGCAATGAGTGGAAATTGCCAGCGCCTGGTGTATTTACAGTTCACTTACAGTTAGCATGCAGTGAAAACGCATCTCTAGTAAATCTCAGCAATGCAAATCCTATTGTAATCAAGCACTGCAAGGGAAGAGAGCGGCGTTCACTTGTCTCTCTGTATGATGATGGTTCATTAAGTGAAAATTCTCTTATGGGTCAGCTAACAGCTTCTGGAGAAGCCACAATGATCTGCAGCATCTCTGGTGCCTGGTGACATGGAGGTCCACATGATGAACAGAACCCTCTGCTCTCAGGCAGCCAGAGGTTTGGCGCACTCCATCTACCTCCTGCACTCTGCTTTCTTATGTATTTTTGATGACTGCCTTGAATGCAGTAACTCTGTAAATCACCTGGAAATGCTTTCTGCGTGACCATTGCTACTCTGGAAAAACACAGTAGCTTTGATGTGAAAAGTGCTGCCCCCAGCCTGACTTGATGTGGGGTTGGTCAGTATTGATACCTTATACTGTGCTCCCCAAAATTCTTGCTTCTGGCAGTACAGCAGCTTCCTTTCCTTCCAGCAAGCCCTGTAATACTTCTTGTTCTTTGAGTTTTGGTATCATAGATCATTTATTAGTGCAGGATACCTGACCCAACCTGGACCCCTTCCCACCGCTCTCTTCAATTTTTGTAGAACCTCTATTTAACTCATCACTGAATTATGCAAACTCTCGGGTCTGGGCACACCAGAGCACTAAACCAGAGCTAGACGAAGCAGCCCTCAATATCCACCAGCTGAGATGAGACATGAGCAGCACGTCCTCTTCTTGAGCAGCGCACCGGTGTTTGTGGATGGATGCCCCCTTGTTTTCTGCTGCCTTTCTCCACAGACCTCTGTCTCCCTGCCCACTGCAGGAGGGATACCCCTGCTCCTATGGTGGAAAGAGATGCATATGGGAAGAAACCATATGATACCAGCCACAACTGCTAAGGAGCCCAAGACCATCTCACATGGGCAGCGAGGGCATGCCCTCAGTTCAGTTCTTTCATCTCCCAGTCTTGTGGGCTAACACCTCAGGCTCTCAGATAGCATCAGTAAGAGTCACAAAAATACTAGTTTCTGCAGTCCCACAGTAACTGCTTCCAGAGGGTAAGGTAAGTAGGTTACCTTCTCCCCCAGGCTGAGCTATTGGCTCACAGCAATAATACAAGTGCAATATACCAGGGTCACACCAGCTGCTTTGCTTACAGGAGTAACTAATAAGATCTTTTCAAATCAGAAATGTTCTTGCATATTAGCTAGTCAGGCTATCCGCAGAGGCCATGCTGCATCTGGCTTCTGTATTTCAAACAAAGAATTTAAATTGAAATCCACTTTCAAATACAGTTTTCCCTTCTTCCTTGTTAAAGTCCATGTTGCATCCAAACAAATAAGCAAACAAAGAAGAAAAATAATGCACTAAATACAACCGCCTCATATAAGCAGAGCACTGTCGTGACACAAGCCCATCCCATCCTCCACCTGCCTGCACCATTCTTGTTCCCAGCATGGCCATAGCCCCAGAACAACCCCTGCCCAACCAAGGCAGCTGAGACAGGCTGCAGACAGCAGGACAGCTAGTGAGGAAGCTCCACCAAAGGGGAAGGGAGAGAAACAGAAGTATTTCTCTGCTATGCCAGGTGCTGAAGGATTACAGCCATAACACAGACTTTTCTGTATTTAAATGATGTGTTCTTTGGTATGAAACCTTTTATTGAACAATTATGGACAGAACTGTGACAACCTCAGCCATACTTAAATTTCAACCAAGCAAAAACACTTTTTAGTGTTTTCTTTCAAATAACCTTAATAACACAGGGGTGTTATTGAAGTGTGATCTGATTTGCATCTTAGATAATACTGAAGATACTCAACTATTATCAAGACCAAAATGCAAAGCAGCTCTGAATCATTGCTGCTGTCCTCAGCTCACCCCTATCTCCAGGGTACTGCAGAATGTGCCTTCAGTGTACGACTGAACATGCAGCAACCACTGCCTGGCACTGGGGCACAGCCCACGGCTTGTCTCAGGAGGAACCTACGCTGAAGTGAACATGTCAATCACTTGCAGAGCTGGAAAAAAGAATCCAAGCCAAATTTGAAATCCAGTTTGTAGACATAAGCACGAGCCAGCCTCGTTTTCCAAAGGCTTTGCAGTTCTGAGCATATGAATAGCAGCAACAGTCAGCAAATACTCATCTCTTGAGTAAATTGGCTATTGCTTAGATTAAAAAAAAAAAATAAAAAAACTCTGCAGCCTGTTCTGAGCCAGATGAAAGAGCTGGGGGATTGAATTCAGCAGGATCTTAGAGGGACTTGTGATTCATATCTGCATTGCATGCTGCCTGCAAAATCATGCTGTAAAGCCTATACAGAAGGACTTGGACCATTCTGTCTTGTTTCCATCACAAACCAAGACAAAGAACAGCTCAGAAGGGAAGAGAGGCAAGGATGAAGGCAAAACAGACTGCAGCTGCTTCAGAAAAGCAGGAGACAGCCCAGGAATCAAATTCAAACCAGAGAGGAACCTCTTCCCATTTGCATTTTGCAGTGTATCAGTTAAGATCTTTTAATGCAGGTCCCTGATGATGTAGAATTTGGAATTTTCCGGTTTTAATTCAAGCCATCCCTGATTTCATGGTTACTTTGCTTCAGTGTTCTAAACGCCTGGTGAGATAGCTTAGATTCAGGAGACACTCTGAGTCAGTTGTTATGTTATCTATTTTATTCATCTTTACTCCTCGGAAATAGAAGTGAAAGTCTTATTGGGATGGGAAACCATATCTCATATTTGTAGATAAGAAACTAAAGAGCTTCATTATGCCTCTGTTAGTTTGATACAAAGAAGCAGATAGTGCAGCACTTGCAGATAATGCCACCCTTTGACTTTCCAGAGCATGAGTTTTTAAGAACTGCTACTGAAAGCACAGGTTTCCAGAAAGAGAGATCCATCTATATTTCAATTCAATCTTTGGTTGATGCCATACTATAACATCAACATTTTTATCACTGTTTTTTTCTTTATCTGCCCTATTTCAGACCATTATTTTCTGTGGCATCATCAGATTCTTCCCAGCATTCCTGTACCAAGCAGTCCAACCTAACTAGCTCCCTTGAGACTAGAGACAAGACTGTCCATAGGACAGAGCAGCTGGCTCACTGCAGTAGAGAGCCTTGGCTTGTCAGATCCAACTGCAGGACACCCAGGGCTCTAGCTGCTATTGGTATGCTCCATGAAAGGAGTATGACCAACAAGAAGCATTTCTTCTTTCCTCTGCATTTATTAGATATACCATGCAGCCTTTTCCTGGTATTGTAGTGCTTGGCCCTGCCATTACCTTACCTAGGCAACTTCAGGAAAACATGCAACGAAGAGTGAATGGTCATAAATGTACTGGTCAGTCATATATCAAACACCAGAAAAATTCATCTGCGCTGTTTAAGCTCAAGCCAAAAGCCAGTATTAAACAGAACATCTGATTGATGCAGGAGACCTGCCAGAGAGCAATAAAGTGGTACCTTGGCACTATTTTCTGACATGTATTGATCCAGATCTGAGAGATGAGAGCACAAACAACAAAGCTACAGAGGAAACTAGAGAACATCATTTCAGGAAATCCATGAGTGAAATCTGAGCCCTCTAAGGCCAGATACAAATGCTCAGCAACTTCAAAAGAGTTTCAGTTTCCCCCTGTGAATTTTTCTACAAACCAAACCAAAATCTAGAATGTTGGGCCTGCAGAGGTGGAAGGAAAGAGCCTAAAACAGCTCACAGAATATTCTCTGAATAATGGTTGCAGTAGTGAAGAAAGCATTATCTCAACTATAGACATGAAGAACAGCAGGCTTCCTGTAGATCTTTGTCAAGGCATTTTAGTCATATTATGGCAGTATTCACTTGTGTCCCACAGCCCCAAGCATGCACACAGCTCTGCTAATATGTCCACGTCCTTCTGCTGTTCATTCCTTCTGGCCCACAGCTCTAGTAATAAAAAATCATCATCATCATCATGTGGAATGACAATTATATAGCATGGCTGCTGTAAGTTTTCTTTGGCAATTGGATGCGACCCAAGCTCATTTCAGTGTGACCTGTGTCTCTTTTACATTCACTCCCCCAGAGGGTCAAGGTTTTTATATTAACCAAATCTAAAATGCTATTTCCCTAATACACTGTGAATACAGATTAAGCATAAAAGGATTTAAATGCATGCACGCAGAACAGCAACTGAAAAAGAAGCTTAACAGGATATTGAGAAGAAGAGTGATGGCAGAGGCCTGTCTTTGGTAGTTTATACCTGGGAAAAGCTGTCTGGATAGGTGCTCACCCTGTAGAACTCACAGAATATGACTCTTCTCAGTTGGAAGATCACCTTCTATGCCGTGCTCTGTTTGTTGCTGGCAAAAGGGATCAGTCTGCAAGTCTCGTGCTGCATCAGCTATCAGATCGCTCTAAATCCTATTAGCCAAAAGCATCTGTTTTACTCAGGTATGCTAACTTCACTTAAATGCCAGACAATGTTAAAGAAACACAAAACTGCAGTAAGCAGTTCTCTTACAAACCAAACCCATAGATCAGTCTCCAGTTGTGATAGGTAACAGCAGGCAAGTCTCAAGAAAAACAATTCATAGAGAGCAGTCACTGGCACCTTTGTGAACAACCAGTGGCAGAACTGATCAAAGCCTGGGAAACTCCAGGGTTTCCTACAGGAGAGCAACCGAGTGCAGAGAAGGCTGCAGCCTCAGTGCAATCGGAGAGCTTGATGTGGCACTTAGATGGAAGGCCATACATGAGAAGACTCCACTTCAGATTTGGACATTAAGACTTTTTAGAAGAACTGGCTGGAGGTACCTCAGGAGCAGGGTCACACCGCAGAAAGAAAAACGCAAGGCACCTCTTTGTGCAGCTGACCGCTTCAGTGCATTTTGGTTGAGAGGGGTTTAAACTTCCTAGCCGGGCCCTTCTCAGCTTCTGTTGAGGGCAGTTTCTCACTCTTCTTGGTAATATATCTTAGTAAACAGGGAATCTTCCAGACAATTACAGCCTGAATTTACAGTTTATGATGCTAAATGTATTCCTCCTACAACCCCATAAAAGTTGCTAAGCTAAGAGAAGAGACAAAGCAACACAACACGTCAGAGTGGCCTTTTGCCAGCACAGAATCACCTGCACTCTGGGGAGGTAACACAGGCTAGACACCTACAGGACTGTGAGAGCCAACTGTCATAAGCAGCTCTTATATTTTTCAGCCAGGCTCTGCACAGGATTCTTTTCCTCTCAAGCTAGTTTAAATACATTCTTCAGCTGTTTCTTCAGGAGGAATTTCTTTGAAGCTTGCTATGGTTTTTCAGACATCATGATACATTTCTGAATTGCCCGATGGATGAACCAGTGCTAAAATCTTAGCAATCATGAAACGTAAAGGGCTTATTTCTGTGGCTTCTGAACTCCACATGTGGATTAAAAACTGATGTTGCTGCTGAGGGAGAGTTGGAAATCTACTTATGCTTCAATGTTGTGACATAATGTGATTTTACTGGAAGAACAGCAGGACAGAATAACATTAATCATGCTGCAGAAAGGAAATAACATGTATCTCAGCTGTTAACTTCTGGGTATATTCTGAACATTATACACTTAAAATTATGAAAAAAAATTAGCTTCAGTGTTTTCACTTACCACTTCATCCTACAAAAGGGCAGGCATAGTCCTGGCTCAGCATACTAACATCACTTGACAACTCTTAGAATCATTGACTTTCTCCATTGCCACTCCACTTTCCAACCTATTGCACTGATGGCATGCATCATCCTGAACAGAACTTCTTTCCTGCAGCCATACCAGGGAGAAAGCTCACTCCTGGGTAACCTTTCCCTCAAGTTGCTCACAATTGTAACCTGCTACTCTGGCCAATCTGGCAAAATCTGCATTCAATGCAGCCAACTCCTGCTGGGCATACTGAACATTCATCCAACCAGTGTTTTGGAACTTGATCGGGGACCTGCCTTTCCAGTGGAGGGAGAGAGCAGCTAGCTGGCTAGATCAAGCAACTGTTTTCTGTCCCTGCAGAATGAACATCTCTGCGTCTTCTGCTACTTGCAGGTTCACACAGAAGCTAGCAGGAGTCAACTCACAAGATCAAGGGTTTGTCACAGCAGTCATGACACCAATAGCTCAGTTTCGGCATCTGTGTTCATAACACGATGTTTGTAGTAAATTATTTGTGCCATATGAGAAGCAATATGCCCTTTTCCCAACCTCTACCTGCTTCCCTTAACCTCAGTTTTGAGTATGCCTGAAGGAGGCCAGAGTGGGTTTGCAAGCATCTGATGGAAGCACTGAAAGGTTGTTGCTAGAGATGGGTAAACTCAATAACCCTTGCAGAAAGGCTTTCCCTGCTATTGCACACCACCTCACATGCTCCATCTCCTTAGTTCTGAGAACATCCCTGTACAATCAATCTCAAGAACATGAAGCTAGAAGGAAAAAAATGTGTCCATTTGTAGGATTATACTAAAGTGTTTTAACTCCTGGGTTAGCCTTAAAACTCTGCCCCTCTTGCAGTATACCACTGAGTGTCAGTAAAGTCACTGCTTCAAGTGATACAGTCTATACGGTTGGAATTAGGTCCATTCTCAGTCTTAGGGCAGCCATATTTTTGAACATATTTTCTGATAAAGCTCTTATGCACAGTGAATTCTCTGCTTCACAGATGTACCTCATTTGCTGTCTGCGTACAAACCAAGCTCACAGCATAAAGGGAATTGAACTCTCTTGAAAAAGTCAGACGATGTAGGTAAGTTGTACAGAGTATTTGTTCACATGCAGTAGAATTATTCTCATGTTGCAGGACTGAATTAGTTGCTGTATGACTCACACGTATTAGTCATTTTCCACTTGGACAAAAGAAAGTGAGGTTAGAAGGGGGAAAAAGGCAAGAAATACACCTGGAGAACTTGTGTATGCTATGAACTCAGCTAAGTGCCAGTACCTTTCCCTGAGATGCATTCACAATGACAAATTCAGAAGTTTTCAGAAAGAACAGCTAAGTGATCACAGACTGACTTAAGAGAATTAATACAAAAGAGTTAATAGCTTGGCAAGGCAATGACTACAGATGAGAAATTTGCAAACATTTGACATGAATTATGCAAGAAGACTTTTGAAGAATGGTACAAAAGAATTCAAGTAGGAGTATCGCACTCAGTTTAAAATGAAGTGAGACTTAAGCTAACTATTCTTGAGTTTTCTGGCAGTAAGAAAGCACAAGGAAAGATTTATATGACTGAAAACTATATCAAGAAAGTGTTAGTGTGCCTGTGCATGGCGAAGTATTGAATGGCCTGAAACATTTTACACTGGTAGTATCTAGGAAGCTATTAACATTCTCAGCTGAGCATATTTTGGATCCTGTGTACCCATGTGCATTGGAAGCCCTCAGCACAGTCCATTGGGCATGTCAGGAAGCAGGTTTCCCAAAGACCGTATTAGCTGACTCATGCAAAACCACAGGGAGATTAATAACCTACAGTCCAGCTTACCACAGGGCCTCTGAAGTGTGAGTGCAGACTGTAGAATTATTAGGCAAGTCATGGCCAAACTAGAGCCAGCAGCATGGCCTCAGAGCTCTGTGCTTCACCTTTCCATTCAACAGCTTTCCTCAAGAGCTGGCACATTCAAGAGGCTGCCCAACTGTGGTTCTTTACCACCTCTGTCCAGAAGCTAGTCCTGTCAGGCCTTGACAGGCAGTAGTACAGAAGGAAAAGTGACATTTAGTGTATCCTTTGAAAATGTGGTTTCCAGTCTATGTATCAAGTTTGCTTAGACCCAAATATTTGCCTTTGTTGGGAAAACCAGGCCATAGGTAACATGCACCCTGAGCTCTCCATAGAGCAGCTAATTGTCAGACATCTGCAGCTTGGCTCTGAGGTGCTCAAATGCACAGTGATTCTCTCTGCTCTGGCAGATTTGTAGCAGGAATTTGAACTTCAGCCTGTCACATCCAAGATGAAAACCATAATCATTAACCAATGTGATGTATGTGCACGTAAACAGGTCCATCAGGAGAGAAAGAGATCCATGCCACCATATAAACAGGCAGTTAAGGATTCTCTGCCAGAGGCTCTCACCCTACTCAGGTACCTGAATTTCTCTCCTTTAGTGGCCAAGTATTCATACAACACTGATTCTTCTGCTCTGTCCTGTTCTCCCTAAGACTGCTTCTGCCTAGCCAGAACACATATACTTGTGTTGGAATGCCAACTGCCCATGTCTGACCAAGTAGGGCAGATTTTCTTGAATCTTCTTTTCTTATACACTCTCCATCCATTAGTAATTCAAGAATGAACTACTGTTCAGCAGGATCCAGTTCATGGGTACAGCCATCAGAGCCTCTTGGAGCCCTTCTGCACAAACAACGATTCTTCCAGTTATTCTGACACTTATCTAGACAGCCAAATCATCCAAATATACTCAATCTTCATTTCATATCAACAGCCTTTCTTATTTACAAAACTACCATCATTTCTGCATCATAGCTTACTCCATTAATAATTTCACCAAGGACAACATGTATCTCCCAGATACAAAAAGCAGTGACATCTGCTCTCTTTACACTAAGAAAGTAGTTAAAGCAACTTCTGACTTCTGCTAAGTTCTTATATGGATAACTACTCAGAGAAGGTTGAGGTAACAAGGTCCTTGTAAATTACAGCCATCACAAAGGGACAAGAAATCTCTTCATAATGTCACCAAAGAGCCAGGAACACCTCAGGCAGTGAAATAAGCAGACCTTTTGTTCCATTCCTTTCATAAAAAACAGAACAGCAAACTACTTTCTACCTGTTTTGCAGAATCTCAAGGGAGGCAGCAGACAACTTCAAAGGAAACTGCTGGCTGGCAGGCTAGGATTTGTTAGACAAATGCTGACTTCTTCAGCAGTAAGGCGTTAATAAGAAAAGGTACATCAACTTTAAAGTAAAGAAAATTATTGTCCAAAAGAAAACTATCTGAGCTTCAAATAGGAGACCAAAGTGCGTTCATACCTCCATACACAAAACACCGAAGGACTGTATGGACAATCCCATAGGTAGAATGTCAAAAAAGGACATGAGATTCATATTCTGCTGTAAGTCCGTGGACATCGACTTCACCTTGGAGTTCCTAATGGCAACAGCAGCACCTTACAGCCAGGAGTTACACCTACTGCTGGTGAACATGGATCCCCTTGGGCAATAAAGTAACCATTAAAAACAAACAAAACAAAACAAAACAAAACCAACGATACATTCTCTAGATCTCCTGCCCATACAAATGCTGTGTAAGGCCATAAATCAAGTTCAGTGTTTACATGCCATACAGACCTGTAAATTCTCATTCTGACCTTCTCACCCACTTGCCAGGAGCAATTGTGCCCGTGAGTCAGCAGCAGCTGTCAGAAGACAGGGGTGTGGGCTGCTTGCACCCAAGGAAGCCATAATCTCTGCTGGCTTTGGTAGAACACTTTCAAAATATCTCACTACGCCCATGATAGAAATTGGCTGGATGCCATTAACATTAATTTGCTATTGCAAAAATCAATATTTATCTCTAAGCTTCTAAGAAGGGAATCTGTTCTCCAGCATGCATGGGGGAAACCCTTTAACTGTGCAAGCTGAGATTTTTCCTGGAGAGGTTCCAGGGGCCATGCCTAGCTGGCAGTGTTTCTAACCAGCTTAGCTTAGGAAAATACAGGGAAACACAGCCTTCCTCAGCAAGCCTTGTCCTTTTTTCTTATGCTGCTTTGTCCTGTCTTGGATAAAACTCTTCAAATACAGTGCCAGTTCTAAACTGTGCCTCATCTCTCTGCATTGTCTTTTCCTACGAGAGAAAGGATATGGGTACTTTTGTGCCATAATCATAAAGTCTCTGTCTGCATCACAATTACTGAAGAAGTGCATTGCAGTGATGCTTCTATATTAAAATTTAAGGGACAAAGCAGAAGCCAAGGAACTCAGCCATAGCAGTGATGAAACGTCGCTGTGCCATGGGAATTCAAATACACCTTCCCCAAAAGGCCAATTCCCACTGCTCTCAAGAGGACTATACAAGAGCAGAGCAAAGAACATTTCCTTATGAAGGTCACTGTCTAAAAAAATGGGTTGCCATGTAACCTAGCCTAATGTCACACTGGTTTTTGGAGTACCTGTCTACTACAAAGTACAAAACTGATAGCAAAACAGCAAGCACAGAAGTGCAGATAGTGACTCCTCTATAACTCATGACCAAATGGCTTCCACACTGGGTAATTTTAGCACTACTTAGAATGACTGAAAACAACACTAGCCACTAATACTGTAGGAAGTCTGAGTAATCATTTCTAAATGGTGACACTCAGCTTTGGATGCTGACAAACAGCTTTGAGGATACTTTATCCCCCATATGAAGATGCAAGAGAGTGATTAATACATGCAGCATGCCATGATGGTTGGGAAAAAATTAAAAAGCTGTGGGAGTTTCTTAATGACTCTCATGCAATATGCTGTACTCTGGTTTGCTTGAGGGCTACAGGGGATTTATTTTTCTTCAAGGATTCCCACTGTCTTTATTTAATAAGCAGCACTGGATGTGTGGCTCTAATGCCATTTAATGGTGATCCATTATCAAAAGATGGGAATGGCAGATAGTTCCAGAGCTTAGCAACAAATATTCAGCATTTATTACTATGAAAACACTGTTTTGGGTGAAAATTGTGTAATTTCAGGTTGAAACATGCCCATCTGCATGGCTCTCCAGTGGGACAGCCTCTGTGATTGTTTCTCACAAGAGTCGCATCCCCACCACAGGGACAGGCACAACCATGCCACATGTGCAGCTTCTATGGAAAACACTAAACCTGTCTTCTCTCCTCCCTCCAAAAACCACAGCATTTGTGAGACAAGTGTTGAAATATCACTCAGGCTGCTTTAAGTAATTCCATCTACTGGGTATGGTAAAAATTTTAGACTAATGCTAAAACATAACTTCTATGCTAGTCCACTGTGCATATGCCTAGAAGAAAACCTGAAATGACCATGCAATTCAGCAGGCTGGTTTTTCCATGGACATGCATCTCATAATACCTGTACATCTGAAACACAAATAGTGAGATCAAGGATTGAAGGGGAAAGGCAGGATAAGGAAACAGATCAGGAAGATCAAGGAGAATAGTTTACCTTATGTAATAAATTTCACCAGTAATATCCCACCTCACTCTCCCAGTTTTATTTCTCTATCAAAGTCCATTAGATACTACAATTGCATTTTGGCTTCTATTTATTTTAGTTAAAAGGGAAATGATTGAATATCTGTACCACAGCAGGCAAACGGTACCATCTGTCAGATTCCTCAGAGGTCTGCCAAAAAATTTTCCTGCATGCAGAGTAGACAGCTAATCTGAACTGTGGCCAGGCCAATACAGGAGAACAGGGTAAACACTGTAAATGCCTCATCTAGCTCACAACATCTTCTAGTATCAAAGACATCTGCTCTCAGATTAAACTCTCCCTATGATTTACTTCTTTCAAGAACCGTCTAGATGCTCAGATACCTATTACAGAAAAACCAAGGCCTTACTCTGTCTCAGCTCACAAGGATCCATAGCTCTCAAAACCAAACTAACTCATTTCTAGGAGTGAAGCAGAACACTCCCATTTTGATTAGTACTAAAAATAAAAACCCGTGCAATAATAGGTCACTCAACTCAATAGACAAGTTCTGTGAGCGCTCAAAAATGCTGCCCTGACAGGCAGAGACCTGAGAAATTGCCACTCTTTCTAAAGCAATCCACTGGCTCTATGCAATGTTCAGACAGTAAGGCAGGAGAACACAAGCAGAACTCCACGCAACTGGAACCCACCGAGATATGGACATAACTCTCACAAAAGATGAGGGAGATTGTGCAGCAGATGTGGATCTCATTTCTTTCACTAAATCTGTAAGTTAGTTATCTTGGAGACCAAAAGAAAAATGAAGATTTTTAATCCTATATGAGAAGGAAATATCTGGACACTGAAGGAATGAAAGTCACTGAAGTGACGAGTGGATAGATTTGAGACCATTCAGTTCCCACTCCATTTATCTTCCTTCTCCCGAGTTAGATAAATGCATATAAGAGGTAAACACATTTGTCAAACAAATAAGATCAGCAGCCCAGATACTGTATTTCATCTTATGGTAAACCTTTTTTTTGCGCTATGAAATGTAAGCTTGGTATCATTTATATAATTCCTTTTACTGTTTTTTCCCTTCACACTTCAGAATATTCCTCAGCTTCTCTGCCAGTGAAAAAGATCCAAACAATTTTAAAAATGTAATCCATATAAAACTTCAGAGAGGGAGCAAAGGTGTAACTGACTGGACACTACAACCAAAGGAATGTTTGAAATGCCTGTGCTGTGTCAATGGTTAGCCTGCTCAGAGGCCAGCATCTTTCAGCAATGAAAATACACACAAAGCACTTTTCTCAGCTTTCTCCCAGCTTGCTGCATCCTCAAAGGTATATTTGCACACTGTGAGCCATAAGAATAAGTACACAGCTTGGTTTTCTATCCTTCAACAGCAGTAACTTCCAAGTAACCAAGCATGAAAACAGTGCTAGATGTATAAATACAGGCCACCAATGCATCTTCGTCTCTTAGCAAAAAAAAAAAAAAAAAAAAAAAAAAAGTGCAGTCAGCTGTATTTCTAAATGTCTTGTAACCATGGTTGTTATCTCACTCCAACACTAATGTCAGTGGGGTTTGAGCAGTTGTGTTTGCAGGTGTCTTCTTGGCTTTCCTTTCCAACTCAGTGTTAGCAAGGCACAGACTCTACATTTGTCAGGTGAGATGGTCAAAGATAAAGGACAAGAGCAAGACCAGTTCAATGCTGAATCACTGTGTTGGTGCCAATTCTAAAGAAGAAATTCTCCCTCGGAGAAAAAGAATACCAACTACATTCAACAGAAAGGTGAGATGGAAAACAACATGCTTCACATCATAAGCAAGCATTGGGAAGATGTCTGAAGTAAACAGGAATCAGTACTGAGTTTTAAAGTTTTAATTCAGTATTGATCTTTAATACCACTGCTCAGAGGAGACTTCAGACAAGTTCTTTGGAGCATAGAATCATTCACCATCGTAACACTGAAGTTTCAGTTCAAATCCAGTCACGCAAAATATTTAGATAACATGAACCCATACATTAGGGGGTTAGAAAACTTCTAAATATGCAGAGCTCTTTTACTGATCCAAATCGCCTCACTCAAATTGCCTCAGTATGGGGGTTTTTTAACAGCAAATAAAGACATTGTCACTTACAGCTTTTAGACAGACCTGAAGAAGGTAAGGATAGCCTCTCCAGTAACATTTAGCTATTCCATCAATCCTTCCTTCGACACATCAGAAAAGCCTGTAGGGCCAAGCAATAGCAAAGCTGTAAAACAGAGAGCTTAAAACGGACATACTTATTGCAAAGAAACTAAATAAAATCTTTGCATCAGAGTTTTCTTGTTTCCACTAAAATAAAACTGGTGATATCCCCCTGCCTGAACCTCCCACTTTTATTTTTTGCAGAAAGAGTAGGAAGAGTGAGGAAACCAGAAGAGGCTCTGTTTAAGGTTGACACAGATGAGTATACAATATGAACAGACAAAAATCAGCCCTGAAGAATTCCAGGGACAGAACAATGCACGTGCAAAGGTTTCAGACGAACTATAAAGACAGAAGAGTAAAACAAGGACACTAGTAATTGTCGTGGGCACCCTCTCTACTGTAAAGCATCTTTGGAATCAAACACTAGAAGACAGCAACTGTAGTACCAATCTTTAAACTGAGGACAGGTTGAGAACCAGTGAACAACACATCTGTGAACTGGACATCTAGTCCAGATGAACTAACAGAAGCTATAATAAAGGATATAATTAACAGATCAATACAAATGATTGTTGGAGTAAGGGTCGACATAATTTCTGTAAGGGGAGTTCCATGAAATCCACTTTGCGGTATTCTTTGGAAGTCAGTGAATATCAAGAAAGCAGTGATCTTACTGACATGGCTAACTGCCATTTCTAAAAAAAATGTTATGACATTCTTCATATAGCTAGTCAAGAGACAAAGGAATAGAATAGGATTCTGCAGGTGGCATGAAAAACAGAGATAGAAACTGACGAGTCACTGTCAGCTACAAGATCCAAAATCAAAAGAAGCCAGTGGCAGACATTTCAGTGCAGGGTAGTTGGTAGGGGGGCTTTTCACAATAGGGAGCAGACCTGCCAACTTCCTAGTAAAGGAGGGTTTATGCATCTGCTCAAGAGAACCAAAAGGAAGAAAGAGCCATGGGTCATAAACTCTGAGTTAGCCAGAAATGTTATATGCTTGTTCTGCTCTGTCTCCAGCAATGGGAAGAACAACAGTCTTGGACTAGATGAACCCTTGTCCCGAGCCAGTTTGGCCATTCATGTGTTCGTGTGTTCTCTTCTGTGTAAAGAATAATGAAAACATTAATAAAAAAAAAAAAAGAAGAAAAAGAAAGAAAAGCAAACCTCTTGAAAGTGAGTTCTCATATTATAACAGTAATTTTAAAAAGGAACAAAATTTTATTTCCCAGAAGAGAGAGAAAGATACAGTGGAGACCTACTTCAAACTCCTATCTGAAGATTCAGAGAACTGCTGGAAGAGAGTCTCTCGCTCTTTGATAGTTGGGATACAGTTTAAGCAATGGTTTTGAGATTACATGGTAATTGCCCAATTAGCTCTTGCATGCAAAAGGGATTCTCTTGCATTTATCCATATCCAGCAAGGCAGAAATCCAAAGCTTTCTGCTCACTGTGGATTTGCTCTTCCATTTCATTAGGATTAATTTCTCCACCACCCACACGATTCACTGAATCTCTTCCTCCCCTCCCTGCCCCTGTGCCACCTGTCAAAGTTATAAAGATGATTGGTGCTTCTTAAAAGCAGCACAGAGCATCTTTATCCACCTATTTACTGACAGATGCTCTCTCCCCTTCTTTGCTAGACTAGTTCTTTCCTAAAGCCTACAGTCTGTCAAACCATCCACAGAACATAGATGTGCATGCAGTATTTAAACACACCATCTCCAGTAACCCCAGTGTGTAATGCCACTGTATCCCAATCCCCCAAATCCTAGGTTGCTTTCTATTTTGACAAGTCTCAGATGAAACACAAAACCACTTTCAAATCTAGTAGCCATCAAATTAAAAGATAATCTGTATAAACTGGCCAGCATAATGACTTCAGGCTGACCCAAAGCAATTTTTTTTGCTTCTAAAGCAGAAGATGAGTTTGGGTAGATTAACATACATGCAAATCCTGTTGCCTAGCCATTGGGCAAAACTAGGACTGACTGTTTCTCCTCATCTCTTTCTATTTCAGTGCAAGGCTTATACAGGGTCATGGGAAATAAGTGGGGCATTAATTCTTCTAGCTCTGGCTCATCTACCCCTGTATATTAAGTGACATCTTCTCAGAAAAGCCTCTTGAATTGTATTACCAGAGCTGTTCTGTAAGTTAATTGGTGTGGAAAGAGCCATCTTTGATCCTGTTGGTGTCAACAGTACAACATGAAGTCCTAGGAGTTTTCTTTCAAATTGGAATCACGATAGCAACACAGAGCCTGCGGTTTCATTTTAAGAAAAATGAGCTGTGGAAGAGTGCTTCTGACCCACTATCCTCTCCACTGCTGGAAACTATCTGAAATCCATCATCCAGGAAAGCACAGGAAAACTGGGAAGCTTCAATAAAATGCTTAGCACGGAGACATTTGTCATAATCCTTAAAAAGAAATCAGAGTTTCAGAAATCAGAAATCACTTTCAGCAGCCACAGCTGGACAAAAGGAAGAACAGTCTCACAAACATAACGCTGAATCAAATCCCAAGAGACAGCACAACAACGAGACACCGAAGCATTAGACAAGCCATTCTCTCTGCATGCTAGCTCCTCAGTTGTGGGATGAGGATAACAGCTTTTTCCTTCTCCAGGGAAGCACTGGGAAGTACAGTAGAGAAGACAGAAAGGACCATATGCCAGCCTTGAAAAGACTACACAGATCTCCTGGGCACCCTCCTATTACAGCACCTGCAACAGCAGCACAACGCAGATACTGAAAACTGCTTTAAACTGGAAAGTATCGGCAGCAACCCCAGAGCACAGAACTGCTCACAGGGAACTAATGTATTCTAGCAAGACAGTGTACATGGCCCTCTGCTCTACATTATTTTCTTACTCACTCACTGCACATCTGCAACAATACCAGTGTGTTGCAACATGCATATCTGCAATTTGCACACCATCATTTCAGATTGCCTGTGCTTTCCTAGCATAATTAAATGAATAGCAAATTGAATGACATCTTCCCCTCCTCCTTACTTTGCTCTCCCATTCCTTCTGTACATGCTAAAGCAAAACACTCCCTCTGATTCAGATTTCAGCCTGTCACAAAGCCAGCAGCATTCTCCTAGGAAGCCTGGGCGCTAATGACAGAAACAGCAGCTGCCTCTAAACACTTCATCTGCCCTAAGCAATCAAAGGCCAGTAAAAGCAAAGGCCAGGAGCAGGTGCATGGGCTGATCGATAAAAAACATCCCCAGGTAGGAGGCAAGAACAGGGGAGATCATCCCATACACATAAAAGTCAGAGGCAGCCAGTGAGGTGGCAAAAGCTGGGCTAGAAGCCTACTCACCATGGGCATGGGTCAGGCAGATCCCATCAGCAGGCCCCCAGCTCACCTCCCAGAAACCCTGCTGCTGGTTGCCCTTCCTTCAACCCAGGCCAAGCAGTTACATCTCAGATTCCAAGCAGCTGTTTGCGTTTAACTCCTTTGGCATCCCACAGTCATCTCTACCCACCCCAACAGGAGCACTCTTTCCCTTCCCACAGGTGAGGCAAACCAAAGCAAAGAGATTTAAGCACCTTGCTGTGAGTATGATGGGGGGGGGAGAGGGTGTTGAGTGTGATGAAACTAGGACTATAGTTTTGGTCTTTCTCAGAAATCCAGTGCTTTAGTCAAAATGAAGGTTTGTCTGTTCTCGGCTAGGGTCCAAGGACATGCTTCGTTGGCAGCATTACACAATCTATTTAGAGGTTTTGATTCCCACATGTTCGAAGCACTTGTACTTTTCACAAAAACACAGTGGTGTCATTGAACATGATGTTATGTTTGAACTGAAGAAAGAAAAAAAAACATCTCTCCCCTTCTATTATTACACACAAATTCAAGTTTGTCTGCTATCATGATATCTTAGGATAGAATGAAATATGAGTAAAGTCAACCCTAGCTATGCTAATCAGTGACAATCCATCATTGATTCACTGAGAAAAAAAAGCATCCTGTGAGATTCACCATTGCTTATTTCACTCTGCATAAAGGCATCCTGGGAAAGACAGAAGGATGGAAGAGAATTGGAAGCCCTAGCAAAGCTTAGCATTAATTGTACCACAGTGGAAGAAAAGAGCACGCTAAGTCACATGCATGATCCTGTTTTAATGGTTCATTCACTTGCATACCTAAGAATTCACACAGTAAGGTTTTAAATGGAGGTAGGAAAGCATAACATTGCTTTTGCTTGTCAGCTCAAGCAACTTACTAGAAAAATGCTCTTGCTATTGAGAGATTTCAGATTACTCAGAACACTTTTGAAAAGAGCTCAGATGCCTGATGTTTAGTGAGAACTACCACTGTGTCTAGCAACAGCTGCAGACTCCAAGGTATTTAGTAAAGGCATCCTGTGCCACACTGCTCTGCATCTTTCTTTTTGTTTGGGTGACCCTCACACTATGACATTATTCAAAACGCTTTTTCTGCAGACAGGAGAAAGGAAACAAATTTACTCCTTATAAAAACCGTCCAATGGATAAATGAAAAGGAGTTGGGATTTTGATTTCTTTCCAGATCCGTGTCAATGTACGTAAGCACAAGTAAAACTGAAATACAGTGCTGGCACCGTTCCCTTCCTACTAGAATAGTTCCAGCTAGAAGGATTTGGAAGTCAGGTTCTCATATCTGAATACTCCCAACATTCAAAAACAACCTACACGCTGACACAAGCTGAGTGACTTCTTTCATGGCTGCTCTTTGGTCTGTCTCTGTTAAGCCCCCCCTACCTAGCCTACTACCTGAACACAAACTGCAGGTGCCTCACACAAGCTCACATGTCCCACTGTTCCTCAAGCAGTAGTAAACAGCATCTCACAGACAGGTATCTAGTTGCATCCCCAGGATCTAAATGTTATTTAGGTGCCTTTCAAGGGAGACTTTTACTCATAAAGGACAACAATATCTACACTGCAGTAGCATTACATTCCAAACACACCCAGTGGTATAGCACCAGTACTGCAGGATCCATGATGCAAGCTTAACTTTCTGTTGTTTTCCCTGTTCCTACACATATTGCCCCTGTTTCTGGGCATACAGAATGTTTCTAGGAGTACTAGGTCATCAAATGTGGGGCTCAGATGAGATTACCATTACTTCTGGGTGTTTTTGTCTGTCCTCAAGTACTTAAGCTCTTTGAGAGAACAACAATATCACAAATAATGAGCAGTAGGGCACTGAAACCTTACTGACTTGACTGATAAAACAGTTCTCCATGCCTCATGAGCAGTTCAGATGCTTGACATAAGGGATATTGTGATGATTAATAATTAACTGTCTGGAGACACAGAGCTCAAGGACAGATGCCTCCCATCTGCAAGCTCTGCAAGCTGAGGCTGCACTTTCAAGGAGGAGGGTGGGGAGCTGGTAGGGAGAGAAGGTGACAAGGTTGGCACGCCCCTAGTAAGTCAGCAGCCTTTTCCAGACACTTTGCTTTTCGTCTCCCAGCACACAGAAGGTATTATTCTGCTCTTCTCAAGGTAATTTCACTACGCCAGTCACTGGGGGATCAGAGCAGAACGATCTCAGCCAATTCCTAGTGACAACTCTGCTAAATGAGATGCATCCTTAGAAGCTACCTTCATGTATTTAATAGGCTTTAACATCAGCTTTAATGAGACACCTCTGAGACCTCTGGAGAGGTAACAGACAGCTGGAAACATGCTTCAAAGTCCTGTGAGTGTGAGAAGTAAAATCCAAGTTCAGATGCACCAAGTACAGGATTTTTAAGTACCTGATATGTTAGAGAATATTAATTTGTTCTTCACATAAACTTTAAAAATTTCCGTTTGCATATTTGTTTGATCCAGCAAGAGCTTTAACTGTATCAAAATTATCCAAAACAACAGCTGCAACAGGAACTGAGCTGCATATCTCAAAGTAATTACACACTACAAAGGGAATCCTTGGAGCATTTCAATAAATGCTGTTTGCTACATGGCACGTTAAGGCCGCAGATGGATGCATTAGCTTCCTAGAATAACTTCACTGTGGCAAAGGATTTTGAAGAGGTCAGTTTTATTGCTACTTGTATCTTGCTCCTTACTGTCCTCCCAGAAAGAGGGTGAATTTTAAAGGATGCTGAAAAGTTCAAATTCTGATTGGTTACCATTAGACTGAAGAAGAAATACTCTGAGGGACTGAAGTACAAGCATCTCCCTCACATCCTCCTTTTCTCTTGCCTTCTGATTCAACACCCAGAAGAAACGGCCCCTCTCATTAGCTGTGCCTGGATACAAGGGACAGAAGGAAAATCACTTAGAAGTGCTGCAAGGCTGGAAGGACTAATCCAGTTAACAAGGTGTGGGACAGATGACTTTTTGTCCTCCCTTTCCCACCAAGGAGCATCCTTTCTGCTTGCCTGGCTCTGTCAAGGCCTCTGGCTACCATGGCCTCTGTCTCCTGCCAGCAGCACACTATCCAAGGGAAGAGCCAGAACTGTCCACAGACAGAAAAAGAAGCAAAATTTGCATGGGTTCATATGGTTTGCATTTGTTTATCCTCCAGAAAGCTTTTGCTCTGGAGAAGCCACCTTTCGCTTATGAAGCTTAAGGAAAAAAAATAACATGTTGTAGTACTTTTCTTTTAGTCCCAAGATTTGAGCTTGAAATGGAATGATTCAGTTTGCCTCTCTTTGATCTGTTTCTATTTGGCTCACACCAGAATTATTCTGTTCTGTTTTAGTTTGGTACAAACCATTCCTCAAACATTTGACCTCAGCATCCACACAGTAGCAAGCCCATGAAGCACAGTGCTTCAGCAGCAGGAAGTGGAGTTGGTCCATGCAACATTCCAACATCTCCAAAGAAAGATAGCCAGCTGCCTTGGATAACAAGCAGCCATAAAAATTAGAGTGAACAAAGGCACAGCAAATGACACTGCAATCAAGAACAATGAGCACTAGAACTGTGGACAGATCAGCCAAAGCCAGTGGGAGGATTTCAGCTCAGAACATGCACTTTTTGCTCCAGCCTCTGCAGATTCTAAAACATCCAACACTGCCTTCCCACCTTTCAATAATGCCATCATCACAGGGTAGTTTAAGACGATGCATTAGCCTGCCTATCCTTAATGCTAGGATAGACTCAGAAGAGAGGCTGCATTATCTTTCAGGTTGCATAGTCAACTAAGGAATCAGGGCAAACAAAGACTGGCTTCTACCTGAAAATGTCTTAAGAGGAAACAAAGCAATAGGAGTACAGTTGGCCTCTATTTACAAGGAATAGCAAGTGCTTTCTGTTTGTACCCAGTAACAATGAGTACAAGCACTAGTTCAGGAGGACACGGACCAAATTCCAAATCTCCTTAGCCTGGTAGAAGGGATTCAGAAGGAAGCAACTTGGCCATACTCTCATGGTGTGTCTGCAGTCAAGACTTCTCAGCACTTCATGGTAAAGTAGTTCCCTTTCACATGAAGCAAAGGAAAGATCCCTTCTTATATAAAATACACATTCACTAGACCAGAGAACAAGTATGAATAATGCCACAGCATGGTTCCAGCCTAGACGCCCTCCTGGAGCAGCTAGCTCCCACTGGAATCATCCACTCTTCACTAAAGGAATATTTCAAACAAATATTATGTGTTTTGACACAACAGGCCCAGAATGACCAGATCCTGAGCGTCCTGCTGTCTGCTTCTGTGGCAGACCTGCATGAAGGGACAGTTTGACTCCCTCAGGGACTTTAACCAGGTCTCTGTCACTCTAGATGAATCAGCACGCTAGATGGTAGTAGTCAAATGCAGAAATACCACTGATTCTCCCCCAGCACACATCTAACAGTTGTGTCAGAACCTCTCAACATATCATGCTTCAGAATACTCCAAACATGTCTACAAGGTTGATAGTTGTGGAACAGGATCCATGAGAGAAGAGATCTGGACCTTCATAGAGGGGAAACCGGACATCAGGTTGATATCCTGAGCTGGCCTCCAATGCCTGTGCTTAGGCAGGTAAACAGAGCCCTTCATTTTTCATGTAAATGCTTTCCTAAGAAAGCATCTCACCTACAACCCAGATTTCATTCAACTAGAATTGTGCTGAGGTCCTACAAACCACCAAGAGTATACATTAATGATAGAGAGAATGACATCTCACACTAGTCCCCCATGCTTAACCTCTTGATCTTTTCTTTCTGCTATATCCAACATTCATCAGGCAAATCCAGAGCTGGGAGAAGACGAATATATAGCAAATATAAGGTCATCTGCTTCAAGTAGTCTCAAAAAGAGTAGGACACACAGGTAGGCCAAGAACAGATGTCTAGAAATACTCAAGGTTTCCTGCATCATGCACCTAGGGAAAGCTAACCTATAGAAAAGGCCACCTATAACTCACCGTTGAGGTCCTCAGGCACTCTAACCCCCAGGCAGCAATCAGTACCCTAGGAACCTTTTCTTACATTTACATACAGTATAAATCACTAGTAGAAGATATTGAGGAGTTCACTGTTGATTTAAGTAAGACTAGAGGTGAAATACAGTAACAGATCCAGGGCTGAAGTTTAAACAAAGCATGTCACCAACAGAGCTTTCATGGTCCCAGTTCCTCCATCTCCCAGATATGTGAACCCATCAGTATCCACTTGGCAGATGACCTGTGTGTTGACCCACATGATGAAGGCACTTAATAAACAGGCTGAAATGCTTTCAGCGTTTTCTAGCATCCGGCAATCCCTTATGTAAATAAGCATCCCTGCCTAACAAAAATCAATTGCAGACAAAAGCATTTCTCTTCTCCTTATCACTGCTTTTTCATACACCTTAATATTCAATGCTGAAAAAATTATTTACTGATTAAGACGAATTTTCCATTCTTAGGACGTAACCTCATATTTTGCCCTGACAAATCTCACTGATTATTAGATAAAGCTCTGAAGCAATGGGACGTTTTCACTCCTCTAGACCATTCACTCTCAAGAACATCCATTGCTTACACAGAATGACATCAAATTTCCTCCCTCCATCCCACTAAAGAATTTGAGTCAGCTTGTGAAAGCAGTCAACAGACTTGTGAGTTTTGCTTTTCTTAGTTCCCAGCAGAAATATAGATCTAACATACTGATTGATTTCCGCCTCCCCTCCCCAGGTTCAGCTACATCATCTTGGCATAACAACAGGAGCAAGAGAAATCAAAATAAAGAATCAAATAAGCACAACCCAAGTCAATAAAGTGGCTTGGAGTCTTAGAACACCCATATAGATTCAGTCCATCTCACTAATGCACAAGTATATATCTAGCTGCCCACCACCACCACCCTTCAAAACAGATCTGACAGCTGTTCCAACTTAGTGGCTCTGTTTCTGTCACTGGTGCTCAGCTCTTTGCAGCAGAAGCCCCCTCTGCATGTATAATTGATCCCCAGGGGCTGTCCCAACGGGAAGCTAGATGGCCAGCTGAGCCCTGGCACCAGAGTGCCTCAAACCTCAAAACAGAAGAAGCACACGAGGCAGAAAGGTCTGCTTTGCAACAGACAGAGCAGGTCTTTTCGGTTAAGAATGACAGTCTCCAGTACCGTCAACCCATCAACTTTTAACAATACTATGATTTCTTTAAAAATTAAAAATATATATCTGAGGGACATTAACAACTTGACAGTGTAGACAGCCAGAGGCTAAACCTTGCTGCCAGAAGTGTTGTGTTCTAACAGGAGCCTGCCTTAACGTTTGGTGAAAACACAAAAAGCAGCAGAGAAAATTCACTAGTCACCAGCTTTCACAGTTTCACAAAAGCAAGCAATCATTTTTCTCAGAATGGCCCAGAATCATGCTCAGAGACAGGTTAGCAGATTGCGACATTGCCCATAGATGAGGCTAAAGAACAAATCGCAGCAGCAAAAAAAAATTTTGTATCTCCAAGTTACAACTGACCTTACACCTGAAATCCTGCCCATAAGCAAGCCAAATCCTTCCTCTTCGGGAACCTGAAATGACTTTAGAGATACTAAGTCAGATTGGAATCTGCAGGATCTGCATTAACAGCACTGTCATGGGAGCCAGCCTTACAAGAAGACCTGTGAGGTTTTGCTCCAGAAGAACTCATGCATTTTTCATACTGTGTTACCCTTTCCTAAGCTCACTGTTCTCATCAAGGTTTCTTATATTTGCCAATGCTGAAGTAAAGGAGAGAGTGCTGTACAGCAGTTTTCCCTAGTGCATATAGAACTAACAGAAGTGAGAATTCTCACATTATCCTCGTTGAACCAATTCAAGTCAGTTCATGGGGCAACAGATTCAATGAGCTGCTGATGGGGTGAATGCTGTAGCTGGAGTCAGCTTAAGGACTGCAGTGCTGGAGAAACTCCGCAACAACGTGGACAGGCAGACAGCCTGTCACCCTGACAACATCAAAACAGGCTGTTCAGATAGCATCTTCAGGCTGTTGCTAAGACAACAAAACCCTGTTTATTATGCATAAATGGGCACACTTCATCACTGGACTTATTAACTCAGGCCATGCCACTTACTCTGCAGCTTCTGAATTGCTTTAGATCAGATGTTGCATTGAGTCCTTCTTCTTGAACTGCTGAACTCAGCTGCAGATCAGTGTGTAAACTGCTGCATCTTTTCATCTGCCAATTAACTTCCTCTCTCCAAAGATGCAAGAGAGAATGGATGTCTAGTTCCACGTCATCATTTTCCTCACATGCTTGAATCAAGCACTGACCACATCGGTGATCTGCACCATCGGACTGCCTTCCTTTTCCTTTTCCCATGCTCAGGCAGAGCAAGGCAGAAATCCCAGTCTGTGCCTGGCCTGCCTGCGGTCAGCCTGTCATCATTCTAATCGAATTGATGCAGTCTGGTAGAAAAGCAGAACAAAGCCTTATTTTTCCCCCACTGCCAGACTACTCAGCTAGAGCTTTGACTTATTTGAAGATTTGAATGTACTGCCAGCAGATTTGCCATAACACCAAATTTATGCACTTATGAAGCCAGACACTTGCACCAGGAAATGTTGCATCCAAGAGAGGTGAAGTAGTCTCTCACACCTTGGGCTAAGGATTCTGCTCACATCTAGTTAGAGCAACTCTCTACTATCTGCCTTCCCTCACCCACAGTGTTGATCTATCCAGTCTCTGGTTTCTAACCAAGAGTCTTCCCAGAGATTTTGCTGGGCCCATAACAACAAGTATCTCAGTATGATTATTGCCATTACAGATTTTTGCAGGGGATAATTCACCTGACTTACTGTGAACCCAAGACCTATTCTGCAGCACAAGCACAGTTCAGCAGTCTAAACCCAGTCCCATAAAGGAGCTAGCACAAAAGGCCAATGAAAGCCCCAGGAAGAAGAGGAAAACAAGCATCTGAGGTGCACCTGGTCCTCCCCTCCCAATGCTGCTAGTGGCAAGTTCAATTACTTGAAGAAACAAAAACAGTTTAGCATTTATGTAGGGCATATTACAGCACTGTGGGGAAACCTACTGCTAGACACCAGACAACTGTTATCTCACCATTCTGTCTTGTTACACAGCATGCTGTATGTGATATGATTTGAAGACAGAAGATCAAGGCTCTGTATAAACGAAGTCAGCAATAAAATCCCAAGACCATAACTTTTCCTTCATCATTCAGAAATTTAAAAGATTTACCTTTAAACTTACTCCATAAGAAGCCTGTGAAGAAGATAAGACAACACAGAGCTTCCTAAGCCAGAGCTTATTCGTGGAAGAAGGAATTTCTATGAGCTTTGAGAGTGGTCACAGAATAAATAAGGATATCGTTACCCCTACCAAGCTTTTCTAAGAATGCGGCAAACTTCAGTGAACAATGTGTTTCTGAGAATGGAAGTGATTCAGATTTGGCAAACGGTTTTGGCCGGAGATGATTGGCAAACATTTTTTAAAAGAGTCAAAACATTTCATTTAGTGTGTTTTAAGAAGTGGAGGTGTTGTTTCAGAACAACTTTTTTAATATATTTGGAGTTGCCAGAATTTAATTAAAATCTCCTAGAGGCAATATTTAGCATTCTGTTCTGTTTGATAAATTAACTGGCCAACGTATGAAAGAGGAAACAGAAAGGAAAGATCCCACTGACTCTATATCACTTTATCTTTCAAGACCACAAGTTGCTGTATTAACTTAGAGCATCTCTTTAGCTCATCGTATCAAGAAACACTACAGCTATCAAGTTATGTGATGAAAAAAATCCATTTTCCATTTGCTTTCTTAGAAATAGTCAGGTGAGGCTGTATTTCTCTACACAGCTGCTCACAAACAACTAGTGAATAGTGCAAGAAGCAGGGCCACCACCCACAAGAGGATTTCTCTCCCTTCTGACTAAGTGAGCTAAAAAGCATCACAGACCTCTACTTACAGTAATCACAAACGTGTTGACATTTATCTGAGGAATGAGACTTAGTCTTTCCTCCAAACAGAGAGATAATAAAATGTTCTGTGATCTAGTCAGTGCTTAAAACATTCACACCACAGAATGAAGTGTTCTGCTTGCAATCATGCTGCTGCTTCTAAAATAGATTCAAAGACTCCTTGAGTACTGAAGCTAGAAATACAAGGAGCCTCTAATTCCTTTCATCCCAAAGCAGGTAACTGTAGTGGCCAGAGTCTCACACACTCGTGCAGAAAAACAAAAAGCAATGCTAGGATAGCAAGATTGCGTTGGTTTTTAATCGTATACACAGGTCACTACCTCCAAATCAGATGCAAGCAGTACATGTTAAAGAAAAATGCTTTTCAGCTGCAAAGAACAAGCAGCAAAGGAGCTCCCATCTCCTGTTCTCTCATACTGTTCTGTATGAGAGAAAGTAGCTTAAAGCACTAAAGCATTCTGCATTTGCAGAGTGGCCATACAGACCCTCTAGCTTTAAGCCTTTCCTCACAGATCACTGGCCTGTCCTCTCTTTTCAGAGCACATAAATTATACAAAATCCAACTCTCACGCTATCTCAGCGTCTGCTGTAGAACACCACCACATGCAGCCTTCCCCACCACAAGCTGCTTGTCTGAGAATCCCCTCCCTACCTCCCTCCTGGAATTAAGAGAGCCAAACTGCTTCCTCTTGATACAGCACCATCCTGCCAAGCCTTGCTTCCTAGGAAAGCTGAAAGGCATTTATAAGGTCAGAAATAAGCAACCTCTTCAAAGCTTTTCTACTCACCTGATCTGCTCACAGGCTGTGATCAATTTCTGATCAGCTTCTGCTGGGAGATCAGAAGCTGACTGGCTATACAGAGCATGGTCCATGTTCTCCAGTGGTACAGCTAGAACTACTTCACTTCTTCCGAGGAGAATGATAGACTATTACTACCTACTTAGGTAGGTACTACCTACTACCTACTGCTGAAACGTTGCAATACCACTAACAGAGAAAGGACAGTCTAGGTCAGCCCCCCACCTTCTGCCCCCATCATTCTCTCTGTAGTGAAGGCACCCACTTGCAAAGCCTCTGCCTTGACACACACACTCCCTGGCAATAGGACAGAGGGTACAAGAAGTACAGGCTAGGACTTGTACCCAAGTAACTGTACTGTCACTATCTAGCATCACAGCTCATTCACCTGTATTCGCACAGAGTGAGGAGCTATTTTGGTACCTCCACAGTGTTTCCTCAGCCCTCACTTTGCAGATAGGATATCAGTCCATTTAGCTAATACTAAGAGCCCACTCTACTGCCACAGTGAACGGAATGTAATTTTCCCTTGGCTAAGGAGAATTCCTCGACTTCAGCAAGGCTGTTGACACTGTCTCCCACAACATCCTCATAGATAAACTTAGGAAGTGTGGAACAAATGAGAGGACAGTGAGATATCTGACTAGCAGAGCTCAGAGGGTTGTGATCAGCAGCCAGTCTAGCTGGAGGCCTGTAGCTAGCAATGTTCTCAAGGGGGAACACTGGGTCCAGTCTTACATAACATCTTCAACAGTGACCTGGATGAAGGGATAGACTGCACTCTCAGCAAGTTTGCTGATACTACAAAGCTGGGAAGTTTGGCTGACACACCAGACAGGCTGGAGAGTTGGGCAGAGGGAAACCTTGTGAGGCTTAACAAGAGGAAGTTCTACAACTGGGAAGGAATAATTGCATTCATCAGTTAGGGACTGACCTGACAGAAAGGAGCTCTGCAGAGAAGGACCTAGGTGTCCTGATGGATAACAGGCTGACCGTGAGCCGAAAATGTGCACTTTGGCCAAGAAGGCCAGTGGTATCCTGAGGTCTTTCTGTCAGGGCTACTTAGCTGGTCCATTCAGTGGTATGATAGAGAAATCAAAATGACAACACTGTCACCCATTGATCAGTGAAGCAAGAGAAACCCCATTTACTCTTCTGCAGGGCTGCTCTTTGCTAATAGCCATCAGCCCTTCAGATAGCAAGTGATGTATAGGATATAAAGGACTGGAAGACTTTGGGAAGGCCATTATAAATCATTACATTTTTTGGTACTTCTCTAAAGTCAGAAGTCACAAGAAGAAATCTTAGAGCTACTGTGCCTACTATAACCTGAATGCTATTTACCTAAGAATGATAAGCAATGCCAATGGGATAAAAGTGGGACAAGGAAGAGAAAAAGACTCATCCTTCTCATCCAAACAGTTGCTACATCAACACTGCCGATTGACCAGGGCTCCCATTTTTCTCTGCAAAACAGCTCAGGGTCTCATTTTCACTGGCATAAAGCATAAGCAAAAATGCCAGCAGATCAAAGAGAAAGCTTTGTGTGTTATCAGCTGCAAAGACAGTGGAAATTCAGAACAACTATACCTGCAATAAAAGAAGGACAGCAGTGATATAAATACATTTTCTTTAAATTTGGTAGCATGACTGTGCTGTGCAGTAAGTTGAAAACATCACAAGAGCCCCCAGCTTGAATCTCTGCCAAATGGATTATTTTTTGTTGAACATGTTTAGCTAGTGTGCTTTAAGATTTAAACCCAGGCAATATCTGCAGTCATTCTTGTGTCTGATTTAAAGAAGTGACATTTATTAATATTACAGTGATTTAGTCAACTATTTCAAAGTAAGACAGAAAAAAAAGGGTGAGATTCTTGTTGAAGGAAATCAGTCCTGTGATCCAAGTATGATAATCTACAATAAATAGCTTATTAGGGGGAGTTGGAGGGAAGGAAGCTACAAGTTATCAAGAGAAAATTGATGATTTATACTTCCAAAGGTAAAGTGATAAGGGACTGATCAGAGCAAACTGCCACAGATCTTATAGACCCAGTTATTTCCGGTAGGTTTCCAAACAGCTGCTGGCCTATGTTAAGTCCATGTGAGAGATGGATTCTAACTGGGAAAGAGATCTATCCATGACCAAACCCCTGATCTGTATTATTCTGCATTCACACGCACACTTAAATTAGACTTCAGCATCCTGTATACTCTTTAAAATACTCCTGCAAAGTTCTCCCTTCCTCTCTTTTTGCAAGCATGTACAGGTGCGTAGAAGTTCTTTAGCAACACGTAAATAAGATATAATCACCCTGGATGCTGGGGGATTAAGAAATTGCTTTTGGTATAGATACTCTGAACACTTGGAATGCCCAGTGATTTTTGCTCAGTTCTTTGATGCTGAAGAAAACAAGTCTAATAAATAGATTTACCTGCTTCAGTAATTTCTGCAAAGCACCTTATTAAGTACAAGGTTTTGTTGTTGTTTTTTTTTTTTCCCCTCTCTCTCAAGCCTAGTACTATCCAATGGGTAAAAAGATAAATGGCTATAATCTTTGAATACATGAGACTGCACAGAGTGAGTATTTCATGGCTGCACAAAGCCCATAATTGAACTTCTGCCCTAAGGGTAAGCTTTCCTGCAGTGTAAGTGCTTCCAGATGCCATACAGGGGTCATGATGCTTGTCAGGAAAGCGGAGCTTTACATCCAGTTAATTGTTACCCCAGCTGTCTTTTTTTCTTCAAGACTAGTTTTCCAACAGCCATTCAAACAAATGTGCTCATTTCCCAGTTCCCCCGCAATTCCCCACCACAATGTAACAAAGTGCAGATTTTGCATGGCTACATTCCAAACTCCATGGTGTTAAAATCATAGCAGCAATAGAAAAGCATGTAGCCTCAATAATCATGATGCAGAATTTGAACTGGAGGTGACTCAGTGGTAGTCAAACAGATGCAACATGAAAATAGAATGGTCCCTATGTACAGAGTATTAACTTGTGCTTAACCCTATGGAGTTAGTACTGACACATGAAGGTTTTTGTGGCTTACCAGGAAGTAAAAGTCATTGTGAATTAAACTGATGATCTCAACTCAGTTCACTGTGCCTGGGTTTCCATCTCAGAACACAGTGACCATAAATAGCAAGTTTCTTCCTCCCCAGCTTCCTAAGGGCTTCATCTTAAGTGTCAGTGGCATTAAAAAACAAACGCAAAGACAAAGTTTGTCCAGCATTCACATTTTTTCAGCTCAGTAGAAAAATATCACTGGTTTGGAACAGCTCAATAGTGGCTGAGAAACTTTAGACCACAGCCTGCAGCAGAACAAAGTAAAAAAAAAAAAAAATGGAAGATAGTGTGTAAACAGAAGAGCAACACAACCCCTTTACCTTCTTCAAATTATTAGCTAGGAACTCTTTGACATTTGCAATATTGACCTCTGATTACCAAGAACTTGCCACCAGATGCTTGGGTTACCAGCCCTTGCTTGAAGAACAGCTTGGGAAAGTTCACAGTTTAAGCTGCCAAGCATCTGTAGAATAGAATCATAGACCATTAAGCATTCAAAACCAAAGTCTTAGGGAAAGACTTTACACCAACTTGCTCAATTTTGCCTATAGTAGCTCTGGTAGAGGCAGCTTCAAGTTATTCTAGTTGTGCTTTTCAGACTGTCTTTCACAGACACAATCCTACCCAAACAGTCCTTACCACACCCTCCTTCCATGAGGAAATAACTCAGCTTTTCTAGCCAACAAAAGACTACTTAATTTTTGCAATAAAAAGATGCTTGGCATTTACCAGAGCCTACTCTTTGCTCTTTGGTGGCTACTCTCTGGAAAAGTATTTATTGTCTTTCAGCTCACTAACAAATGCAGGGAGGAAGTAAATCACTATCAAAACGTTCCTCATCCGAACATGCTTATCCTAAGCCTGTGCTAAGTCAGAGAGAAAAACAGGTTGAGCCAAGCCATCTTCTCTTTAGGTCTTTGTGCTAAGGATAGGATTCAGATTTTCTGATTTTTCAGCACAGGTAGTTTCCAATTACAATCTATACAAGAAGAGAGCAAGAGAATCAACTTGCTACACTATGAACTTCCAAAAAATATTTCCAAGGAGCATGTCCCTATGCTCCTCCCTATGCTGAAACTTCACCAGTTTTTTTTTTTTTTTTTTTTTACTCCTTCTGCTGCAATTAACCTTCAGAGACTATGATTAACTATGATCTCATGCATAAGGAATTGATTCAGATTACTATTAACCTGGAAACAACATCCCTAATACAATTCCACAGATGTTTCTCATCCCTGGATGACATCCCAACCCTCTTTCCACAGCCTGGTAGTGCTCGATCTCTCAAAATTAAATGACGAGTGGCTCCTGCAAAGAGAGAGAGGTGATCATATGTCCTTCCTTAACTGGGACACTGGAAATTAAAAAGTCCTCCCCTCACCCACTACTGCTCCTAAAAAATTCTGCAGAAAATCCAGTACAGTTTTACTTGTAGTTTGGCACAATATGCTAAACATTTCAAAGAAAAATGCCATGGTCAGCATCATCTCTGACAGCCAGAACATGACATGCCTAGATGAAGAGATTGCTGGAGGAGGGTGGATATCATCCTCCCTGAGGAACTGTGCTGGGCTCCTCTTCATACAATGTCTGCCTCCAAGCATAAGCTCCCACCCAGCCCCACTGCTCCCCATAATCAAAACTGTTTGGTACTCACCATATCATACACATTCAGAATCACTGGTTCATTGGCCATTGTTGATTGCCGCGGAGGCTGGATTTAAACCTTTCAATCCCTGCCAGATGTGTGTTGCTGCCCCTAGGATATCCTTTTACCCCGAGACAGACAGAGGGAAATGCCTCATCCTACAGCCTCCAAAGGAAGGAGAATGAAGGGAGGAGAAATGCTTACGGTCAGTAGGTGGGGGGTAAAGTTGGTTGTAGGGAGGTAGGAAGGTTTGGGCTTGTTTTGCTGGCTCTATAGGGTTGCTTTTACCCTTCCACAGCGTGACAGATGCCAGATTTCTTTCTAACTCAGTAGCACACCTTGGAGTCCATAGACTTGTGTAACCAAGCAGCAGTCAGGCTCGTAAATCCCAATCTACAGAAGACAGCCTCCGAGCCCGGAGATAAGCCTTCTTCTACCGCCGTGGGCAGCACCGTGACTGTGGGGGGGCCTCGGCGTCCTCGGCAGAGCAGCGCGCTGCTACAACGCGGCTGCGAGGCACGGAGCCGGGCGCACCGGTCCGCTGGGAGCTGTCCGCGGTGCTGGGGCTCGGCCCGCGCTCAGGCGCTCCGGAGCGGGCTCTCCGTCCCCAGCAGGACGTGGAGAAGCGACGGTGCCACAGTGGCTCCAGCGCGCGGTTCGGCGGTGGGACGAAAAAGAGGAAGGGGCTGGCTGCCCCCAGGACAGAGTGGGGATGGTATAGCCGCCATCCTGCCCGCAGCCGGGCGGGCAGACCCGGCCTCGGCGCCGAAGTTAACAGGCAGTTCTCTGAAGGAGGTAGCGAGGGATCAGCGGCTCCAGAGAGAAGAGGATGCCGAGCGGGCGACGCTTCCCGGCACGGTGCGGTTCCGGGCGCTTCCCAGTGCTCTGCTGTCCGCCAGGGCGAGTCCTTATTTCGGGATCAGCTCGTCCCGGGCCGGGCAGCCCTTGCTGACTGACAGCCGGGGAGACCTACCCCTTCCTCTGCTGGCTGGATGCATCTCTGCGCGGCACACGGTGGGAGGGCGGGGAAGGGATGAAGCGACCGGGCACGGCGAGTAGTTTCACTTCTGTTAGTGGCAAGGTCCGGAGTTTCTTCTGTCCTGGAGCTACTTCACACTTGTGTTAGATCTGGGCAGTCCTGCAACATCTTTCCAGCAAATGCTTTCCTCTGATCAGGATGCAAGAGTCAATTATAAAATCCACTGCAGTAATTTCATCTTCCCTTTGCTCCTCCTCTCCCTCTAAAGGGAGAGAGGGGTCTGTGATAGTGCTGGGAAGGGGTGTAGTAGATGGAGAAATGGGCTCCCGCATGCAGAGATACAAGGTGGTGTGCAAACTGGCATGATGACCTTAAATGTTCAGACACCGCAGACTTTCTGGAGCAGCTCAAAAAAAAAAAAAAAAAAAAAAAAAAAGCAGAGATGACCTCATCTGCGTTGGAGGCGTATCTGAGGCTTTCTGCCAGCTCTCAGCCAACCAGATCTGAATGAAAATTGCAGGGAGCCTGTTACATCAGCAAAGCCCAGCATGCCCCAGCCCATCCCGACACTGTCTTGAGTCACACGGGAACCATCCTGTCTGCGAGAAGGGCTCACTTCTCTTTGTCAGGAGCTGAAGGAAAAGACCATAGAGCTGCATTTTTGTAAACGACTTGTTACACAGTCTGCAAGAGGATTTGTGTTGGAGGCAGGCAAGCCTGAAAAGAGAGTGCATTCGCGTCCTGCATAGCTAACTGCCAGCTCCAGAGAGTCAGCCATGAAAATTATCCCCCAGCTGGTGCCAAAGGAGGGCGAAGTAGTTCTAGGTCTAACCGTATACATTTGTATTTTGAAAGGGGAATACCACAGCTTGGTCCTGAGCATGCAGCGTGGTAGGGACTCCAGCACAGCAATTTCACCCAGGCTGGTTATTCCATGAGTGGGCTAAGCAGTTTCAGACACACGATGCTGGGGCTAGCACCCCAGTTCTCCAACCCATCAACCCCCAGTTACCCTGTTTAGGCACCTTTAACCATCTGGTTGTAGCGGTCTGAGGCTTGCAGGAACAGTTTGTGCAGGTGGAAGTGGGTGCCTCCTACTCCCTTACAGCTCAACGTCCAGATATTGCTTAGAGGACAGACTGAACCCCAGGCATCATTCTAAAGACTGCTAAGCAATAAAAGGCTCCCACTGAAAGGAGCTAAGCTCCTTCACTTGTGCCATCACTTGTAAAGCAAACCTCCTACTGAATCCCACAGGGCTCCTGCTAAACTGTCAAAGATATCCTGAGATTGTTACTTTTGGCTCTCTCTGCTGTTCTGGCAATGATGTTTTAAAAATACGAGAGAGAGAGAGAAAGAGAATAGCTGATATAAGATCAGCTGATGTAATTGGAAAAGATGAGCAGCACACAATCTCTTTCCACATTTGTCCACTTGCTTACTTGCTAAATTAACTCTAGTGTCTGCAGTACCCAAAGTTCACTAAAAATAAATGAAGAGACTTAACCAGGCCCATATTCCAGTGACAGACACCTATAAATATTTAGTAGTTCAGAACGTGACAGACAGTCACAATCTTACATGTTCTATCCTAAAAACATTTCTAAAATAATCACCTATAGAGGAAAAAAAAAAAAAAAAGAGACAACAAACCCACTTACAATTATAGAGAAAGAAGGAAAAAAAAAAAAAAAAAAAAAAAGTTTAAGAGCTTGATTTTAAATTCAGGTGATCAAAACCAGTCTAAATGTGCTTTTGTTATTTAAAGGACTTCTGCTATAGGAGAGAGAGTAAATGTCACTCACACAAGAAGACCAAGACTCACTCCACCTAACTTGAAATATAACTGCAAGAGCAATATCACGAATGTACCTGCTCTAGGCTCTCTAGTGTTCATGGAAAGAAGCTGTTCCACAGTGTCCAGTATTTGAGGGACCCTTTTTTACTTCATTCTATTTTAGCAAACTTACTATAACTCCTGATAGAAGGGATCAGCCTGAATACAAGTGTTCTAACATTCATATAAGCTACTTGCAGTCATGTAAATTGTTTACAAGGCATGGTTTGCTTTGGACTGTGTTAAAATGTTTCACCAAAAGCTCAGGCTGATATCACTCATGCAACCAAACTATTCTATTTCAGAGGTGTGAGTACAATGCTGCTGACAGTCACACTGCTAACAGGCATCATAGTCTAAGCATTAAAAAGCATTCAAATTAATTGCAAATACAAAAGGAAAGAAAGATTCTCCTTACTCGGGATCTGTTTTGATCCCAAAGCTGTTTGTTTCTTCTGTGTCCTAAAAGTGGCTTCAGGATCAAAGCGCATCCCAAAGCTACTTTCAGGACATCACAAAAACAAACATTTCTCCAGATTTAACTCTAAAGCTCACTTTTAAACAGCCTCTTAGAAGACTAGTTTCCCAAGTTTCTCCACATCCTTGGCAACCACTTAGAAGGTGTTCATTTACGTTCAATTTTGGTTATTCACACTTACTATTTGTAACATAAAACTGCGTGCCTTCCAGAATCACTGCCTGTCAATCAGATAAGACATTCTTAGGTTAAGAAAAAAAACACAGTGAAAGGGTTAAAAGTAGACAGTAATGTTACCAACCAACATGAAAAAGAAAACCACCAAGCAGGTATTAGCTTCAGTAATTACATAGTATCAAGGTCATAACTGAGAGCACTTCAGCCACCTCCTCCAGGTTCCCATTCAGGAAAGCGGCACTGCTGGACAGTCTAAACAGCATTGCAATATTCCACTGGGGACAAGAACAAAAGGAAAACAGAAGTGCAAGAAAGAATTAATGGAAGTATTAGAGTTCATGGTGGCACCTGAGGGTCTGTCTACTTGCATTACTAGTCAGGAATTCCAGCTTAAATTAACACCTTTCCTTAATTCATTCTCACGCGCTTTCCAAAGCTCCTTAGAAACCCAGTAGACAATGGAGATTTCAAGTATGTTTCACAGCTGGGCTGCCGAGTTTAAACACCAAGACACATAGTGGCTTTATCTCCAAATCAGGTGCACCATCCCTGGCTGTCCATTATATTAACAACTTGTTATTTTGGATTGTATACAGTGCTTTTGCCCACATCAAGTTGTCATTCTTACCCTGTTCTGAGTACATTAGCCAAGACTACCCTTTTTAAAGGAAGTAAAAAATAGTATTTTAGAAAGTAGATGGTATTTTATCAGATCCCTAAGGATTGTGGAGGATATGCTAGGATATAAAGAGAGTTACTGCTCTACCTCCATCTATATTAACAAATCACCTCTTGGGTGGGTGCTGGAGTTTTGCAGCTTTGTTCCAGGAACGTCACAAGAAGCATTTTGATTGAAGGAGTTTTCCTTCCACTTGAGACTTAGCACATAACATTGAGATGACTGATTCCACTCTAGTTATTGAGTGTGGGATATAGAAAAAAAACAGGGAGATGAAATCAGCAGAGGATGCCAGCAATGCCAGAGGGCCTATGCTTTGCTCTGTGTTAATGCAATAGGTGAAGCAGTTACCTTCAGATTGTACCAAAAAGGGGAAGAAAAATTGTCAAATTAGGCATTTAAAGGATTTAACAAGACTGTGGGGAGCCATAGCTGAAAGCTAGGTACGTGTCAGTAGCTCAAGGTAGCAAAATTAATATTTGCATTCAACTCCATTCAGTTTTGCATTTTGTCTCCTTTCTCATTGCAGCAACAATTCCCAACTTTTAAATATTAGGTTATTTGTCAGAGAGCACTGAAGGCTGGCTGCTCCTACAGGGATGGATTCTTGAATGCAGTAACATGACTGGCACAGCAGAACCTTCATTATCCATGGCCCCATCCCACAATTCATGAACAAGGTGCACAGGGCAGGCCTGGAGATGGCAGCCCCATTCAGCCAAATGTCAGGCAGGCTCACAGGGATGAAGGTCCAATGTCAAGCTGGGACACCGATGCACAGGTCCAGCCCAGCAGGGCAGGGCTGGAGTCCAACATCCTACCAAGGCAGGCATAGCTGGGGCAGAGGCTGACAGTCCTGGGCTGGATTGAAATGGGGCTGCTGGGCCATGGATAGGGCTGGGAGAGACTCAGGGTAGAACGGGCAAGGCCATTAGGGGCCACTTGTGCCCTCAGGTCCCTGGCAGTTTGGACTCTGTTTACATGAAGCAACATTGTCAGCTGATAGGCAATCAATATACAAGAGGGAAACTAGGGTGGAAATGCTGAACATCCATGTTCATTCTGACGGTAAAGATTAGACAAGTAGTTACGAATGTTATTAACAAATTAATGGCACTAAGTAATAGCTCAAGATCAGCCACTGCATGCGGACAAGAGCAATATCGGTAACAGTAACTTTCTATATACCCGAGGAGATAAACAGGTTTAGTTTCAAAGAGCTTTTCAGTCACATCTTAAGACTACTTACTTACACCATGATACAGTAACAGCATGCAGTGGAGCAGTGACTCATGTTATTACATACCATACAAACACACCGAAAGACAGTACAATAATTTAAAGAGATGGCAGGGGTAAACAGCAAGGGAAAAGATATGTCACCAGCTCCCCATCACAGAGGTACACAGAAACAAAGTGACCAAAATCTAGCTGAATAGAAAACTTGCAGTGTATACAGTCAGGATCAAGGATAACTGAACTGATGTGCAATGCTATACTTGTGAAGATGAGGATAAGATCCAAAAAGCTAGCTGCAGCTTAGCCCTCAGTGTGTGTAAGCTGTCTCTTTCCTGGACTAGGACTATATCTATCCCTCTGCCGTGTATGCCCTAAACTCCACTGGCTAGAGGACTTTCAGGCAGGCCAGGGGAAGGGGGGGGCCCCCCAAGGAGGTCTTCAGTTCAGAGCAGAGACCCAGTAAACAGGTTTGCTTGATGTGCACCAGTCCCTCCATCTCCACATAACCAGTTAAATGCAGAGTCCACACCCTGCTGGGATCACTGCCTGCTTTCCATACAATAACCTGGTGGTAACATTACAAGGAGCAGGAAACGTGGACTCTTACTCCTGTAGATTTAAAGCACACTCCAACAAACACAGCACCCAAAAACTTCAAATTATGGCATTTTATACCCTTTTTGGCACACTTGGTCAACTGGTTCAAGACATGTTCATGCTCACTAGATGCTAAGCTGGGCTGGTCCAGCACCTTCAAACCACCTACAGATTAGTGTGCAGGTATCAGATACATGGGTATTAGGTCTCTTTTTCTGTCCGGCTGAGTATCATATTCTGCAGTCAAATCATAGCTGCATTCCAGAAAAGTTATCAAGGGTATAGGATACCAATGAAAAGATGCATGTAAGCATCATACCTTACTCACAGAATTTAAGTGTTCCCTTCTCTATATCTATCCTCTTTGCAGTCTGATCAGCATCTGAATATAAAAAGTGAAGAAATCGTAAAAATATTGAAAGGTGTGCAGAGTAAAATGCAACTTGTAAGCTGCTATGGATAGCATTTTGCAATTCTACAAGACTCAGCAATGGGCTTTGTTTAATGCAAAGATACACCCTGGGAACTCTAATATGCTTTCGCACATCATCTGTAACAAACAAGCCATGGCTAACCATCAGATACGCATGCACTGCTCAGCTGATTCTTTATTTAATCAAGCCCAAATCCACTGCAGTACCTTCTCAAACAAAACTGTTCACATCTAATAAGATCAAATACTAAGGAAGATTTACAGATACAGAGGAAAACAGAGCAGGATTTGGAGATGGAACGAAATAGATTTGTTTCTCACTCCTCCCACCCACAAATCTGAAGCAGCCTGCTGTGGTACATGTGACATATCTGGCTACCAATTCTTTTGAATACTGCTATAATATAAGCTGAAAACCATGTCAGAGAAACACAGTAATGGTGTCCCATCCTATCCATATTCATTGGGCTTGGTTTGAGGTTTTACTTGGCAATCACAAACTAGTTGAAAGAATCCCCAGCACCAAAAACAGCCTGTGGCAATGCACACTTTCCACCTTTTGCCTATTTACATTTTTAGGGTGGCCATGGCAGGAGCTTTACTCACCATTTGTTGTCTTTCACAAAGAACCCGATGTTCTAAGCTCTTTCAGCTCTAAATACATAGTGATTCAGGCTAATGGTGCCAAAGCAAAAAGCTGTGCATTTTTTTCCACAGAGCCACACAATCAAAAGTTCAGATTAATTGCATTTGTTATTTAGAAAAGCAGAAGCTGTCACAGATGCCCTGGAAGTGTACTGGTCAAAATGATGATTTTATTTTTTCCTCTCACCTACTAACAACATGCAAGTCAGATCAACACTTGAAGAGCAAGTAAATAATGTGAACCTAACCACCAAAAGAGTGAGGAAAATACAATTCTGCCTTTTAACAGTGAGGGAGAAGAATCAGCTGACAGGATAGAGAGATTGATGGAAGCACAGAGCTGTGCCAGAAGCTGACAGAGCTCATAGGTGTAAAGACGTGTTTTTTTTATCTTTCATTAACCTCCTGCATCCAACCTGAGCGGGGGCTGTTGCTCCCAGCCTGGTTCTGTACTTATGTCTCAACCTTTTCTTCCAATTCCAGGAGCATGATCCTACACTAAACAGAGCACTAGTGGTATGTCACCAATCACTGCAACTTACCACAGAGAAGGTAACTCCTGACAGGGCAACTATCAATAGTCTCTGAATCACTTTGGGATGAATCAGACTGTTAAAATATTTAATAGTCATGCACCAGCTTGGCTGCTTCCTCATCAAGCTCAGACCTTACAAGTTATGAGTAATACTTGCACTGTGCAAAGAACTAACATTCTGAAAAAAAACTGTCTATTTCTCCACTGCTTTTTCCCCAACACTGGCATAATGATTTTCAGAATGCTAGTGAAAAATCTTCTGATGAGACTGAATTGTATCTTTAAACAAAGGAGGAAAAGGTTCATTACATAGATGTTTTCCTATTTATTTTTAACTTTTTAAATAGTCACACCATACTTTCTGCTCTCCAAAGGATGAGAAGGCTAGGTGGCACTGCAGGCTAATGGACTAGCTTCCTATAATATACGAATTAATGAAGTGAAATTGGCATCCTTATCAACAAGCTCCAATGTTAACATAGATTTCTCCAGCCCTGAATCACTGAAAAACTCAAAGCAACAGGCCTAAGCATATAATTTTGCAAGGCACAAATAGCTCACTTGTTCTAACTGATTGTCCTCATAACTGAGCTTGAAGAAATTCAGTACATAAAAATGGCAGCATTGCTTCAAACAAATATCAGAGTTTGATTGTTCCCAACTGTTAGTGCCATGAACACTAAAGCACACTCATCCACAATTACAGCCATAACCAACCCAAGACAGCAATATCAGCTTGTTTCTGGTAAAAGTCTTGAAACTAAACTAAAATAAATAGATAAATAAAATAGCATATTTCTTCTCCCTGTTGCACATTCTAGCTAAGCAGTTTGCTAGTATCAGAGGCCTATCTATGTTCCTATTAGGAGATATGATTGTATCAGTAAAGGACTTCTGCAGGTGCAGTTCTGCTGGCCCACAGAAATGGACGCAAAGTCTTATTTCTGCCAACAAACACAAAGCCCATAGCAGGCTTACTCTTCCCAAGGAACTCTGTGCCTTGCTCCCTGTGTCACTCCAGACACGTTCCACCTGGCTCTTCAGGGTAGCCTACACACAGCCCACCAACAACCACCCCCCTCCACTCCCCTCTGGTTTATCTGCATTTCCAAACACTCCCAGACATCGGGCTTTACTCTTGCTCAGACTCGACTCAGAGAGCACTGCTTGACACAGAGGCTTCATTTATCTTTTCACGTGTCTTGAAAGAAGAATACATGGTGCTTGTTTTGCCCTTACTTGTACCCTTGCACAGCAGTAATCAAAGCCACCATCCATGACAATAACTCATGTAAAAACAAATGCAAGGAACTGTTGCTCTGAACTGGGGTGGAGGCGTTATTTCGAAGGACAGGACTTCCTAGAATTAAAGCTACTGTGTGATCATTTCTTGGAAAATTACGCCTTACTGAAAAGCAAATGTGCAGCCTTAATAGTATTCCAACTGAGGTAGGGGAAGTACAAGACAGCATTCGGGAAGGAAACAATAGACGGATGATTTTGCTCTCTTCAGCTTCTCAAATGTGACATGCCTATTTGTATTGTGTAACTTTTCTTCTAAGGTTTATGATTTCCATTTTGTCACATGAATCTAAGATTATGGCATGCCATGCAATAATATGAGGATAGAACGATTCTGTCTGCAATAGAACTGATCTAAAGAAATTATGTACTTTAATTAAGCAATCATCTATTCTTTCATCTTCTCCAGAAGGATAACACTGTGGTTCTTAGAGCATGTCACACATGCTTCCCTAGTTTCAAATGCACTTCCATTGCAGTGACATCAGCACTTAACATATAGCAAAACCTTAGTATCTTCACTTTTATGCTAGGACCCCAAGGATTCCAGCTACACTCAGAGTGCACTGATGTTCTTCAGATGGACATGGATTTGCTGGATCAGAATGGTCTCAATCCCCTTCATCCCCCTCCCTTTCTCCCACCAAGGAGCTGTGAATTCCTATTTCAGCACTCCTTTCTAACTCCTAATCTCACTCATCAGACATAAGGAATGGCAGAACAAAGCCACAGTGCCGTGACAGGAGAAAAGATGATGAGTAAAGCCCTCCTCCTGGACAGAACTGGCTTAGTAGAATGTGGCTGATGTGTCTCCTATGGGGTCTGCTAACAGCCCTGGGGTAAGAAGTGCCTGCTAGTTTAGGAAGAAACAGTTTCTATATGCCTCCTCCAACCCCCAACCAATACCACTGCCTTTCTCAACAACAGACCAAGAACATATCCTCTGTGTCTTCTCTTCTATGGTCTTATTCATTCTCTTCCTAGATTCCTCTTGCTATAAAAGTCATCTCTGGATTCAAGAGGAAATCCTGGCCAGAGAGCTCATGTCGGCATGGAACAGTTCTCAACAGCTCAACAGAACTAAGTGGTATGTCCTGTATCATTTGCTACTCACCACTAAATAAGACAGATGACAACTTGGCAGGCAGTAACACACCACCACAAACTCTTTGTTATGAAAGTGCCAAAGTGACAGATGATAACTATGCTGCCTTAGCACTACCAGCAAAGAGCTTGGGCTTGCAGACACACCAGCCTGATAGTGCTGGGACACACCTCCTTTAGTGGGAAACAATGAACAATTAATGCATGTTAATTAACAATTGACACATTTACACAAAGGAAAAATGTTGCTAACTGGATGAGAAAGTAAAGACACTTCTTCCCAGCACCAAACCACCTGAACTCACCCATGAAAGGCTCTACTGTAACATAAAGGCACACAGAGCAAAATCTTATAGAGTAAACCAAGGGTACAGCCTGAGCAGGCAGGAAAAAAGTACAATGGGAAGACATGCTGTGCTGAACTGTGTGGATGGAAAAGCACATGGTTTGAATTCTCGTTGCCTCCCCAGTCTAGTTTTGGAATGACCATCTGTAAAGCCCTGGATGCCCTTCTAAGATGCAGAACATTACCAATTTTAGCACCATAGAATGCAGAGGTTATAAGCCTAACACTTCATTGAAGAATTAGGGAAAGAAAGGGCCAGACCATGAACAGCATTTGTTCCAATACAAAGCCTGAAGTCAACTGAAGAGTAAAGTCACAGGTGTGGATTTTGACCATCCATAAAGGAATAAGAGTTATTAGAGCTGGTCCTGAAAAGGGATATCTGATGAAACTGAAAAAACTGGCATAGTGATCTTTCTTCAAAGAAATTCAGGATTTCATGATATACTTACACATATATAAATGTAATATTAAATACAGGGGAGGTGCATATATTCATATGTACATATAGATTCACATACATATAAATAAACTAATTTTTGGCAAGAGCTCTGTGCATTATCTTTCTTTCCATTATTCACTTCTGCAAAAATCCCTGTACTCCACACCCCAAAAGCCTCTTCAGAGAGAATGGAGAAGAAAGGAATTTGTTTCTTTCGGTAAACCCCACTGAGACTGTATGGGAAATCAATATTTCCCAAAGGAAAAAAAAAAAAAAACCCTAAGAATTAAAAAACAAAACAGCCTTTGAGATGAAAAAGATAGCTCTTCCTAAAAACACTGCACAGCAGAACAACTCCCATCATTATCAAGAAAGAAACTGCTTGACAAAATGGAATCTCAGCAGGTGCTCAACCTTTCCCCTCTACCAGCTTAAAAGCATCCCAACCTCATCAACAAGCAAGGATTCTACAAATTCATCCTTACAGATTTAAGCAGCACAATTTCACCTTAGCCATCAAGTCATACACATACACATCCTATCCCTCCTCTCAGAGAACTGGCATGCTAATAAATGCAAGGGAGTTAGCTGTGTTTTGTATTCTAGGCATACTCCAAAGGTGCTCTTGAGATTTTGCTCTGCTGATAGAATTCAGCTTGGCCTCATTTGCAGCTGTTACTGAGATCCCAAATGGAATCAGATTCAGGTCAGGAGTTTTCCATTATCTTGAACTACACTACTTTTGAAATCACAGAATTGTAGGGGTTGGAAGGGACCTCCAGAGATCATCGTTTCCAACCCCCCTGCCAAAGCAGGTTCCCTACAGTAGGTCGCACAGGTAGGCATCCAGGCAGGTCTTGAACATCTCCAGAGAAGGAGACTCCGCCACCTCCCTGGGCAGCCTGTTCCAGTGCTCCGTCACCTCACTGTAAAGAAGTTCTTGCACACATTTGTGCAGAACTTCCTATGCTGCAGTTTCCAGCCGTTTCCCTTTGTCCTGTCTCCACTCACCACTGAAAAGAGTCCGGCCTCGCCATTCTGCCCCCCACACCTTAGATATTTATAGACCTGGATCAGGCCCCCTCTCAGTCTTCTTTTCTCAAGGCTGACAGACCCAGTTCACTCAGCCTTTCTTCATAAGAGAGATGCTCCAGGCCCTTCACTGTCTTTGTGGCCCTCTGCTGGACTCTTTCCAAGCAAATCCCTTTGCTAATCCTATCTCTTGAAGATAGTACGAAAAGAGAGATTCAGATGCTAGATCATGGAAATATTGATTTGAGGGAAATTTCTTAAAATCTGTTTAGCGGTACCTCCTGTCTCATTCAGGCCTGAAAACCTACTCCCAGCAGCTGAGGGACAAACAACAATATCATTCGCACCAGTTCAGCTACACATAACAATTCAGAACAGTCAGAATTTCGCAGCTATAAAACTCACTGCTGGCACTAAAAAGTCATTCACGTCTGAGGTTCTTTTAGATATTCATAAGGTGTGCACCAGCACAGGATTAACTCTGCCTCCCATTCCAGCAAGGTCTTCATCAGATCTACATTCCCATCACTCCTTATAACTGCTCCATTACTCACCACTGGCAAAAGAGCAGAACATTTCCCCTGGGACTACAATGGAAGAGCAGATCAATGATTCACATAAGCACCGAAGAATCGACAACAGAAGCATGTTTCATGCATGCATGAAGACCAGTCTTACACAGTACAGACAGTGACGTTTCCATCCACTCCAGACTACCGGGGACACACCTTTGTGCAGACTGCTGTCACAACTTGAAGCTTGTAACAATCAGAGAGATCAACACGATGGATTGGTGACACAGGAGATGTAATAACAGAGAGACCAACACAACAGAAAGGTGTTCAAAGGGAAGGAAAGAAGGATTGCTCTCCTGTCTCCAAAGATCCAGGCCCACGGGAAAAAAAAAAAAAAAACAAAACACAAAGGAGAGATCTCCAGAAAGAGCTCCTTCCCCAGGCACTCAGCCCTTAAATGGGGACTAAGAGGTGCAGCCAGGCTCCACCCCTTCTGGTCACAGCTGAATTGCCTTCACCTGTGCTCCCAGGGCTGACGGGTCCTTTCCCCAGGTGCTCAATCAGTGGTTCAGGCTGTGACTCAGCAGTTCCCATACAAAGCTCCACTCTTTTCCTTGACGTGTCCTTCACTGGAACATTTACACAGACAAAATACCAGCACCTCACCACTCTCTGTAAAGAACTTCCCCCTGACATCCAATCTAAACTTCCCCTCCTTGAGCTTAAAAGAATTCCCCCTTGTCCTATCACTGTCCACCTTTGCAAAAACTTGACTCCCTTCCTGTTTATAATCCCTTTTAAATACTGAAAGGCTGCAATGAGGTCTCCTAGCAGTCTTCTCTTCTCCAGGCTGAACAAGCCCAGCTACCTCAGCCTGTCTTCACAGGGGAGGTGCTCCAGCCCTCTGACCATCTTCATGACCCTCATCTGGACCTTCTCCAACAGTTCCACATCTTTCCTGTATTGGGAGCCCCAGACCTGGACACAGTACTCCAAATGGGGCTTCATGAGGGCAGAGCCCTCCCTGCCCCTGCTGGCCACCCCTCTTCTGATGGAGTCCAGGATACCATTTGCTTTCTGAGCTGCAAGAGCACACTGCTGGCTCATGTTCAGTTTTTCACCCACCAGGACCCCCAGGTCCTTCTCCACAGGGCTACTCTCAAGTTATTTTCTCAGTATGTATATGTATCTGGGATTACTCAGACCCAGGTGCAAAACCCTGCTCTTTGCTATGCTGAACTTCATTAGGTTCACATGGGCCCACCTTTAGAGTTTGTTGAGGACCAGGGTTTGTTGACTTATCCTAGGAACAAGCTCTGTGGTGATATTAGTGAGAAGCTAAAAGAGACCATCAGGAGATGTGAAAACTCTTCAGGAACTTTATCAGATCCAAGTCCTCTAGGAAAGCTTTCAGAAAAGCCCTGGAAGGCCAGGTGACAAAAGCTTTTCATCAAATGTCCTTTGCTCTGTCTGAATGTCTGATATCATGTTTGCTAGAAAAAAGCCAGGATGGAGCTCTGAGTGCTGACAGAAGAAACCTACTCCTACTCAGGTAGGATATCAATGTCAGCCACAGCAGAGTCCTAACCCAGCTCATGCTGCACCTCTGATCTGCACAGGTGACAGATGCTTACTACAACAGAGCCAAAGAGAAAGAATTCACTGATCATACACTCTTCATTTTCCACTACCAAAGAAAATGTTATTTAGCTAAATGGGGAGGAGGTATTCAAATACATAAGACAGCTGTAGGATGGTGCTCAAGGAACCAGTACACTCAATTGAGCAACGTAAAGAGAATGTGTATGAAACAGAAGTCTCTCTCTTGAATAAGCCATACCTGCCAAGCAAGATACCTTGTTTTAACACATGCTATCTTTGACATTTACCTTCAGTCATGAGGAAACTTACAGTTCACAAGTGCCATAACTATGTATGATTCATCAGCTGTCTGCACAGGACTGACAAATAAATGTCATATCAGATTGAAACCACCATCTATTTTATAAATGCTTATTATTAACACATTATTTAACGGGCCAAGTTTGTTTTGCTTTGAGTAGTCCAAGACTTTTTTAGGATTTTTTTTTTTATTTTATATTCAGCTTATAAAACACTTTTTCATAAAACAAATTAGACCCTAAAAGCATTTTTCTTTTTAGAAATCCTATTACTTGCTTTAAAAGCAACATCACTCTTCTAATATATTGAAACTACAGATAGAAGCAACTCTGACTTCAGGAAGCAAGAGCAGATGCAAAAGACACATGGAACAGGACGGGTTTCACTGATAAAAAACAGCAAAAATTTCCTATAGGAATCGTGGCACAGGGGAAAGAGGAATTGTCCTACCACACTCAGAGAGCAGCACAAGGTCTAGGAAAGTAAAGGAAGAGACCATGCACCAGTCCAGAATGGGTGAAGGGCTGCAGTGCAGAGTGATCAGAACATCCTCCCAGTGCTAAAATTTCTGGTAGCTGAAGCCTAAATTCCACTGTAACACAATGATCTTAAAAGAGAATTGCAAGTGCCTCCTATCAGAGAAGATTCTCCTCTACACAAAAGAAGCGAGAATACCCCTATTCTTCCTACTACTGGGATTTCTTGTTGTTTTCTCCAGCAGTACCCAGTCAGCTTGGCGGAACTCTCATGCTGTCTGTGTACAAGTGGCAAAGGCTGGATGTGACCATGATTGTGGGTGGTGAGACAGAACAAGTCCCACTTGAGCAACAAGCGTTCATCAACATGCACTGCTGCATAGAGCTGATCCTTGCTCGTGCCCCTTCTGATCCCCCAAAATATTAACAGGTTTCCTGCAAGGAACAGCCTGTAGCTTCAACTCAGAGGCTGCAAGCATTACTGCACTTTTTGGATGAACTTGTAAAGATTAATTCTTTTTCATGTTTTGAAAAGCTGGAGCACTGTGACAGCTTGCTCTGAGCACAGAAGAAACAGCCTTCAATAAAATTTCACAGCCCCAATCTCTCTTCCTCTTCTCTTGAACCCCAGAATGCTGTAAGGGCTCTGATTGCTTCTGCTCTGCTTCTAGACGGGGGGGCACCAAAACCCAGGGGGACTGGGTGCCATCTGCAGGACTGGCATTTCATGGCCACTCCATCACAGGGAAAGAATAAGAGAGCCAGGAGGAGAAGCTAACAGGGAGCAAAGTGAAGGCCTGAACACCACAACGCAGACAGCAGCAGCTACAGTACTGCAGGATGCCCCAGCACTAAGAACAGTGTCTGACTGCAACTGTAGAAGAGCTGTTTTGTTGACACATACCTCCACACAATTTGACATATGCTGAGCTGGCCTTACCCACTACTGCTGACAATAGCTGAAGCTGCTTACAGCTTCAGTTTGGAGGGTACTCTTGCACTGATTCCTGTCACTGAACATAGACACAAACACACATGCTCATATTTTGCATATCTAAATACTGATTTTGAATAGTTCTCAGTCAAATGGGTCTTGCAGGTAGTCCATGTAGAGTACAGGCATGCAGAATTCCATGTATTTAAGCTGTACTCTTGCAGGGGAAACTTATACACACAAAGCTGAATGCATGAAAATGGACATGAAGTAGTTGTCAGCCAAAAGTGACAGACTTCAAATACTCCTGGTTTAACTTTCATTGAAAGTGACAGGATAAAATGGCTCTCACGCAGGTGTGATACTATGGGAAGGATACACTTTCAGTATGGGTATTTCTGAGTAGACAAAAATATTCTAAAGAGAAAATCAGATTATCATGTTCAAGCAGCTCTGTTACACTTAATTAAAGCATTAATAGTAATTAGGCTCTCCTTCTCTCTTCCTCTCAATCCAACCCATTCTTGAAATTCAAATCTGAACTTTCCTGAAGTCTGGAGGGTGTTTCAACTCAATATTACTCTCAAATCAATATGCAGATAAAGCCAAGATTGAAATTCCAATAAAATATCTTTGAAGTTCAAGAGAAAGAATAGACTGAGATCTTTATTTTGGAGTATTAACCGTTGTTCAAAGGTACCAAGGACATATTCAGCCATTAAGTGCCTTTCAAACAGACAAAAAATGAATTTGACACCCAAGACCTGGTAAACCCTTTCTGCATTATCTAAATCTGGGGCTAAATTTACCAACTGTTTTTTACCTTCCTGGATGATTGACTGTAAAACACCATTTTTGTCCTGTATCTACAAACAGTATGGGCTATGGAAACTCAGTAGATAAAGATAGAATGCACTGAAGCACAATATAAGTAGAGTGAAGGTCAAACAAAACTTCATTTTGTAATGGGTACAGAAATAAATACATAAATAGGAAAGGCATTTTAAGACCTTAGACGATATTTTCTGCATTTGTGTACATCGTGCTGATCAGTTCTGGTAGAAGGTTTTGCATGAGTAATATCTCACCTCATTAAATCCAGCTACCCTAAGAGCTCAAAATGCAATCTACGTCACTACTAGCAATTCTGCTGTGATTCTACCACTGTGCCACTGAATTCAGGAGAGACTCCAAGCCTGTGTTTCTGCCCATTAGGAAGACTGTCAGCTGCTTATTTGCTTTCAGCCTTCCTGTTGCCGTAACTGTTGATATTTGAAAGAGGGAAAGATAAAGACAAGGAAAAGAGAGTACATTTTGCATTAAAAAATCCACCAGTATTCTTAAGAGATCTCCAACTCTGAACAAGATACAGGAGTGGAAAGGAGCTGTTAAAACAACCTCAGTTGCTCAGTTCTGCACAGAAACAAGAAGTAATTACCTCCAAGGGATGCATGTTTTATTTCACTAACACTACAGGGTTGTAATAGCTTTATGAAATTGTTCACAAAGGCAAAGCACTAACTGCTATTTTGGGGGCTCTTCCACTTTTTTCACAGAAATGTTACCAATTCTTGAATCATTTTGGCCATCTGTAAAAGGTTGGCTTTGACTGCTATACAATTCCAGAGCTTGTGAGATTCACAAAAGCCCAATCAGTGAGTTCACGACAAGCTGAGCACTGACAGCTGCTCAGAAGAGTCCCTTAAAAAGGAACATAATGCCTTCCACAGGGAATCTTTTGGATTAGCACTCTTCTGACCCGCAAAACGTCAGCAAAAATTGCAGCTTTTCTTTGATAACTCAACCAAAAATCACGTTCTCTCTTAAGGTCAACTTTTGTTCTAGAGGACAGGATGCAGAAAACATACTATTGCGTTCTGAAGAGCTACAGGAAGATGTCCAGAGAACAGTAAACAATGCAGATCCCCCATATTAATTTGAGTGATGAGAAAAGAAGAAAAAATGAAGTTCACTGAAGAGTTGAGCAGCTAAAAGTCCCTACCTAGAGCTCCCCTGCAGATGGTAGACCAGAACTCTCACTTTAGAACAACTTCTGCATTCAATAACATATCTTCAGGTACTGATATGCCTGGAAGTATCTTTAGATGCTGAAGCTCATAGGAAGTTTAGTTGTCTTGAAGCTTAACAGCAGAAGTATGAGCCTATTATCATCATATGTACGTATTACATATACATACTGAAACTAAAAGAAAAACTAGGACTTACTATTTAAGACAGCTATCTGAAAAAGTTTAGCGGCCTCTACCCTAAACATGAAAATACATCACTGTCTGCCCTCTGCATCCCCAAAAGTCTCAGTTCAGAGACTCTAGAAAAGCAGATAAGGTACACTGCTTTTGTTAGAAGGTGGGATGTATGCAGTTGCAGAAGAGTGACAGGAGTCAGGATAAATAAAATGGGAACGAGCACAGTTAGAGAAGAAAGCAAAAAACTCCAAAGAACAACTCAGTAAGGGACATTTGGGGAAGTAAGGGACCATCAAGGGGCAGGCAACTCCTTGAAAGAGACAAAGAACACAGTCACTACTTGCTGCAGTAGTAGGAAAAAAAAAACCACCCTTGAATATTTTTTGTAAATGGGAAGGTAACGTTAAAGATTCCTAATTCTTCCACTGAGATCATTGGTATAAGCAATCCAAAGGGGTATGGACTGCAAGCATCAAAGGATGAGGTCTGTACATTGAACTTCTAAGCGAGGAGATACAGAGGAAAAACATGCAGCCTCATTAAGACCAGCTTCTCTTTCAATGAACTGGAAAACATGTTTGTTTTTCTTAATTTTAAAAGGCTCAGACAGTAATCTGAGCAAGTTAAACCTTGCTCGTCTTCTTAATAAATCAGTTGAATAGCTGCTGGAAAGCAGAATTCCAAAGATACTCCTACAGGATTACAACGCAAAGAAGAACTAGTGACCAACTTCCACTTTTTAGAAGGCTCCTCATAATGAAGTAATAAATAACTGTTGTTTAAGCTGAAGGAATCACAATTTGACCATTCTGGCCTGTGATTGAGGGCAGAAAAATAAGAATAAACAAATAATTCTCCTCAGTAACAGAAGGCTGACAGCACAATATATCAACTTTCAAAACTCAGATGTTTCTTCACTTAAAATACACGCTAGTCAACTGATAAAAAAGACAAGTGATATGATAGCAATGTTTCAAATGATACCACTAACAGAAAAGCAAACTTTATACAGGGAGCTGAGACCTTTTATTTGATTAATAGATGAAACAGGCAGAAGAGTCAGCAAGCAGGCATGCTAACTCTTGAGACCCACCTGTCTGTTCACAATTCTACTAGCTGATTAAAGGATACTGGTTATAACAGTATACAAACACCATCAGTATTTAGGAATAGGATTACCAGAGGAAACCCAATGTAAGCTAATGACCCCACAGTTTTATAACTCTCCTTTCATCTTCTTAGCACCTCCCATGGAGTCTATCACAAATAGCCAGTACTGGTCCCAGACACAGACCAGAACCACAATCATCTCTGAATTTGAAAGATCTCTAACGCAACTCAGAGCAGCAGCCACTCTGCTCCCATTACTTGCATGAATGTGCACTCATATGATTGCTGACATCTCACACAGGCTTTTAATATTACTTTATAAGATGATTCAATCCAAGAGCCTTGACTACCACATTTTCTTTGGCAGTATCAGAAGTAGCATTTAGGGTTCAAAATAGGAATTCATCCCTTACTAGAAAAACAAATTCTATGCTGATATATCTCACCCCAAGATGAATTCCTACAGCTCAGTAATTCAGTTCACTTCTTTATTAAGCATCCAGTCAACTTTAAGTTCAGTACTGAAAAGCACAGCAAGAAGTGATAATTGAGACTTAAAAATACACTCAGCTCATACTGCATGCAAGGTTAAGATATAAAAATCATTTAGCAGGTTTTCTAGTTAATGGCTTCATTTTCCCTTTGCTAAGCCTCTCATCTAGTAGAAAGTATCACTTAGCTCAGTCACTAGGTCTTCCTGTTAGGAAACTGTTCAAAACTTCCCTGTTAACCTGCAGAGCACAAAAAGCAGCTTTGTGCTGATAATAGCAAGGGTTACAATAAAGAACCATTTACAAAGCTGAAAGTATTCTTCCTGCAGCTTTTCAAAGATCCCCCTAGTAGTCATGCTTTGTTTCCATTTCAGACAAAAATTTACTCTTTTAAGGTAATAAAAAGAGTTTTATAAAAGGGGCAACTACAATGGTTCGTCTTGTCTTCAAAGTAGGAATTTAGCTGCAGAAAACACTAAAGCTCTAGATTTTCGAGGCTGGTTTTCAGAGTGTGCGCTACCAACGGGCAAAAGAGCACCTGCTTGACACGGGTGACTCTTTCAGTGAACATCTGTCCTTTGTCTTGAGGATAGATGTTCACCACTGTAGGACAGCTGCTCCCTTCCCTGAGCTACCATTGAGTATGTGAGGTACCTTCTTCAACAGCTGACCAGAGGCAAAGCTACCTCCATGAAGGTGCCGTCAGTGCAAGTGCAGGGTAGGGCTTCAACAGAAGCTTTGATAGTCAGCAGCACAGAGTTGAATAAAGACCAGAGCCATAGCATATATAGCTGGTGTCTACAAACAATTGATTAGACAGCTATGACACTGCCCACTTAGATAAGTTTTTCAAAGTCACCAGTCTGAACAAACACTTGATCCAACTATGTTTACTGGAATTTGTATGACATTTGGACCTAGTTCCTTGTTCGATATTGTTCCTCCAATGGCAAAGCTCATTATTACTATCCTGAAAGAAGCACAATTAAGAACATCCCCTCTCTTCAATAGAGATTATTCCCCTGACAGGCAGAGTTTCCTCCCACTACGTACAATTGGACACTTTCAATGTGCCCAATAAGTAGGATTGCAAAACTGAGATGTGCTGGTAAAACATTAAAGCTCTCCATTCTTCTACCCTCTTCCTGCTCTTTTGGGCTATTTAAATAATCAGCATGTTCTCTTAGCCAGGGACAAACAATGCAGCCAGTCACCAATTCTGGCATAAATCATCTTGCTGGAGACCCTCTCCAATTAGCTATGTGTGCAAGCAACTGTGAGCTATGGCTATGAGCCCTGAGCTCTTGAAGAGTCTGTTGTTAAAATCTGTGGATGAACACACAGGTCTGCAAATGATAAGCTTAAACCATACTAACAACTGCTTGAGAAGGAGTTCCTTCATCATTAACAGCTATTAGCACATCCCAGTCTGACTCATCTCTTTCACCATCTGTGACAACATTCCATTGGCATGAATTCCTCATTTTTCCTTGCTTCACAATCTTCCTAGCATTCATGCATACCAACTCATAAGAACATTTTTGACCTTTGCTAATTAAAACAAAACAAAACTATCAAAATATATTTGGACTGGTCACTGTTTATAAACAGGAAATGATTTGATATTGCCACATTGGGAACCAAGAAAATAAGAACTTCTAGTGAATCACTAACTTTGACTGATTATAGATCTTTAGCAAGCAGGCAGAGATTGTAATGATGGATAACTTCTGTGTGTATACAGTATTAAATCAGTTCTTCAGTCCTAGTGTACTACGCACTTATAAACAGATTCAGATAAAGAAGGCACATCAAGTGTCCTCATGAAAACTACATGGGCTATACTTCATATCTGAAAGAATTCACAAAGGCAATGTTTAAGTGACAGAAACACACCATTAATGCTGGTTTCACAAAAACATCTTCCTGTTCTCCATACCTGAGAATTAATCCGTAAGGGATTAATCCGTATGGAATACCCTTAAAAGGCAAGTCAAGAAATTCCAATTCCTCTCTCAATCAGAGTCTCAAGACAACAGTTTTGGGGCACACCAGGATTTTCCCCTGCTAACCCATCCCCGTCCCACAGATGGTAATGACCTCTCTGCCTACCAGTAAGGGCAAGCAAAGATCTCTTCTCCATAGAGAAAAACCACTTTTCTCTCAAGTTGTCTAACTGGTTAATACAACAGAGTTAAATTCAGAGAAAATGCATCAGCCTGTATTTAGCCTCAAGCTTCTAATTCAGGCATGAAACATTTCTTACATCTCTTCAGTGTATGGAGGATCTGGCGATAGGCAGAAAAACTCTCAGAATTAAGTGGAAAAATGTGACATCTGCTTTGCCAAAGACCCAGAAAATAAAATTGAATAAAAAAAAATAATAAAAGGAAAAAAATGTATTTTAGGCACTGAAAAGAAAAAAAAAAACAACCAACACTAGAAGGCCACAGCAAAGCAAAGCTTTGGAGAACAGTTTCCACTTTGTTGCTTCTTAAATAAATCTACATTTGACAAGGAGGGGAGACAACTCTGCCATCCTCCTCCCACCACTAACTCCAAGTCCAAAAGAAATGTGGCAGGTACAGAGAAACAGAGACCTACTATTCTTTTTCTTTTGACAAAGCATCTCATTTTTAAGCTCTGCATCAGAAATGGCTACCCCTATTAAAGAGAAGCCTACAATCTCACCTCTAAAATGCTCAGTATCACTACTGTCAGAACAAATTTCAGTCAGATCAAGTAGCTGAGAGTAAATCCCTTTAACTTTAACCACTTCAAAATCAAGGGCACATTGACTTTATGGAAAAAATAAACCTGCAAGTTGGGAAAGCAGGACCTGCTTTGCAAAGAATCAGCAGAAAGATACAGGATACTGAGTGAGCCACGAGCAAACTGTGCAACAGCAGCTGAGTCTTCATGGTTTCAGTACCCTTCTCTCTCTCCAGCCATCATGTGTCTTTGGTGTCTTTCAAATCCAGTCCACATCTTCATACTGCAGCATTCACCTTGAACAATGGTACGTGTTCTGATGCCAGCATTTAAGCTAGCACTTTGAGCAGTACCAAAGAAAAGTGGTAAGTGGTTTCCCTGAGGGGAGAATTTTGATTGCTTTTTAAACAAAAACAAAAAACAAAACGCAGCCACAGAAGCCCCTGTGCTGGACTGCATTTGTTTTATTTTCAGCTTCCTGCCATAACTCTGTGCTCTCGTTCAGCTGATCAGCACTTTTACATCCCCCACATAGGATTTTTAGAAGTATTTATACACTACAAGCAATTCAGTAACAAAAACATGGCACAGCAGCACTTCAAGGAGAGGTTAATTAAGGCTTGCCAAGCAAGGAGAACTTGAACATGAAATGAGACTGGCAAAGCTGGTATGATTGCTAGGGAAAAAAAATATCACATGAAAAAAGCACTCGACTTAAATTTCTTTGCAGAACTGTTTTCTTCCAGTGGCTGGCTGGCAGACAAGCTGAGTTCTGTGGCACTCTTACTGCAATTAAGCCACTTAGCATGCGACAGCTCAGCTGGGACCCTGAAGCCCCACAGCACTGCAGGGACTTGGATGAAGTCTCTGCTTCTGTGAGACTTTTGGGCCTTCTGGCATCTCTACTCATTTCTCACCCTGTCTGTGCTCCCCAAACACAGCAGAGCCAACAGTAGGTGAATACTGCCCCTCTGTAATACTTCCCCTTTTCTGCCTATGGTACTGTCTTTACCAACATAGTGTGTGACCTGTGTGCCTTTTGTGTATCAGCTCACAACAGCCTGAGGTGGAGCGTAAGCACAGCTGCATGACCTGTTTTCTACATTCACTATAAACCATTCTGGTTATTTACACAATAAAAGCAGGAATATATCCACATAATCATGGATTACGACTCACCTTCCACAATTAAATCTCTGAACTATATACTCAAATTCTGTATTATGCTTGCTATTTAGAAAGAAAAAAGAAGTGAAAGAAACCATAAGCATTACAACTTTTATCCCTGTTCCTTTGTTATTTTATCATATTAATCGTTTAGACCTTTACTGAAGCAGGCTGAGAAGCAGTGAATGCAAAAGACCCTTAAGGGTAACTGTGAACCCACCGTTTCATGGTGTTGTATTTGGACTCGTATATAGCCTAGGTACTTAAATGAAACACTTACTAAATATTTTGCCTGTTAACCAAGCAATTTCTTTCAGACTGCAGTTCCTCACCCAGGAATCCTCATGCTAACAACTTTTAATATCAGACTGCCAGTACTTCAATTGTTCTAAATTAAAAAATAAAAAATTAATAATTTTAAAAAGTGTTCTCCTACACTAACTAGTGGAAAATAACCACTGCATCATCTCATGTAGACTACTTCCAAATTAACAGCTTGATGTTCAACTGATGTTAGTAATATACCTTGAAAACCATCTCTCAACCCGTCCTGACTGTTGCCCAAATTCCCCCACCCCAAGGAGTGTTCTTGAACAGAGTTCAGACATTGTTTCCTTTAAATCTCACTTGCATTTCTTTAGAAGAATACTTACACAAATGCTATGAATAAGAACAAATAGGATTCTCCAGCACTTCTTTTCTCAGCCTGCTCAAAGCCTTTCCCAATCTTTTTTTTCCAAGTATGTTGCTAGCCACTGATATAGAGACAAGTACAGCTATCTTTCTAAAACTCTGCCTGCCTCTGCAAAACTAGCTTGCTTTTTGCTTGTTTTCTTTGGGAATATCATGATCCAGCAGAATCATGACAGGCTTAGTTAGCATGACCTGCATTCAGCTGAACTTTCCCAAGTACTGGATGCACTGTCATCTGGCTGGTGATCTCCAGCCAAGATCTGTCTATCCCTCCCATCCAACTCATAGCAGGAGACGGGTACAGACGTAATGTGGACTGCTGCTCTCTAACAGCTGGAAGCCTCTTTTCTCTCACCACCACCCAGGAGATCAGGAAACTGGGAAGGTGAGGCACAGACACATCACAATGGACAGATGTGGAGCTCAGAGTTATCATGACTGCACCAGGGGGTCTTCAAAGACATGCCCCAAGCTGGAGGCCAGACAAGACTGCTATAAAGAGTGTAGCATCCTGCTTAACATACTGATACTCAGAGCATTGATTCTAGGACATCTCTGGGCTAAGTTTGGAGCTGATCAGAGCTTGAGGCTGTCAAACTGGACAGCCTCAGCCACATCAGATGAGAAAAGGCTCACACTTGGTGTTCCAGTCATATGTCCTACACCAGAAGCACCAGTCAGAAAGAGGGCTGTCACACAGCTAACTGCCAATGTCTGTTTCCAAAAAGGAAAGAAAAGGAGTAAGTAACAGCAAGTCCAACAGTTGGTTCAGTGCATAAGTCAAAATCTGACATAACTTCTAACTACCTAAAGGGACATCGCTGAATTAACAAATATCAGTATTTGCTGATACAAGGCAAAAGCAGCAGTTTTCTAAGAATAATTGCTTTTGTGTCATTGCAAAAAATGCAAGCCAGGCACAAATGTTAGGCTGCTGAGAGTTAGTGAAGAGGGATGAGAGGGAAGAGAACCTTACCAAAGCAATACTTGGCTGGAAGACATGCACAGTGAGTGAGAAAGCAGAAACAGTGCCTACTGACAGAGGTTTTACGTTGCACACAGGCACAAAAGCTTGGCAAATAACTGCCAATCAACACAAGGCAATTTGAATAATTATCCTGCATACTTAGCACAGTTAGCCTCCCTTAATAAGAGCACTATTCTAGGAAAGCTGGTTTTAGCAGTCAAATGAGAGACACACAGCTCTGCCTATAGTGAAATTTGCCAGAATCAGTTACAGATGCAGCAGCAAAAACAAAAGCTCTCCAGAATGACAAGGAAAGCCATGGTTCAAGTCCACACAGCATTGCTCTTCATTTGAGTCAGTGCACACTCCCACAGATCCTTTTTCGAGAAAGCTTGAACGGCATGGAGTATCCCTCAGCTGCATGCAAGGTAACAGCCAGAGCTCTTAAAAGGAAGCATTTTGAGAAGGCAGCATGGATGAAGCATCAGTCTGCCTAAAGCTAGTCACAAGGAAAGCTAAGACTCTCCTTCAGACTTCTCCATAGAAATGTTCTCTTGGGACCACAGCTGTGGGACACAGTCCCATAAAGCGACGTCAACAAGTTGGGAAAGAGGAGGAGAGTGAGACTAATAAACTCACCTAATTAAATTACAATGGTAATACACTACTATCCTTGTATCTTCTTCTTCCAGGAAGAAAGCTGATGACGTTTAACAGCCACTCGGATGGAATCTACTTAGCACTGTGCAGCATGCTGATACATGGTTTATTGAAAAAGGATGCTATATGGTGCCAAAGAGTGACTGGGGCTGGCAGGAATATCAGGGTCCATCTGACCCAATCGCTGCTCCAGCAGGGGCACCCAGAGTGGGGTGCCCAGGCCACGTCCAGGCAGCTTTTGAATACTTCCAAGAAAGACACTCCACAGCCTCCGGGTATCTTGTGCCAGTGCTCAACCATCAAAACGTGTCTGTTAAATATACAAAGAATCCAATAATTAGAAGATGCCAACAGTTATTAAAAAAAAAAAAAAATCATAACCATGTTGGGACACTGCCTCTATACCAAATTCCATTCAGTATTTTCACCAGTGGTCTGGCAGGAGACAAAAATCAGTATCACTACAGATAGTGGGCTGAGCAAATTATACCACAGACAAGGCAGACAAAGATCTTGTAATCTAGATCTGTTACTAAGCACAACCAATTCATATAAGATATGCATGAATTCCACAAAACACAAATACTCATACTCTTACACCATGTAGGTCACATCTGGGCACAGTGGTGGATTTAGAAGTCAAAACTCAAGTGGCAATTAACACAAATTTCTAGCGTCACAGAGTGATCAAACAGTACTGCTTTTTTGGTATATAAAATGAAAAAAAGTGAATTTCTCTATGTGGCGATGGCATTTGTACTGTGATCTACAGGTTCTGTACTGCACTTCAGAAAACAAAAAAATATGGGGAAAAGAGTCTACCATTTCTAAGAGATTTGTAAAAGTTATTTTATACAAACCAGTTCTTATAAGTTGGCTGAAAATCCTAATGGGTTCCGTTGGCTTAATTTCTTAGAAGTGATATGTGAAAAGTAAAACAATTACAAAACACAAGCCCTCTCACAGGGAAAAAAACATCAGTTATTAGAGGGCTCTTTCATAACACCTAACAAGCCAGTTGCTGGAATCTGAAGGCAAACTGAAGTAAGATATCTTTTCCTCTCATATGCTCCCTTTCAGTTTGTTTAGTTAAGAAGTGCCAGAAGCAGCGCATCTTCCTATCTTCAAATCAAGCCTGGCTTCTCTTTCTCACTGTTATGCCTAAATCAAATATACGTCATTAGTGTATATAGTTCAGGAAACCTGGTGAGACATAAATGCCTGGAATATACAGGAAGCCAATTAAATGAAGTGGATTGGTCTTTACGCTACATATATGAAAACTCAGGCCTCAGCAGGTCAGTAAGTTCACAATAAGGGAGGGAATTGAAGAAAATGAGAAAGAAACAGGGATTGAAGAGTTTCAGCTGTTCTAAGTGTTCTCCTTAGCATTCTCTCTCATTTTTTGCATGTACACCCTGTCATCATTAGCTTTTTTCTTTTCATTTAATTCATTTCTTCAGTCATGACAGAAAATTTTCTACACAGTGTTCAGAATAGAGACAAAATTCAAGGCTACAGGAACTGAGTGGAGAAAGAAACTGTGGAAAGCACAGAAAGTTTAGGTGGTACAGCCTAGTTGCTGAGGTACAGAAATACGTGCCACAGCTCACAGGGCTGTTTGACATTAAGGTGTTCTTTTCAATAAATGGGACATGATGTGGTCAGGGATTGGAATGCGGATCGTTTGGTGGTACCCACACACATTTTTGAAGAAGGCAGAGAAAGTTAGTCCTGAGGGTTAGATTGGTTAAATAAAAGCCACTATTCTGGAAAAGGCTACTTCTGGAAAAGCCACCAAGTTAATGCCATGGTATTAAAATCATTCAAATAATTGTGGAAAAGGAATTCAAAGGAATAGCATGCACCAGAAGGCTTTTAGCTGCTCAGTAAGCCACATGAATTATTTGGGCACAAGAGATAAGCCCCCCAACCCCCCCCACATAATTTAATAAATTGCCTGCAGAACAGATGGCAATCATGCCTGAAGAGCACAAAACAATAAAAATAAAAAAGGCTGTGTTTTATCTGCTGACTTCAATGGTAAAAGAGCAAATAACCTCCTCCTTAACTCCTCATTTTCCTCAGCTTGCTCCACACTCCTGTCTTGCAGAGAGATGAGACTCACTCCAGGGCTAAGAGAAAGTTTGTCTCCGAGACTTTCTCTTGCTCTCTGTGCCTTTATTTTCACAGTTGGAATTACAGCATCAAGCTGCAGTTGCCCTCTTTAATACATGCAGGCTCTACACGGACACCACAGCCAAACATTCAGAGCAGGTCACAGACAGGCACAATGCTTCTTGCTGCATCTGCAAAAATCCATCCCTCACACAGTCCAACATAGTTGGTGTGCAGGCCAACTGCATGCATCAGCCCATCAAACTCCTGTGCATCAAGTCTGTTCCTAAGGTTCACCAAGAACGTAGGGAAAATTCCTCCTGCTTTCTCCTCTCTTTACACGAGAGCAGTTTACATGCCAGGCTAAGATTTCACACGGCCCAATTGATCTGAACCTCTGTGGTGATTGAGGAACATCATGCATAACAACACACCGCTTTCACTTCTTGTGAATGGCAAGAATACAGCCTTGTGCAAACACACAACAATTCCAAATGCATCGTCAATGTCCTGCTAAAATAACAAAGAAGAGAGAAAAGTAAAGCACTGAGACACCAGTTTTTCTTTGTTTGAATATATATATTGCATATATGATTTTTCTTTGATCATCATACAGACCAGATCATGCAGTGTGCTTTTCTTTTACAAAAATAACAACAAGAAAAAAACATTCTTTCTTGGAGACAAGAGAAACAAGTCTTACTCTACAGAGTCCAGGTCAGCTGGGGCATTTAAAACTATTCCAATCACAGTGAGAAGATGAGTCTCTGAAGGTAAGCTCAGTAACATATTTTCCAGAGAAAGAACCTGCCCCTCAGCTGTATTTGCTAAACCTTACCCTGTCTCACACTCACCACCCTATCTCCTCAGCCTGGGCATCAGATCAGTCTTCACAGCAAGTCATAGCCAGGACGATCCCAGACTACTCTCAGCTTTCCCTCTTTCAATCACTGTAAGATTTTTGACTGCAGAAAGCAAGTTAGCTGCTACAGAAAAGCAGTATTCCCCTTACAGAAAAAAAAAAACAAACCAACAAACTCACAACAGAAACTTTTCACCCAAAAGATGCAGATTTCAATCAGCTTGAAGGATGGAGGTGCTACTGCTTCATTACTACTTGAAAGACTTCTGCAGCTTCAGCATGATCATATCTCTTGCCATTACTTATTCTTGTGTTTCAATTGTCTGCACATCTCTCTCTGCTACACTAGCAATTTGTGGAAAGCATCCTCTTACAACTTGGATTCAAAAATGGACAGTATTCTGACAACAAAAGTCTTTCTCTAGCAGTGGACCGTCTTCTGTATTTCCAGAACTGGTAGAATACCTCACCAGTTCTGTACATTAGTGTTAAATCAGCAGTTATACCGAGGATTTTACCTGTGAAACTGTAGATCAGACTTTATACATTTTTCTTAAGGCATTTATTTAGTACAACAAAAAGAACAAAAGCCAACAGAAAAAAATAAGATAGCCTCTGCATTATTTCTCTTTATTCATGGTTCAGGTATGGATCATTAGTTCCAAGAGAAATTCAGTGGGAACAAGGCAAAGCCTCTAGTAAGAGTATTTGATTTAAACCCGTCCCACCCACCCTCCCAACCTCTTCATAAAGAATCACATCCTAAAACATGGAACAGATGTGTGTTTGAAAGTTCGTGGTGCAAATGGAAGGAGATGGCTAAAAACTTCTCATATGAGTTAAAGACAACACAACAGCCATCCCACTTAATACATGAACACAGTCGTCTCCTTTCCCCTGCTCCTTTCTGCTTACTCTGCAATAAATCAATATATAAAGAACACCAGCAGCAACTTTACGGTAGACAATGATCCTCTTTGACATCAGTCTGAGACAAGATCGTTAATCTCTATCTTTACATTACATCATAGCTGTAAAATACGCAGTGATCTCCAAAGCATGTACTCTTCACATCCGGTGTCGATACCTCAACAAGATCCAGACTGCTGCTGCAGCGAGTGCCAGGCCTGGAACAAGAATGGCTGCTAGGGGAAGCCCACCTGAGTCTCCACCACCTCGATGACCCGCTGGGCCATTTTCTGGCTTCAACTACAAGGAAGAACAAAGCATTCGTGTCAGAGAGCCCACTGCAGCCTGCGCTTCTGTGTCAGGACCAGCTGGCTCTGTAAGGACATGCAAGACGGCTTCCCCAGCTGTCTGTGCGCACACGGGAGGGTCAGAACAGCTTCAGGTGGACTGAGCTTTACTACAGTACCCAGACATTAGCAGGCACCTCTTCCTTCAGTAGTTTCTTCTGCTTTTCCCATCTGCCAGATACAAAGTTCCAGAATATTTACTCCTTCATTAAGGGAGTAGGAAAGGGGTCTCATCCCACCACCTCCCACCAGCATGCTTCAAGCTGACCAGTATCTTCTTCATCAACTTCAATGCTTGCCGGGGATATTCAAGTGGCAGCAGCAGATTAAGGATTCCTCCCTTATGTCCAAAACAGCGCCAATACATTTACAGTACTGCAGCAAACGTTCCTTTGTGCTGGGTACACACACACCTCACCACTAACATGAACTCTAAAACAGGGAAGTTTTGTCTCCAGTTAGATTTTGGCTTCTGAAAGCAAACTGGAGAACCTGAGATTCTGCCTTCACAGGCAAACCTTGGCCTCTGAGAAAGGAGATCTGCGAGAAAACACAGCACAGTGCAGCAAAAAGAAAGACCCAGGGACTCCTCCAACCTCAGCACTTCACTAATACACTGATAAACAAGTAATCCAAGGTATGGACACAGCACTCATTGACTAAGGGAGGCCACTGGTCAGACAAATTCTTTATATGCATAACTTACACTGGGCACCTGGACACTGCATTTTTCTGCTTCATAAAAGGGAGAAGTAACAAGCAGAGAAACCAGTCTAAATTGAGCCAGAAACAAGCCTAGGAAGCAGGTTAAACATACCCTGTGCTGAATTTTCAGAGACACATCATAGCCTGCATTTTTGAACAGTTCCACAGCATCCATGTGTCGCAAATTCTTCAAGTCTCTGCCATTGATCTAGCAAAAAAAAAAAAAAAAAAAAAAAAAAAAGAGAACCAACTGCTAAAGGGCATGGATAGGAGATAGGAGATAAAAATCTTCCTCTTCCACATAATTCTGCCACTGAGGGCATGCATGAAACACAACAGATACCAACACCAACATTCATCCATTCATATTACAAATGCATTTTAAGATTGGGAGATAACATGAGAAACTTCAAGACAAAAGATTGAGGTGTTGAAAAAAATACTGCCTAGTAAAAAAAAAAAAACAGGCCAAAAGACAACAGCTGTGTCAATAGCAGCTTCTTATGTTGTAGCTTTACTGAAAATAAATCAAAGGTGTAACTGTGATAGCTAATGAAAATAAAAGAGCAGTGACAGCAAAATTATTATTACTGTTAAGAGAACATCCTTCCCACATTGGATCCTCTACTACTATGTTTTTGAAATGTTTTCTTTGGAAGACTGATGAAAACATAAATTTAAAAGCATAATGATGTTAAAAAATAAAAGACACACATGTTGGCATCCCCTTTGAATTGCTAGGATTTCTCTTTAAATAATTTCTCACAGCAGAAGGTTTTATAGCCTGTTTTATTTCATTCACTAAATAATGATACTCATCCCATTTTTTCCTCACTGTTTCATCACCATTACCTCTAATTGCATCCCTTGAGATCACACCCAATTCCTTCTCTCTCTTGACACCCAGACTCCCCAAACACACGTACAAAAATATTAAACTGTCAAGAAAATAACAGATGGTATCCTGTGGTTTAATTTAATGTCATTTTCTGGATCAGTAACAGGCTCTAACTAGTACAAGGCATTCAATTCATTTACAGGGACTAAAAAGTTCACATATGGAACATAATTAAGTATAAAATAAAACTAAAGAGTACTCAAAGATCATATATCACACTAGGAGAAGCTTCACTCATTGCTTTTGAAAGCGTATTGTATGACTGAGAATAGTTCCAAGAACTGGGGGGACTCAAAGTCAGATACTTTAAAGCACTTATCTGAAAGAAGGAACAGTCTGTATTACTCCTGATGAGTTGCAGTGGAGTTCTACGGACTAGAAGTGTTATGACCTAAAAATCCTCCTGAGCAGAAGGATTGGTAGTCACAAAATACTAGTGAAAAAAAATGTAGAGGTGGAAGACCAATTCTTTTATTTATATGTGTGTAAACAATGATCCTCTGTGAGCATCAGAAGGCAAGACGAAGTCTAAAATGTCAGGGAGGCAAGTTACAGAGGAAATAGAAATGCAGCACCAAGAAGCATCTCTGAGAACAAATTGGGAGGGCTGAAGAGATGGACCCATGCGTAGAGGCACTCATCTCCCTGGTGCTCAGGGCTCTCCCACATCCCCACAATGATTTCTCCACAGCTCTGCATCAACTGCATTCATCACATCCTTCCTCCTCTGGTGGCAAACCTGCATGTCCTATCCCATCACTGAACACAGCACCTCAAGATCACGCAGGACAGAAGAAAGGGCTTACCGCCAGAATTTTATCTCCTTCTTGTAATCGGCCATCGAGGTGAGCTGGCCCATCCTTTTTGATCCGGCTGACATAGATGCTGCTGTCATTAGAAATGACCTGCTGATCTGTACCACCAACAATGTTGAAGCCCAGCCCTAAGGTAAGCCAGAGAGAAAGCTGGTAAGAAAACACTCTAAGCTCCAGGCATTCTTGCTGCTGTTGGGAAGTGTGCCCACCCACACTGTCCTGTTAGCTCCACCACACTGAAATTCACAGCACGCAAATCAGTACCGTCCTTCCCAACCATCTTTGTCTAAAGAAGACAATTAGTTCTTCAAAGCAGAGGAGAGACTCTGAGTGCTTCATTCCGCAAAGCGTCAGCTGAGAAATACTGCAGAGCACATCTTCACTTCTAGGATGTCAGCTCAGCCCTCAGCAGGAATTCACCTCTTCAGCGCAGAATGAAAGGAAACAGAAGCATTCTGCATTTCACAGGAGGCTGCAGCAAAACCTTGGAGCAAAAAGGAATCACCCCTCACAAGTTTCAGGAGTTGAGAGTCAGAGTTAGGGAAGGCAAGGAGCACCAGTCCCTGTCTACAGATGAGGAAATGCACACGAGGAGCCATGCTGCCAGCCTGAGGACAGCTCAACAGCTCCCATCTGCACCTACAGGGCTGGGACTGGCAGTCTTTCCCTCCAAGAGTCACAGCAAGTCAGACACAGCTTGTTCAGATTTTATGTATTCATTTTGTTCTGTTTCAGGAGTTCATGACAGGAAACAAAAGTTCCAGGAATTAAAGTAAAACAAAAAGAAATACACATACATTATGTAGAACTGATGTCCACACTTTTGTTTTGTGTGGTTCTTTAAAACAAGCCTTGTATACAGAAAACTGGCTGGACCCAACAGCTGGATTCAAGCACAATTAAAGACTAAGTCTTCTGGTTTCCTCAAAATCCAGAAGAACAAACTGAATTCAGCATCTGGAAAACCACATTCTGTACTGTACATGCAGCTGGGCTTCCCTGTCAAGAGTAAAATACGTTAAGGGATGGGTAAGATTCCTAAAAGGAGACTTGTGGTGAAAAAAAAAGAAATACAGTATATCAAAGTAAATTGAGGAAAAAACAAAACAAATAAACAAAGAAAAAACCACTTTATTTCTCTGATATAACGCAGTCATCCAAACCCTACTGTCAAGGACAGCTGAAGGCAAATTCTTTCCACATTCAGCCAGGCTGGTTTGTTTTTCCTTTCTCTCTCTTGTTCTCCCAAAGTTGGGACTTGAAATACTGGGAAGCGGAGTAGAAAGTGAAAGGGAAAAAACACATCATGCCTGCTGGGAAACAGTATTTTTAATTAGTCACGAGGGACCAAAGGTTGCATGACATGAGTCACGGCGTAAGCGTGCATCCACAGCTAGGAAGCAGAGAAATATTAACAGTGACCTTGACACCTGTGCTGTTTTGTTTTGCTCCCTCCTATTCCTGGCAGCTTCAGACAAATGAGGAAGAAGATGGGAGGAACAATAGAGTGATGAAACACTGACTTTTCAGCTGGAGTAATATTTATTACAAGGAGCACTTGAGCACAACTGCACACTCTTCAATGGGAATTAAAAAAAAAAAAAAGTACAAACATCCACAATGATTTGCCATCAAGCTTCAGGGAAATCAATACTATAGAAAATATGAGTTTTAATCAATGTTTATTAAAAAAAACAGAAAGAAGGAATCTAGCTTTCAGAGAATAATGATTCTCTCTCTGTTTTGATATGTCTGTGTATATATATTTAAAAAACAACACAATATGAATAAAAATATATTTTACAATTTTTCACCCGTGGTTACCAAAACAACCTAAAGCCATTGTTTGCATCAGCAGGGACAAGACAAAGAAAGAACAGAGTTCTGTGAGGCAGCAATGCGTGTCACTGAGTTAAAGACCCGCAGGACTCACTGCAGGGCTTTTTCTCCTCTGCACTTAAACTTCCAGCCTGGCTAAAAATACCTTCTTTGCCTTCCCTTCAGCTTTTTTGCTGTTCTCCTCCTTCCAGCTTATGTATTAAGAGACTGAGTATAACCAGGAGAAAGAGAGGAAGGGGAAGAAGAGAGCATGCGGCATTAAGCTCCTCACCTACAAGAGGCAAGAAATGCAATGATCAAGCTTTAACAGAAGATGTGGGTGTACCTTCTGAACTTTCCATGCCTCCTTTATCCCCTAAAAACATAAAAATTCCCTCTAACAATATTCAAAAACAACCCATGATTTATAGGATCTTTAGATACTGAAGAATACAAACTACAAATTGAATCTGCAAAGTTATTTAGTTTTTCATTAAAACAGACTTTTCCTCCCCCCTTCAGCTTAATAAATCAGAAGGAAATATGAAAGAGACTTATACAAACAGTTTTGCTTCTATAAATATGTTCAGCCCCTCAGAAACTTCTGCCAGAGATGTTTATCATCAGTTATACTCTAGAAAACTAGACGCTCAAAACTCAGATTAGAGAGATTGTAGGATTACGCTCTGCTTCACAGGTTTGTTGCTTCAACAGAAATGAATGACAAGTGATTCAAGATCACAAGGGGCTGCATAAAAAACAGACGGCTCATCCTACTGACTGCACAGGTGCTGCTCACAGGAATCAGATCTACATTCCAGTAGCCATGGTGAAGACCTCTCAACTCTGTCCTTCAACACCCTTTTCCTGCCCCTCAAGATTTTAAGTGAAATGTTTCCAAACGCATGGAAGGAACTTCAAGACAGAACTTCATTTTTGTTGGTTGAGGCTCACAACCACACCAGCACAGCTGCACGGGTCTCAGAGCAGTCACTCCTCCTACAGCCACAAGGCACAGGGTGCCTGCTCGTGGTGGGGCCAAGTCTGATCCTGCAGATCACTACCAGGAGACCAGAAGCAGCACAGAAGTGGAGTACCTCTTGCAAAGAGTCTGCCATGATCCTAACTGCCTTCAGGTATCCAACCCCATTGCTCAGACCAGTCTGCCAGAAGTTCTCTGAGGCAGGAGGATGGGGGGTAACCACAATATCTGTTATGTGTTATCTCATGGCCACGGGATGAGCAGGGGAGGCCATCTACCTCCCCAGGGTCAGTCATTATTGCTCTAGCTGTGAAGATGTCAGTGCTGCAGCTCACGGTGAGGCACAAGGCAAAGCTGGCCCGTGGCCATGTGCTGCAGCCGAGCCGGTTTCATTCACCTCTGTTTTAATTAAAGGCCTCATACATCAAAGCTCTGCCTTCAGAAGTTCCCCAGAGTTTGCGACGCTTCAGATCCAGGATTTCGCTTCAGTTCGAGGCTTTTGCCCCTAACTTTCTGCACCACTGACAATGCTGCTTTAGTGCTGTAACTGAGCCAGCAAGCGTCTAAAGGCCTGGTCACCGCCACGGGACCGACACAGGGAAAAGCAAAGCCAAACAACACCTCCCAGCCTTCCCCATCCCCCTTCCCTCACAGAAAGCTCAGCACCACCCCAGCCGAACTCAGAGCTCCGTTTCGGCCTCCACGAGCTGCCTTTACGAGGTACCGCAGCCCACAAGCCGTAGGAACGCCCCTGGTTCTGGGCGCTCAGCAGCGCTGCAGGGCAGCACACCTGTCGCTTCACTGGACAGCACGAGCAGCCGCGCAGACCTCCTGAAAGTCGCCTTGTTTCCAGCCAAGAAGCCGACGGCGTTTCTCCGCGCTGCTATCGCGGAAGACCAAGTCCGACGGCGTCGCCTCCCGCTCACACAGCTCGCAGTCCCCTTCCGGAGCAACGTGCTCGGCACGGCGCCGCCGGCACAGCCCCGGCGCCGCGCTGCCCGGTCGGGGCTCGGCAGGACGCCGCTCCCGCAGGGCTCGGGGCTCCCCCCCGCCCCTCGGCGGCACCTCCGACGCCGGAGCCGCGTCCCCCTTCCCCCCCTCCCCATCCACGGAAGGGGCGGCTGAGGTGCCGGCCCGCTCTCCCCCCCCCGCCTCGACGCGGCCCCACGCGGAGCGCGGCCGCCCCGGCCTCACCTGAGGGTCCCCGGGTGAGCCGGATCACCTCCTCGGAAACGCCGCCGCCCGCCACGCTGCCGTTCATGCTGCAGCCTGAAGGTGAAGTCGGCTGGCGAGGCAACGGCTTTCGTTTCCTCAGCCGCCGGCGCAGGGCCGCGCCGCGGAGCGCTGGGAGTTGTAGTCCGCCCGGGAAGGGACGGGCCGGGCCCGGCAGCCGCCGCAGCCCGCGAGCGGCCCGCTGCTGGCAGTGCCTCGCGCACGCCGCGGGGCTCGCTGAGGGCGCACGAGCCGGTGCGGCTGGACGGCCCCGGGGCGGGCGGGCTGGCGGTGGCGGTTAGCTCTGCCCGCGTCCGTTTAAAGCGTTAAAAAAAGGCAGTTAACGGTTTGCTGACAATCAGCAACAGCAACGATTGTTCAGCTAGCAGACAAGTGAACTGTTTTACGGCCTTTCCTACAGAAATGCCCCTCCTTCAGAATAAAACTCTCACTGTTAAAATACAGCGTCTTCTTTCTGCTGCGTTAGAGTTCTAGACATTGCTTTAATGCACACAATAAAGCACTGAACGGTGTTCCCAGATCCCTCATGCTTTCTCATAAATGACACGTTTTACATCTTATTAAAAGAAATGCTTCTGTGCGACACGTTGTAGAGCTTTGGCAGCATATTTGCTAACAGTCCCCAAAGCAATCACAGAGTAAAACAAGAGAAAGGCACCGAGGTAGGCAGATATAAAGCATCTGTCAAATAGCACAGGAGTTGTGAGGCTAGGAGAGCTGCAGAACAGCCCTATTTTAGAAGTGCACTGAACTTGTGCAGCCTCATAGATTGCTTGTTCTTGCAGCAGTAAAATCCACAGCACTTCTCTGGAGGACCCAGCAGTACATACACTGCATACTCACCGCTCACTGAGCGCTTCATTTTTAAGAACCCAAGGTACAAACCGAGAGCAGCATACCTTATTGCCTGCATTTATTAACTTAAAATAAACAGAGATAACATTTAATCTGTTTCACAATGCTGTATTGGATTATAACAACTCAGAATGTGTTGAATTATTTCAATAAGGTATCAGCGGGCTCTGCTGACTTCCTTAGGAGATTTTCTTAGGAGCATCCAAAGCCAGAGCTTTGTTGGTCTTTGCGAAGTGCACGGTAGTAGATTTTGTCTCAGCAGTAGGTGTTATATAGCAACTACTGGCATTTGCAGTATTTGAAACAACCACTAACTCCTTCTGTGGAATCAGGCCTTATCCTCATAAACCATTCCCCTATTTCCTTTTTATAATATATGACAAGAATAACTCCAAGAACAACAGGAAAAACAAGGCCAACTACTCCTATTCTTGACCTCCGAAAAAGCTGCTTGGATGGAGGGGGCCCGCTGTCGATGCTACCTCCAAATCCTTCCCGCTCACAATATGGAGGAGCCCAACCATACTCGCAGTGACAGTTCCTAAGATTGTTACACACTCCTCTGTTATGGCACTTTGTTATGTTACAATCATAATTCAGCACTGAAATATCGGTACATGTCCTGTCAATACAAATCTTGTTGCTGCCACACCTCGTGCCATCTTCCACAGCCCCCAAGTCAGCTACAGGCATCCCTGTGTGATAGTCAAGACCCCAACACTTTTTACCTCTGGCAGGGGTTTGGATGACTGTTATGTGGTTCTGCAAAGAGGGCAACTTGGGTATATTTTCACACTGTAGCCTACCACATAAGGCATCCTCAACACTGCACTTAGTAAAATGAATACCGTTACGAATACCACAATTTCCAAAACGGTCACCTCGACTATTCACTTCTTTGAAGCAATCTAAAGGAGCGGGCCTGGCTTGTTTGCCAAAAAGATGCTTGCATTGTTTACCGTGGGAAGAACATTTTCCTTTGTAGCAATAGGCACCATCTTCGCAAGGGGCTCCATCTTGTACATACAGGTCTGGCTTGCACCAAGGCGAGGTCCCATTGCAGTACTCCGGCAGGTCGCAGTTACCGGTACGTGCTCTGCAGAGTGTTCCTGCTGGAAGGATCTGACAGCCCTTGCAACATTTTCCAGAAGCACAAACTGAACCTTCAGTCAACGTGCAGTTAGGGTGACAACAAGGATCGTTTCTGCAGTCTGATTTTGAACCACAGTCGCACTGCTCTCCACTTTCTACTATCTTATTCCCGCAGTATTCACGCTTCAGAGTATAGTAGCTGCCAAGTGCTGGTGATTGACGCAGGCAGCTACCACCACTCCCAAGCAGATCAAAGTAGTCTTTGTAACTGCAGTCACTGAATGCGTCGGTGTCAGATTCACTTTCGTACATAATGCACCTCTTCCGCCTGCATTTACAGTGCCGTTCATCATGACGCATCCCAAGATTATGGCCCAGCTCATGGACAAATGTGACAATAAATGAAGACAGCCTCCTGTTGGTGAAGGAATCAACTGCTGCTGACCACTGCCTGTCACATATGGACCCCAGATATGCCAATCCCAGGCTTTTTCCAAAGCCCTGAAATGCAAATAAGTGAGCAACATCATGGCGCATCCGTGGATATAGGTCTGTTTTTCGCCATTTGTTAAAGTCTGAAAGTGCCTTGTTTACAGAGTTAGTAATGTTTATAAGATTGCCTTTGGTCCAAATCTCCAGTCCAACAAGGAACAGTTGAACAGAAAGCTGGTCATACAGAGAATCTCCAATATTGACAACTTCGAGGACTTGCCTCAAGACTTTGGATTCATTCCTGTCTGACCTCACAAACCGCACGTTGTCCACGACCACTACTAACTTCACATACCTGGTATGTGTCCACCAGTCCTTCAGCATGTACTTCTCCTCTGTTCGTGGAGCCTGAAGCCAGGGCAGCACAGTCTTTTGGTACTGCAGCTCTGTGGGGGTCAGCCCGCACGTGGGGCCCATAGGGTCGCTGTCTGCCTCCATGCGGTAGAGCATATGCTGAAAGGCTGGATCATCAGGGATGGGCTCGATCTCGTAGGTGCTGCCTTCCATCCAAAGCACTCCACGGAGGCCCCTGCCGCAGGTGCCGAGGGCCACCAGGGAGCCGGGACTTCCCTGCACCTCACCTTGATAGAAGCAATTGTCCTGAACGTAGACATGCTCCTCCCGACGTGCCCCATCCTCGCCATAGGTGACCAAAGTGAAAGGCTGGGAGGCCAGGCCCTTCCTGGGCCGCAGGCGCAGGACCTGTGGCCTCCCCTGCACCTCCAGCCAGTAGGAGACAGTCAGGGGGTTGGTATCAGCCCGGGGGCTCAGCTGTCGTGGCACTGTCACCCACACACCGGTGACACGAAGTGGCCCAGGCTCATCATCAGGGGTGGTGGAGCACCCCACCAGGCCCAGCAGCACCACCAGCACCAGCAGCGTCTCCATGGTAACTGCACAGCGTTGCCCCGCGCTCTGTTTGTGAGGGGCCGGAGCTCGGAATGGAGGAGCCACCTTCAGGTCTAGAACTGCACCTTAAGTGCCTGCCCTTCCCTTGGGAGGTACCAGGGAAGATCAGCAACATGGCAGCCTCCTTTGCCTTCTCCATCAGGAAATGACACCCCACTGCCTAGAGGTACATCTTGGATGGCCACAAAGGCACCTCAAGACAGCCATCCCCTGCTCTGTGAGTACAGGCATAGGCTCTTGTGGAAGACTAAACAGAACAAAACAAGCAAACTCACAGCTTTCTACAATCCTCATTTATCCTGCATAGACATAAGAACTCTGTGTGAGGAGGGGCCCCAGCTAAGTTTCATGCTCCTAGTCATCCACGTCTGCACTGAGTGAACAGATCATACAGTTAGACCACCAGAAAAAAAAAATCTTAACATTTCAAACTGCTGCAGATAAGCAGGCAAACTATTTTCTTATCTTTTAGTATATGTATCACTATACAGTCAGGACCAGAAACTACGTGGTTCCATTATTAAACTCACTGCAGGTTATTTGGGTGGGGGTGGAACATGTAAACAGTTTCACATTGTGTTGAACATCTCAAGCAAGCCCTCTGGCAGCAAGATTTCATAAAGAGAGATGACACTTTGTTCTGACTAACACTGCACTTTGTATTCTGATTAAGAATAAATGAGAGGGAGGTAGATTACCATTGTATGACAATGAACAGGTTGGAATTAAAAAAAAAAAAAAGACTGACCTTATAAAAGAGCAGAGAAGAAAGTTTGCATCAATCCATAGCTACTTCAGCAGCAGAAACATTTGTTTGGCAGCTGCAACTGGCCTTCTTTGTATGCAGCAGTGCTTTCAAACTTTTTTTTTCATGCGGTCATCCCCTAAAATTTTCAATGGAGGTACAAGCTCTTATGAAACTGAATCTTAGCAAGAGATTTGCTTTTCTCACTTACCTGCTGTGAGTCTTTATGAACAGGTCACAAACTCACAGCGGTCTTGAGGACCACAGGTTGAAATCCACTGTCCTAACAGAAAGAAATGAAATTTCTGATTGTTGAGATGAATAGTACTACGTCATACCTCATTTCACTGGGAAGATTTCCTGTTACTACCCAGACATCCATAATCCACATTATGCTGCAGAAGGACATTCATCAAATAACTGATCATTTGTTTGTCCTGTATATGAATACAGGACTAAAACAACACTTGATCCAAAATTTATGTATCTCTCCAAGGAAACATGGCAAACATGCACTGATTGTTCAAATGCCATGTAATTTATTTATTTTTTAAATTAGGGAAAGGTTATCAAAATACAAAGTATGGGTGCAGGTGGCAAAGAGAAATGAGTAAGCATAACGCATGGTCACATCTTACTTGGTAAAGAGCAGAAAAGACTGTGTTTGTGACACATTTCAGATACTGTTAACTTTAAATGGTGAAGGGAGATAGCAAGGCTCCCTCTCTTCCTGAAATCTGGCCAGATTTTTGCAGTGCATATGCATACATACATATCTGTTCATGTGGATATGTATGCAGACATGTGCATCTTCAGGCTATCAGGAGAATGTTTTTATTAGATTTTTAGGTCATCTTCAATTCCTTCATCCCTCTGATTTGGACTAAGAAAAGCCCTTTTAAAGTCTGAACAGTTATTAACTAAGAGCAAAAGTAAAGAAAAATGTATTTCCTTTGTACAACCAAATACCTCCAAAACGAAGTGACAGTAAAAATTTTGGAACTGCTTATTTCCCTTTCATCTATAAGCTTTACAAATACGGAATGTCCTCTGAAGGACTTTGGACTTCAGTGCTCAGGCTCAGACTAAGAGATACCGTATAAACACCAGAGGGAAAAAAGACTTAGATTCTCATACACCAAGAAACATAACTGACTAAAAGATAGCATTTTAGCAGCAACTTTGATTTTAGCAGTAATAACTGATATAATTACACTTGAGCAAGTAAATATCAAAGCTCATTTAACCAGTAAAGTTGTTTCAGAATATCTTGTCAGCAAATAATAGGATCAGACAAGATTCCAATTCCTCACTCCCTCATGCAGTAAGCCTTCAGCATTGAAAGATGGCTACTAAGAAATCAACACATTAATCGATAACATCTCCCATTGCTCTATAATATAATTTGTGCTTCTACAGCTCTTGATATTTTTTGCAGAAGAGATCATTCTTCTTTGGGAAAAAAATAAAAAATAAAAAAATAAAAAGGCTTACTGCATTCTACTTCACATTTTCATGCGTGGAAACTATTTTCTATCCTTTCAATAGCTTATATGCTGGCATTAACTCAAGCTGGATCAGAGCAGAAGACGATCCTTTTTAATGTCCTCAGTCTGACACTGACCAAAACCAGATGCATCTGCAGAAAGCAAAAACACTGTTAAGAGAGGCAAACACAAGGACAGTCCACCCCCCCTAAGTTTTACTCTCATCTCTAAATCAGGTCAAATTCTGAGCATGAAGTGCAGTGATTCATTTTAAATGCAACTCCATTCAGCTTCATTAACTTGTCCGTGTATTCTTACAATGCAAGACAGAACAAGGTATCCTATTTGCTTCACAGCACTCAGTTTTATAAAGGGCCAATATTTTTCTTTCCCAGGAAAGTCTTGGTCTTACCAATGGCTTCATAAGAGATTTTTTTCCCCATCTTACTCATGTTTTCGCCAATCTTCAAATCCTTTTCTTTGGCAAAATTGTTCCAGTATTTGTGCTGTACAACACACTGTACTGAAGGGGTAGCCCACTTAATGACAGATTTTGTGCTTGTACTAGCATCCACATTGACCATTTTTACATGCTTTCAACAGTAGACAAGGTATCCTTCCTATGCTAGTAATTTCAAATCTTTCTTTGATACACAAATATTTAATTAGTCTCCCAAACTGAAATAAAACCCTAAATCTTCATTGCAGTGCAATCTAGTCATCTTTCTTAGCTAAGCTTTTCCAAATAGCTTATAGGTTCTAGTGATATGAATCACTGCATAGAATTAAGCTGCCTTAACAGCCCCTTTTCAAGAACTTCATCTGAATATCAGAAATTCAGTGGGGAATCTTGAGGCTCCTCACCACTCATGCCTCCTTTCTACCATACAGGTGAGCAAGATGATGGTTTTGGCACTTCTCAAGCTCCTTCCTTTCAAAGGAATTTCTTTAATAGGAGAAATAAGCAAAACTTTTATTCTAAGCATATTCATGCTTCCTTGTAATTATTCAAGGTTAAACAATTAGCTCCAGCTTGTTTTGAGCATTCCAGAATAACTGCTCTCTCTATAGTTAATAGTTCACACTACCTTATTACCTGTTTCCATCAACATTTCAAGGAATAGCAGTTCAAATGCCACCCACGTTATATAAAATGAAGGTAATACACACTTAAGTACACTGATGTATCAACAGCAAACAGCTCTTGGCTTATCTGTATTTGCTTTTACAGTTTTGGATTAAAGGGCAAAAATTCTTTCCACTGTTCAATAGCTATTCCATCAGAACTCTTCATTAGTTACTAAATCAGAAAACAAGGCTTCTCTTACAACTTCAAAATAAATCTGAGGAAACGATAGAAGTGTATCTTTGTCTTCCTTCCTATCTACATTCTATATCCTACGTACAGCTCTTTTTGTCACATCCTAGAGTTTACCTCAAGAAAGATGACAACAGTTGAGAAAAGAAAACAAGCTACTTTGTTTCGTTACTTTGACAAAAGCAAAAAACAACCCAATGGTCATTTCTTTGCAATGGGTGGCTTCTTATCTTTCTCTGCAGGGCAAAAAAAAAAAACAAAGTTGTGTAAACAGCATGGCTAAATAAAATGCTCTTTGCAATGTTCAACTGCTCTACCTCCTCAGGTCTAAAAGGCAGATGACTAATCAAGGTGGTAAAACGCAGCAAAAAGGTGCTAGAAGCACAGAGGAAGAGATGCATAACTGATATATTTGGGAGAAAGCAAGGAAAGGAGAAACATAAACAGCTTCACTCCAATAGTGCAACATTAGGACGTTCTAGCTTATTTTATGCAACAAGGAATCCCCCTCAACACTAACTTTTTAATCATAAAAGATTAAAAGCTAAACCATTAAGTAAAAGAAACATCCAAGAACCCTTACAGACTGAGAACAGTTTGACACCTAATTACGTGGACTTGAGTCTTCAGTTATCAAATTTCTGATGCGCGTCCCAAGCATACTAAAGGCACAGCAATTTACAGCAAACAGCCTAAACTCTTTAGGCAAACCTGCCTTCCTCAAAATAGCCCATAACATATTTCAACATCCAAACAAAACAAAATTGCTGCTTGCACCTATGGTATTAATTGCTAATAAAGAGGAAAAGCATTCTAGCAATCAGGATTTTATTAACTGAGATATAAGGTGAATTGTTTGTTACTGTTGTATTAAAGGGGTTTTTTTTGTTTGTTTACATAGCAAACCAAGACACAAGGAATGCAAGGGTTTGTAGATTTCAGGAGGCTGCAAAATACATCTCTGTAAAAATCGTTCCCAGAAGCCAATATTCAAAATAAGATGAAAACTGAAAACACCTTACTTAAGGCAGCTCACATCCTGCCATTAACATTTTCGTAACAGATTTCTACAGAAAAAGCTGTTACAGGGACTGGAATTCCTGAAATGTCACAGTCTCGGTTGAAGAGCGTAAATATGAAGGACGGGAGTTGGACTCTGCTGTTTTCCAGGTATTGACTGATCCAGACATGCATCGACTTCACCCTTCACTGTAGTCTCATCCGTTTTTCAGGTGGTCCTTTAGCAGCAGCACTCTGCTGAGCATTCTTTACAGTCTCTTTCTCCTCTGTCTTGACAGCTTCAGGGGCTGGTTCTGGCTCCTTCTTTATTTGATCCACTTAAGAAGTAACAGCAAAACAGGGTTAAACCGCCTACTTTTATTCCCAAAATATTTTTCCAAGTGTTTAGAAAATATTGATTTCAAAAGGATAAAATTAGTTTCAAAGGTTTAAGAACTAAGGAATAAATTCATGCCTATACAAGTTAAAAAAAAAAAAAAAAAAAATGGAGTGGATGAAAAGATCTAGTTTATGCTTTTCCTGTTTTGAAGTTGCTTCAGATCAACTAAAAGCCTTCACATGCTTTCCTGAGCAACTTGCCAAAGTCACTAGGATGCTGGACTGACCAAATTATTCTTTTCCTCTTTTACCTTTTCCCCGTCTGCTGCTTTCAAAGACTATTTCTTGCATTTGGACCTTCAGATAACATAGCTCTTACAAATGGAAAGGGCAGGACATCTTCCAGACAGGGAGCAGAATACGCATTTTTCCTATTTCTTTCTTTCTATCTTCTGTACTCTTTTATTTGCACAATTCAACAATGCCAGAAGAATCCCTAACCACCTCAGTGGCAACAGTGAAAAGCTCATAGGGCAACAGGAAGACTTTACCACACATCACATTTTTTTTAGATCTTGTGATAATATTAGAGATTTACCTGGAATGGGCTTTTCTCCAGGCTTTTGCTGTGGGGGAGGAAAAAACAACACATCAGTGGAAATGAAGTCTTAATGCTTGACCCTTCCTACTATTCACTTAAGAACGCACACCAAGCAATGCTGTTACACGCATGAGTTGAAGGAAGAAGGGAAGGCTGTTGAACAGATCACTAAATACACTTAAAACAAAATCCAACTTTTGAACATCAAGATTTAATTTTTTTTTAACATCCAGTTTTTCCTCAGACAGCTGAAAAGGACTAAATGAAAAAATGCTCAGCCGTCCTTCTCAATATCTGAGGAGCAGTTTCCTGAGTTGCTGTAGAAATTATTTTCATTACTCTCAACCAGAAGACACAATGGTACAAAGAACTATTAGAGACTATCAGAGGTAATCACAACAACCTCACAGAATGCTGAGAATTTCCACACTAATTAATGAGCACCCAGAACAATGGGGTAACCAGAACACAATAGTTGTGGTGATCTGATTCAGCTCACAAAACAGGAAACTGTAAGCACCAGCAAAGTCAGATAGCTGACATTTACAGATCCTCTACAAATAGATAAGGAACTGGTGCAATGCAATTTGCCCTCATCGTTTTGCCAAGGTCTTAACTCCTGCAATTACTGAGGGGATTCCCACACTCAAACCAAAGCTTTCCATTTCAAACTTATTACTTGTATTATCATTGTAGAAAGCACAGAAGATTCCCACTGTGAGTTTCAGCTGTTTATGACTGCCTTAAGTTCTGACTAAGTTACAATAATACTGTGGCTTATAGCTGTCATACCTGAACAAATTTGGGTGGAAACTTTTGTCTTAGGTCTAGAAGCAAAGCATCTACCCGATGCCTTTGGAAAATAGAACTTGGTTCTTCTTTCTTCTTCGCTTTTGGCTTAGCTTTCTCTGCAAGTACAAAAATGTAAGAGGAAGCTAATGAAAAGTTTTGTTCTCTCAGCAGCTCTCTGATGTACACAAAGTTGGAATGCAACTCTCCTCTTAACCTCAGCTCCATTTTCTCTTCGGCTTGTTGGGGTTTTTTTGTGGAAGACAGGTTAAGAATAATTTTATACCTCAAAACAAAGTGTACTTTGGTCACCAGTAGGTTGAAGTTGGGTCCATTGTGTTGACACATAGCTTACCATTTTATTTCCTATCCATGTCTCACTGTCTATCCCCATCAGCAAGATTCTTTCCACTGGCAGAGAGCACCAACTTACTCCTCAGACAGAACATCTCCACACCATCACTGTGTGCTGCCTCAAGCTTTTACCTCCCACCCTGCCTATACTATCTTTTCTTTCTCTCAAGAGACAAGGAGCAACTAAGAATCATACCTCGTTCTTCCTGGTCTTTGAAATGCCACCAATAGCCTTTTGATGGGTGATAGCGACAATAGGACATCGCTTCTTCAAAAGCAGACTGAATTCCATGTACAGCAGTGAGCTTTTAGAACAAAGTAACATAAGTCAGTGTTCAGAATTTAAGGAGAAAGTACAGTACAAGTTTTTGTAAGCAATGATTTTAAGATTAGCATTCTATATTCATTTATGCTATGAAAGAGACCTGGGACAGCTAGTTTTGGACTAAGAATGTAATTTCTTGCAAAGGATCTCATAAAACCAAGGTTTTTTCTTTTCCTACATTGACAGAGCAAAAGCTTGCATAAAAGCAGTTTATAAGATCAGTAGAAACAAAAAACTCAGGAGTTCAATTTAAAGAGAAATCCATATTAATTTAAAAAGAGAAGTTTCATTAAAAGAAATACCACATTACCATAGTATGAACATTTCAAAGCTGAATGTTTAATTACTGTTTCATATATATTTATCACTTAATTTCTCTTTTGATTATTTGAACCTTGTGTTCTGACAGTTGTCAACCTTCAGTTATTCTGATCCCTTAATTCTTGAGGTATGCATCCTACTTCTTGGACCATGCTGCACTCTGCCAGGATCTTCCATTTCCATGTGGAATACAGACCATATTAACTGGTAGCATTTCTATTAAGCCCGTGCATGCTATGCATACACATAGCATACCACTACAGTGAAAAAAAGTTTGAAAAGCCTGAGGAACTACAGAAAATAAAAGCAGATACAAACTGTTTACACATATATAAAATGTTCAGAACACTTACAACTCTGGAGTTAATGACAGACCCTAAGTCGGGTGCCTGATAAATCACTCCAGCAATAATATAGTAGTCAGCCAAAGGAATAACTGTGGGGAGGAGAAAAAAAAAAAAAAAAAAAAAAAAGGCATGATCAATTTAAAGTTCTGGCTAAAGACTCCATATTTGCTGCTGAATTTCTGTAGTAAAAATAGAAACTGCAATCCTTCTGATCAACAAGCTGTGTCTTTTTACGTCTTTCCTTACAGGTGTTTTATTTGTACTCTATTCGTCTAAGGGGAAAAGCCCCAAGGTCTGCTTTACAGAGAGGAGAGCATCAGACTTAGGTCTTTCTCTATTTCAAGCAAATAACTGATCCTAGCAGAGTTGGCATTTTCAGAGCTATGCAGGAGAAATCAAGTGAACTGCAAGTGGAAATAGTTCCATCAGTTGTTCCCGCTATCAGTAATCAAAAGATCATTTGTCTGTAGTCTGTTCTCTCCAACCTTAGCCAAATTTCCCAAGCCCAATGGCAGTGAGCATGCACAAAGCACACTTTCCTAAATTCATAACATTCTGCCAAAAAAAAAAAAAAAAAAAAAAGCCTTCCAAAGCCATTTGTTAAATCAGGTTTGGGAACAACTTCTACTAACTGATTGAAAATACCTGTTTGTTAGGCCTGCAGTGCAGAAAAACATCACAATTGTCTCCATAACATTCTATGGAACGGGCTTCAGTTTGGAAACTAACAACGCTGTCAGCTTCACATTCCCAAGACTCTGGTCTGTGCACTCATTTGCTCTGGTTCCTCCATCTGCTTTAACTCATTTTGTTTCAACCTTTTTACTGACAGGGCCCAATGCCTCCCGTATTTGCATTTTACGAAGCTTGGACACCAGCCTAAATTAACAGGCCAAGACAACTGGGGACACATCACAGCCAGTAAAAAGAAAGAGGAGTTCCTTCTCAGATTTCCCTAGAAGCACAAAAAGACAGAACAGCAGCACTGCTGCCTCACAGCTTAACACAAGTAATGCGGAAGCCAAACTCTACTCTTGATTTAAAAGGTGTCTAAGCACAAGATTTCGATACGCTAGACATGAAACCTTTAACCAAGAAACAACTGGAAAATCCATTAAAGGTGGAATTACATGTGCTCTTTTCCAGTACAAAACTACGATATTAAGAGCCACTATCTGATACAAGCACATAAAAAGCATTGCTGGTAAGTCAAAGTCCTGTGCAACAGCAAAATGCACGTGCAGAGTCTCAGTTAGTAAACATAAAGTTAAAAAGTAACTAGCATTATCATGCTCTTCTTTTCTGCTTATTCTGAAATAACCTAAAATATTTTGCATGTATACAGAATAAAACTACTGAAATGTGATTGCTTTTTTTTCTTTTTTCACACATGCACAACAAATTCGAGGTTAAAAAAGGAATACTGAATCAGGTTGCACACAAAGGGAAGAAAAAACAAAGGTATTTCACTTAGAACTTGTAAAGATCTAATGATTTCAATGATTTCACAGTACCCTGGTCTCAAAAGAACAAGGAAAACAAGATCTGTATCACCTCATGGTCATTTTTCAGATAGGTCTTCTTCCCTTACTGACAAGATGCTACTCAGTCTACCCAAACCACAGCTGAAGGTGGAAACAGCACGGAATTAAAAAATGACAGAAAAAGAACCATGAACAAGCTCTCTCCCTAATCAATGGAAATCACAGCTCACTCCCAATTGCATACTAGCCACTTCAGATGATTACCTGTAATTAAACTAAGCTCATCAGCTCCAAGCAAAGATATAATTAGCCTTACATTTAAATAATTAAAATGAAAAGTCCTAGAGAGCCAAACATATAAGATATTGCATGAATGCTACCACCACTTTCAGAATACACCGCAGGGCAGTACTTTCTCACTGCACTCATCACATTTCACCACGAGATGGCAGCCCCAGCTATGAGCTCACCAGAGGTCACTAGTGACAAAATACCCCCACCACACCTCCAGCACAAAGCCTCATAACCTTCCACCTAAATTTAGGATGAAGGCAGAAAAGGGGAGTCAGAAGTGTTCAAGCAAATGAGGAATACAGAAAAGAGATTAACCGGTCGGCCTTCTCAACAGTGGCAAGAACTAAATGGCCTCACCTTGTGTTGGAGATTGCCTTTGCTGCTTTCGGATAATGAAGAGAATGGGCTCTTGAGCGTGAAGGAGGATGTACTCCACTCCAACCATCTGGCTGAAACAGAAACAATCTGAATAATTATCTTTCTCAAAGCAAAATCTGTGGGATGTGAAGAGATATCAAGGGCCTAGCACTATAGCAATAATGTTCTCAAGCTTTCTATAATCATTTCTCAAGCTATTTCTAAATAAAGACATAGGATTTCATAGCACTTCCTGATCTAGCTGTCAAAACCCACACATGCACCTGCACATAACCTATACCTGCATATACAAACGACACTGCAACAATCTGGCACATCTAAACTGGACACACTAGCAGTCAAACAGCAAGGGAAACAACACAATCTATTAGCATAAAGATGCCATTTAAACACAGAAAAAGGATCAGTGTATGATGTGACTATCTGCATATCTCATTTGAAAGCCCCTCTACAACCACATCCAAACACAAGTGGCTTTACCAATGAACATTCAGCTCAGTTTGCACATTCCTTATTATACTGTAGAGTCTTCCAATAGTCCTCTAACATCTCACTTGTGCTCAGTGCAGCAGATGGGAAACTGCAGAGAAAGTTAACCTGCACATGCTGCCATCTCATTACACAACCATCTGTGACCAGTTTATTTACAACGTCCCATAATTTCATCTTCCATACTAAAAAGCCAGCTCCTAAGAGGAGTTATGTACTAATTATGGCATGCAGCCAGTGTGATTTAGAATCACGGACTACTTACGAACACAAAAGTATCCCCTAACATAAACCCTACTGACTGTAGGAAAAAAACCATTTAAAGCCATTACCATCACTGAGCTTCTGTTGAGCTGGGAAGACGAAAGTCAGCAGCTTTTCTAATTAGAAACATCTAAAAGGTGATTTACAAGAATCGCTGCATGTAGCTGGAATGCTTCAAAATCAACACTCCTTGAGATAGCATTGAAGGAAGTAGAAAGTAACTAAATATAAAAAAGTAAAAATTAAAAAAAGGAAAGAAAGCTGGGCTCCCAGGCAAGTGGTGGGACTACAAAGCTCAGGAGAGAGAGAAGCAGAAGGTTTCCAGCATGCTTCCATTCAGTCATCAAAGATGGAGGGACACAGTGTACTAGTAGGAAGCGAACTGCAACTTACTTCAAGTGGTCCAGGGTCATCCGCTGCATTTTGACAACTTCATTATTACAAGTTCGGTCATAGAACGGGTTACTGCGCTCCGAGAAGTAGTCCAACACACTGCCATTGTTTAGTATTGGAATCCAGGCACTGTCAACCCAGGAAATTCCCAAGAGGTTATCTGGGAAGAGAAACCCTTCGTTGAGTACCAAGGCTACAACCATCACCAACAGTAAGCTGCCACCAGCTAATGATCACAGCAGGTGCAACACAGCCCCGTGCAAACCAATTCCAATTATAAACACATTTTATAGAGTTCTGTTGTAGGTACACAGCAGAAATACATCTTAACTATGGTGTTTTTCTTTCCTTGACTCCTAGCTGTTGGTATACCTTTAACGGCTCAAGATGGGAGTCAGTAATCGGGATATTGCATAACAGCCTAATTATACTCATATAAGCCTAATTAATAGTATTATATAAGGCTTATTTGATGAACAAGAGTACTAGCTGAGTAGAGAGCACATGAAAGGCATAGTTCCTTTCAAAACACAGAAGTCAGGCAAGTTGAATTTATGTTACTACGTTAGAATCTGTTGCTGAAAAAAAAGAAGTTATTAACCTTACACTAAATCTGAGCCTGGTCATGTTTTAAACTGTTTATTTCTGAGAAAAAATAGTTTTGAAGTCCTAAACGACAGGACTGAAAACAAGACAAAAAGTTAGAGAGCCCTACTGATTAAAGCAAAGAGTTTTCTTCTGATAAAGCCAGTGAATAAATTACTGAGTGAAACAGAACAGCAGCATTGGTAACATTTCTAAGATGCTGTTATTACAATGCTGTTATTACAATAAGTCTCTCTGATATCACAGCAGCAATGTGTTTCAAAACACCAATGTGTTTCAAAGATACAGGTGAAATCTGTAATAAACAAACCCCCCCCAGAAACGATGGAAAGAAAGATGCTATTTTGGGTATGTGTTTCTCAGCTGTCACGAACAAGAGATCCTACAGTAATTTGCCAAATTGCTTGTGGCAAATTACTTACTGCATACCTCAGTGGGTTTTACAAAAATCCGTCTATGCAAATGTTCACAATTACACACACTCAAAAAGAGCTTTTAAAAATGACATATGCTCTATTATATGCAAATCATTCCACACCAGGTACATCCCTCCAGATGTGGGAACATTTAAATGTACGTCCTTGGCATTTTATTACCGTGCTGTAGCACAATTACATTCGTGAAGCACTCGAATAGCCAAAGTTACAGTCTGACCAAAGAAACCACTGGCAGCAATTGGTTCTACAGACAACAAATCCGCTACCACTGAAGATCCATGGGGTGCCCTGAAAAAGCACCACCAGCACCACGTAAGTGATGGGACCTGTAAGTGATGGTCTCTGAATACTGAGCTGAAATTCCCTTCTCACAGGAATCACTCTTCTACTTCCATGCACTAATATACCCCTCCTGAAAGCACACTCAGCACTCCGCTGCATTGTATTGTAGTTCTGTGACAGCTCTGCACGCTCAGGGTCGGACAGACACATCCCGAAGCAACAGCTCACACCTAATCAACTGCTCCTCGGAGCAGCTGCTAAGAAGGTAACGCTGCCCGCTCTGTAAATATACACACTGACGGTATCCACAATCACCGATAAACCGGGGGGAGACAGAGCCGAGCAGCGCAGCCCGAGCCCGCCCCGCGCCCAAGCATCCCGCCTGCAGACCCAGCTCCCGCCCCAGCCCCTCCGCCCCGCACCTCGCACGTCCACCGCCGCCATGGTCCCGGCGCCGCCAGCCCGCCGAGCACCGGAAGTGGGGCAGAGCGGCGCCGGCACGCCAGCCGGAAGTCGAACGCCGCCACGGCGGGACGGCACGGCGCCGCGCAGCGCCGGCAGTCCGGGAGAGCGCCCCCTAGCGGCAGGGCCGGGCCTCCGCCTGCCCGGGCTCGGGCCTTAGGAGGGGCTTTGTGCTGAGGGGCGGCTCTTTAATGCTGTCAGTCTTTAATGGCACGGAACGTCAAAAATCAAAGCTCACCTTAATTTTCCAGCGCTCTCATTTCTGAGCCCTTGTTTTTGTTAGTGAGATCGTACTGTGTGAACATGCTTTTCCCCCATTCAATTCCGATATGAGCACACTGCAGACGATGGTTTATACCAAATCTCTAATTACACGGCAAGACCAGCTGAGGCACTGCTGGGAAGAACTGTTCATTTGGTAGCATTCTCACCTTTACTGCAGGATGAAAGTCTGGGATTTTTTTCCTTAGCTTTCTCTGAAGCAGGAGTCCTAAAGAGTGCTGCTGTGCTGTCTTTTGTAGCAGGAGGTGTGGGTTACAGGTGGGGATCTGATCAATTCTGCAGGTAAAATGAGGAATTTATGCCAGTTGCCTTCAGTGTCAGAGAAAGGCACCTGCAGGAATGGACAGTCAGACCTATTCACAAAGCATTCGTGTGTTTTAAAAATGCATAAAACACATGGATAAAAATAGGTACCTTTTCATGCCCTAGTGTTTTGATGTCAAGTGGAATTAATTTTATGTATTTCTGCTATCAGAGCTAATGAGGAATATTGTCCCGCTATGACCCTCTGTGCTAGGCACTGTATGTACGACACACAGAATAACAGAGACCGCTCCTAATTTACAATCTTCTTTATCCGCAGTGGATGTGGGATTGGCTCCGATCGCATTATGGGTACGGAGGGGACGTTAGCAAGGACTCCCTTTATGGTCTCACATAAACAGAACTAAATTGAGAGGACTCTGTCTACTAATGGTAGTCTTTGTGCACATCTCCACAGACCACAAAGGCAGAAGTAATAATGTAGCTGTATGTCATCAGGTAAAAAGCATTGTCTCTGTATCCTTGTCATTATACCCTGGGTAGTTTCCAAAACATATCAGAGGCTTCAGAACAAGGAGATCATCACAGAGCTTTGGATTCTGCCAACCTATGAGTGAACTGTAATAGTAACAAGCTCCAAGTCCCATTGACTGTTCTGTGCAACTCTAGCTTTCATCTGAATTGCAAAGGAAATTTAAGTTCCTGTCCTAACACAAAATTGCAGGGCTTGAACTGCATATGAAATGAGTGAGTTGCTACCAGTTCTATATTAAATAGGAATGGAAAAATGTTTCTTTTTGTAAGAACCAAGTAGTGCTAGAAAATTATAAGCAGTGCAAGGAAAATGCTAAAACCACAACATCCACAACATCTTTAAGTGGGAGGTTTAATTGGGCTACTATGAATATGTTTCCCTTAATTTGTATTATCATTTTGCTGGTAAGATTTCCTTGTTTCCATCTGGAAAATAATGAAAATTTCAATGGTATCTTTAGCTATACCACATATGTAGTCATTTATACCATAGCTTTCTGTAGGCCTCAAAATTCATTGTGGAATGATGCTTTAGAAACCTATAAAATGGACAGATTGCAGAATTCTGTTCTTCACATCCTTAATCAGGCACTTCTGCTGACTTCAAAGTCGTTAATTTCTCCTTTTGTTCAGTGCATCTGCCTGTACTTTTCCTTCCTGAGATACTGTTTTATGCACAGTTTTTATAAATGCTGCTAATCACATGCACTGACTATAGAAAAAAAAAAAAAAAAAAAAAGCCAGGCTTGTGTGATCTTTTTTTTCCTACTGGAAAAATGCCACAGGGAAGATCTAACTTAAGTGGCTGCCACGATGGCTGCAGCTGGTGCCCTCTTCAGAACTGGGTTCCCCTTGTTGCTATCAGCTCACTGCTGGAAGCATCAGGAGCCTGAGCCTATTGAGAAGAGCACTGCTCCCAGCATCCTCAGAGCATCTCACATTGCTCTATTGAGTCACGTGTTTAAAGGTACAGGGGAAAAAAAAGAAAAAAAAAAAGATAAAACCTTGGTAATATCCTAAAAGCTTCTTGAAAACTATTAATCTCCTAATAAACCCCAAAAGGCTATCTATCAAGAAGTTAATAAAGAAATGTCAGGATGCCACATGGCTGCTACAACTGCAGGCAGGAGAGGAAATGAGATCTCAAGCAAAGAAGCACCAGCTATGTCATCTGGCACGTGATCTCTTATTAATGCATCACTGACAGTCAGGATGCTGCCCTTTTTGTTTCTGCAGACATTTATAATTGGATTGAGATTGTCAGCACTGAAGCTCACTAGAGAAGAAGGCAACAAGTACAATCTGCAGGTGTGGGATCACCTCCTTGGAACAAATGGGACACATGCGTGACCCAGAAGTTGTCCTACATCCTCTGAGATGCACACGTTTGGAGACAAACAGAGGTGTCCACAGAGAAGCAGGATGATCTATCAGGCAACTGCTGCTCAGCCTCCAACTTGGATCCATTCGTTGGCTTTGCAGCCAGCTGGTATTTCATTGATACCCCATTTCCACCAAGCAGATCCGAGCCCAGGAGCAGAATCCTGACCCTGCTCAAAGCCACGGAGCCAAGGGCAGAGGGGGGAAGGAAGGCAAAGCAATCGCCCACCCGTGGAGCCTCTGTACTGCACGTGCTGGAAATAGCCACAGTCTCGGCACCACACTACATAGCAATTTCAGAATATCTTTCAGTAGGCCTTGAATGCCATTGTTTTGCAGTGCTTTATACATTTATAAATGTGGCCAAATCGTCCTTTTTATGTCTTTAGCCAGGCATCTGGCTGATCTGAAAGAAGGTTTGAGAAAAATAAGTGTCTCCACTGTGAAGAACAAAATCGGGATGTGCTTTCCTGGTTAACTGTACTCTCTGTCAAAACCAGGGCTTGGTTGGCAGCGAGCCCTGTGCTGCACAGTGGCAGCGTTCAGTGCAGCCCAGTGGGAGGAAGCAGAACAGGGCAGGCTGACCAGATCAGGAAGTGCAAAAGAAAAGCTTAATTTCATTGTTTTGAAAGAGCTGAAAAAATCAAACCAGAAATATCAGAGGCAGATCACAAATGGAACTTCTCATCATCTTTCTGCTTGTACAACTCCAAGCTTTATAATAATTAAGAAGAGGGTTTTATTCCAGCGATAATAATTCTCATCTCCGCTCTGTCCATTTAGTGACATACATTTTTTTCTCTTCAGCTTCTGTCTACCTCAGATTTCTTCACCTGCCATGAAATCCTAATGTGCTCACTTCGTCACTGACACAGGCACCTAATTGGCCAGGCAGCTCTCTGGTTGGATCCCTTTTTCCCTGCTTTCCTGTCACATTATTTTTAATACTGTGGTTGCTTGGTAACCCTAACACCTGTGCTTCCTTCCCTGTAATTTTACATGTTTCCCCCTGCAGGTTGCAATAAAAAACATTATTTCTGTCCTGACTGATGTGTTGCTTCTTCACCTGTGCTTTCACACTACCCAACACTGAAGACAGACAAGTCACTCAAATATTGATCTCAGGCTTTGTTGTTGGGTTTTTTGAACTTAATAGGGCTAGAACCACTGCTAACAATCTTTTCTGTTTGGATGAACAGGTTGAGCCGTTGACTTTACTTGCTTGCATCCCCTCAGGCCCACTTGGATCCAAATCCCTGGCATGAGATCTCCAGACCCACACAGGAAGGCACTGAGTTTGCTGTGGGGCTGGGCAGCACAACACAAGGGCGTGAAGCAGGGGTTACATCATACATTGATTCCAAGACCTGGAGAAAACAAAAAAATGTTCAGCTCAGCATCTCAGCGTGGCAGAGACTGCTCATCCCTGGGCCCAGACTGAGTGAGTTCATACTAACGGCTGAGCTAATGGAAGGCGGGAAACTCATATTTTTGCTAGGCCTGTGGGGAAAAAAAAAAAAAAAGAATTGTATGAGCTATAATAACGTGTTCCCCTTCTTTCAGGTAATACTGCACTATAGAGGATTTCCTTGCCAGATAACTGGATTCTGCTTTGGGTAGAGCAAACTTCCAGGTCAGTATACTGGTGGCACAACAGGGCAGGAGTTTACTGGAGCCTTGTAGCTTAACAGCTAAATAGCACCTCTGGCTGCTCAGCTGAGAGTTTCAGAGAGCAGATTTACCTGGTCACTAGCGTTGTGTCTGAGAGGGTGTGGGTTCTGTTGCAGAGAGCATCACTGTATGCTTCCTTTTGTTGCCCTGTGAGCTCTAAATTATGAAGTCCTCTGTGGGATAGGGAACTACTGGTACATCGGTGCTTTGTGTGGGCTCTTGGAACAACTACGGGTGTACAAGAAGTCTGTTCAAATAGTTCTGGAATGCAATTTACAGAGAAATCTCATTCTCAGGAGCATCCATCACTTCTGTTGCAGGAGTAACATACCCCCCATCATTGGCTGCATTTAAAAAAGTGGTGAATTTTCCTTTTCAAATATAGATAATCTCATATTTGGCTTCAATATATCCCAAAGAGGCAAGGTCAATCTCTTTGGTATTGGTGCTGCATTTTCCACTATCAGAGAATGCTAGTCTTGCTGTGCCACATCACAGAGCCAGAAGGTGTGACCCTGCCCTCATGACATACAATGCTGGAAGTGCTCTTGTTTGGCAAGATGATACTCTGCACATAAGAGAAACTTTCATCGGGGAATATTCACTCAACCACATCAGCCAAGTGTGGTGTGTCAATGGGTACTTGGCATAAGACTTCAGTAGGAAAGGGTAGGTTTAATTAATTAATTAAGCTCACGGCACAGAGATTCACCACAGCACAGAGATTCAGCAAACAGAAACCTTCTCTTATACCAAAGCTTAATCTGTATAACCGAAAATACCAGAGCACCTCTCTGCTTTGCACCCTGCAAAATCTGTAGGGATGTGGCAGCTTAGACAATACACTGCGATAGCTGTGCATCTAGCAAAGAATTGGTCGTGTTTTTCTGTCAGTGCAATGGAAAATGGAGCAGGAATATTTACAGATTAACAAGCAGAAGATCTTAAGTGATCATCTCCTCTGCTCCTCTTTCTCCAGTGTTTTAAATATCTCCTTTGCTGAAGAAGAAAATGTCAAGATGACAGAGCAGGAGATGCACAAATATAGCTGATCTACTGGAGTGAAGCCAAAAAAGCAAAGCTGGGCACGCGTTCCTGTAGTGCTTAGTACACTGGGGCTCTGCTGGGACACTAAAGCTATCATGATCCAGTGATAAATAATGATAATAGGAACATCAGGAGATGAATGCAGACCTGTTAAATGTCCTACAAATCTGTCCAAAATTAACATTTACCAGCAGAAATACAGCACATGACTGACCTTCATAGCTTGATTCAGTGCCATGAAGCGTAGACTGTCATCTGAAGAAACAGAAGGTAAAGCGGGGCAATGAATACCTCCATCAATAGGGCTGTTTCTCCAGGACAGCTTTCCCCAGTGCAGAACAGATTTGTAGCAATGTGTCTTGTTCACGTATCAGGCATTGCATCTAACAGCACAGTGGAGCCTATTCCCAGCATAGTCAGCCTGAGCTCTGTACTCATCATGAGCCTTACCAATCTCTACTGCCTTCACCCAGCCCCATAATATACTGTTAACTCTTGTCTGTCTGTTTCTCAAGTCTCTCAATCACGTTAAATGACTTTTCTGTTTCCAAGTTAGAACAGGATTTGGATTTAAGGGAGGTTCAGCTAAATGAGTAGCCTTCTCTTTGTATACCCTTATCAGAGCTGTGGTGAAAGAAATGTCCTTCAAACTCAAGCTCTGTGTTGGCTGGAATATCTTTTCTATGCACGTTATCCAGCTGTACAGCTCAGTATGATCATTCTTTCCTAAAAGGAGAAGGTGAGTAGAGTGAAACATTGTATAGCTTATAACTTACTAGCATTTGAGAGGAAATTTGGATTTCATTCTGGGCAGAAAAACCATTTTTTTCTTTCTGTATCTCAGACAAGTATCAAGGATACAGAAGCTGTAGCCTGATTTTCTGTATTGCTCGTGGGTTTCTACTTTCCCATCCACAGTGGCTTTTATGGCAGATCAAATGTCTCCTGTGTCTTTGAAAACATTTACAAAAGAGGACATGGAGAGCTGTAATCATCACACATTTCTCTGTCTGTATGATCCTTATTTGTTAAAATTCATATGTCTGCCTATCCTCCATAGTCATTACTTATCAGATTTATCAGTATATTTTAAAATCTCTTTCAGTCCATCTACAGAATATATTAAATGCGGTAAATTCTTTCTTGACACTCCAAAGATCTCAGGCCTCTCAAATCAGGACACATTGACTTTTGCATTTGTGAATACTATTTTTCTGAGCCTGACTACCTTTTACCACTGATGGAGTGGAAGTGACTACAGGGGGCACTTGTTTTCTAAATACTAACCATATCATCTCCCACACCAATTTCAATGCTTGTCTTTTGTCTCACTGACATGCAGAATCTAGTCCTTTCCAGGAGCTGCCTTCCTTATTTCTGTAACCCTGAGACCTCAGCTGGTTGGGCAGATAAGCCCTGGATTTATTAGCCCAAGGCTACATCAGAATATCATCTCCCAAATACAATTTAAAATCATCTGTGAAGCTGCAAAGACATTGCAGCTTATTCAGCCAGTCTACACAAGTCAACTATTTCATAAAATTCTTATTGTGATATAAAAGTGATCTGCTCTCTTTCAATCTATAGAAGACTGTGTGTCATAACGATCCCATTTGTAATGTGAGCAGAACACTAAGTGATTGTATCAATTTCTGTATCCTTAATGCAGCTCAAATATCTCATTTCAGCATCCATCATAACTTCTAAACCCTCTTAATGCATACGGTAAATAGTTAGAGGCAAGTTTGCCCATGCCTGTCATCTCTTCATTCCCTCACTCATTAGAAAAATGCTAAAAACACATTATACATTTATAAGGTAGCTTTATACATTGGTTTTGGACCGTATTCCCAGTGTCCTGTACCGGATTCATCTGAGAATCCTCATCCCAGTAGGTGGTGCTACGGGATATGTAAGAGGGGTTGGGTCTGTTGGGAAAACTGTGACTCAGGGGAGGGAGGAGGGGAAAATAATTTGGTTGAGATCCATAGAGGTGTTGATAAGAGGCCGGGCTTCAACCTTGTGCCTCTGTTACCCGACCTAGATTGCATTCCCCAGTATATGTATATATACACACATACATACGAGTTCCTTCAACAACAGCACTTAAGCAGAAAGAAAAATAGTCAAGAAACTAAACTAATTAAATGAGTTAGCAAGTAAACAACCAGAAGACAGTTGCACCATATCCCACAGCTCCCAGCAGACTGGCTCAATTCCCACCACCCCCAAAGCCTTGCAGTACAAAATAAGCGGTACTGCTAATAAGGTCAAGCATAGTTTATTCTTCTAACTGCTCTACAATTTTCAGTACTGGTGTTTCTCAATTGTGATGGCAACACTTAAATAATTCTACAATTTCCAAAAGAGAGACAGCAGCCCAACAAGAGACTTTTCTTGCCTGATTCTCACATGCAAACAGTCCTTGATTGAAAACCAGTGGAGTATGAATTAAATGAAATTTGCACACTGAAGTTATTACGCATACAGACTCTGCCCATCCTATGCATCCTATGCACCTAAATAATACATATTTCCACATATTGCAGAAACTCTCTGAAGTCACTGAAATGACTTTTCATTTTAAAGCTTTGGTACCACGTAGCTGAAACACACACAAATGGTTGGAACTGTAGAAATCAGATCATTTCAGTAGGCAGCACCAGTCTGAGAATCAAAAATGAGCGTAAGTGTCTAGGTCATACCTTTGAAAATGGTGTCTTGACTCATTGCCACAGTGACAAGTCCTAACAAGTATTTTATGGTATAAGCCTGTGTTGCTTCCTATCTGATTTCATTACTCTCCAGGGTATCAAAAGAGATTATTACAGGAGTAGACTTAAGAGCTACCAGGGCTTCTAGTATTGATCTTTTTTTTTGCGACCTTCTACAATTTCCAGTGTCTGGATGCTGAAAAACAGTCTTTTGCCTATTGTTTAAAAGGGCTGACATGAATACCAAAGTGACTCCAGACTAATTAGATTGACCCTGATCCCACCAGAATGAAGAGTTCATCAACAGCAGATGCAATCAGAGAAGCAGAGGCATGGTCAATACCAGGTAGCTTGGTTTGTTACAAAATAAATCTTAACAGGCAAAATTGGCTGAGAGATGGGCTGAGATCAGTCTTATTTACCACGTGTATATGGCATGGCATTTGTGCTTGTCCTTTCTGAAATTCTAACTAAAAAATCAGAATGCAAAAATCAGCACAATCCAGGTCTAGTGAAACAAAAAAAATGTTTTGTTTACCAAATGCAAAAAATGACAGTAGATGACAGAGTCTTCACACGGAGGACATTCTAATTTAGGCTAATTTGGGCTATTTAGTCAGTGAAGTTCACCTCCCCAGAAATGTGTTGCCCTGGAAAAACTCAAGATGCCATGAAAATTTTAGAAAGCGTAGAAGGAAATAAATGAATGATTCGGTTATGTTTTAAAAAGTGAGTATAGTACCTGAGTTTGAAGCTAAGCTTATTGGGCAGAACTGGGGAATAAAGAAATTACAGCTGACAACAGAACAGAGTTTAGTTCCAGTGTCTGCATTTTTGAGGTATTTAAGAAAGAGTTCAGAAAAGAGCCACAGAACCGATGAGTAGTTTAGAAAACCTCTGTTTTCAGCCAAGGATTAGTGTAACTCAGTCTATTCAGCTTCACCAAGAACAGACCACAATAAATCGACAAATAGCTGTCAAGACAAAAGATTTTCTTTTGTTACAGTAGCTGCCTGTGCAATCTAACAGAAGAAAAAAATACATCAAGATCTGATGATCAGAAGCTGAAAGAAGACAGACTCGGTAAGACAAAATAATGACGGTAATCAGCCCCTGGAGTAAACTATCAAAAACCCTGGAAGATTTTAAGTCAGGACCCAATGTCTTCATAAATAAGTTTCAGAGCTCAAATGAAAATAAGAAACTGTAATCACAGACCACCAGTTAAGATTACATTACCTGTTTTACAGAGGAGATTAGAACAGATGAGTGCAATAGCTCATTCTGGCTTTGAAAACTGTGAACATGGAGTACATTAAGCAATACTACTGCCTGCAAACAAAGTTCCAGTTGTGTGCTGAAAAATGACAAATCCAAAACACCCATTGCTTATCGTCGGCTCGTTGGGGTTTTTTGTAACACTGTTTACCTTTTGATCTTTTGATTTGACAAGAGCCAAAACAGCCCTACAAATCTGCATTATAAATATTAAGGAGGTCGTATGAACAACTTTATAACCTTCATTAATGTAGATATTTTCATTTTGGAGGAAAAGTATTGATTTTCTCTCTGTTCAGTCAATATATATTTGGCTAATATAAATTATGGGAATAATGAGAAAAAGACAAGGTCACATTTTGATGTCAGGCCCGTTCTTGGCTTACCTTCTGGTTTCAGATGAATTCCTCATACACTGCATCTGACCTCAGCACGATGAAAACCTAGAAAGCTGCAGACTTGGCAGATTTGCTGACAAGCGCTAAGAAAATCTGTCCCATATGGCCACATACTTCACTGTTATGTGCACAGTCCTCTGAATTTATGCAAGAAGGATTTTGCAAGTCCATCTTTATGGAAGTTGTGTCTTCCTGACTTTAGCTGGAGCAGATGAAGCCACAGTAATGAACAATCAAGCTGCATGCTACTCTATTCTCTGCATGGGTTCAGTACCAGATGTGGTGGAACTAAAGGACTGCTATTACTGTGCTTTTGTTATTGTGCTACTGCAGAACAAATGCAGCAGATAAGATTAGGTATTCTGTACTTCAGCTTGCATGTATTCATGCTTTTCCAAAAAGGCAATCAAAGTTCCTTTCAGACTCTAATACTATTTGTGCCCATTTAGAAAACCGGTTTTCTCCTTAACCACCTCTCCACTGTGCCCATCTTGGCACATTTGGCTACTCATCTGGGAATAGTATGTGATGATCCGTGCCTTTGTACTCTTGCCTACAATCCACCTCTGGTACAGACTGGAAAACAATCATCTCATTTAAGTTCGCAGATTTATCTGAAGAACACAGTGAGTCAGGTCTCAAAAATCCTGCTCACTATTCCTACCAAAGGGATTACTGCAAAAAAAAGTTGGTGCTATTTTTTTTTTTAATTAATTAACTTAGCATTAAATTGGCATCTCCAGAGAACAGCTGTCTGGTTACCAAATGCTACCAGACAGATCAAAGGGTTTTACACACTTTGCCTCTTTACAACTCTGCAAGGATTTTTCACTGTCACTGCCACTCAGGTTTGCTTCCTCACACCTGTGCTGCCGTGGCCCTGCTTTAGAAATGTTTTTCACACAGGTTCCAGCCATCAGTTCAGCCTTCAAGAAGTTGCACCAGCTCCATCTTCAACCATCCATTGCTTCCTCCCTGAACTGCAAAAGTACTGTTTTTACTGTAGCATTTTCCTTTTACTTCCTCATCCAAGACACCTCTTTCCTTCATCTTTTCCTTTTTCCACATTATTTTTGTTCTTTCTTATTCTCACTGCCTCTGATTTCAGAGTTCCTTCTCTGGGGCATCTGCTACTCTTGACACCATTGATTTTCTGTTTTCAAAATTCTTGCAGAAAATAAATTTGCTCCTTTCCCTAACTAGAATTTAACTGCTGCTTGTCTTGATACCATGCACTATTTTAAATAAACATTGGACTGGAGAAAAAAAACTACTTTCGTCTTCCACTTCCAACATACATCAGGATTATATCTCTGGTTTTAGTAGGAGTCGTATATAGTAGAATTTTTACATATGACATTACGAAGGAGTAGATGTTATTGATGCATGAAGACAGGAAGCTCATAGCTGCAGTCCAAGACAAAGGAATTTCCAGCTTGAGATACTTATAGCAGAAACTTCCCACGTCTCTCTGACAGCATGTGCTGTACTATGTAATGACTTTTATACTCTGATCCTCCAAGGCGAGTGTAGAGTAAGAAAAGAGGATCACAAATGTAGCTTAAAACTGTCCTCTTTTTCTTGAGAAATTTGGAACTGCTGCATTGAAACTACCTTGTTTTACCTGGCTTATTCTGACCAATAGGCACAGGACAGGCAGGAACAAGGACAAATCTCAAAACATGAGAGAAAATTCAAAAGCCGAGAGAGCAGCCAAAATCTCCTCATCAAAAGAAAGCTGCCTTTTCCTGAGCTGCCAGGACATTGCTGCTCCAGGCTAAGACGTTATAGTGACAGCTGGGCTCAGACAAGCAGGGCCATAAAGGCTGCTCTTCAGACTCTACTCACAGTGATACAGCTAATATCAACCGTGCTCAACAGCTTACAGGAAAATAAATACCTTTAAAATCAGTATCACAATGCAAAGCAGTGTAGCTCACCATGTAGCAGGACTCACCATATAAATGCTAACTTTCAGCAGTGAAATCCTCAGTGAGCTTCGATTAAGCAGTGATGGTGCTAATCTCTACATTTCTACTCTCGGGACCTCATATTTGCAGCCTCACATGGCTCCTCTGAATGAGCCTGAAAGCTTTGCCTGGACCCAGGCTACTAGAACTTCTCTCCTCTCTGCAGGATGAATCAATTATGTGTCTTCACTTAAGGCTCATTTAAGCTACCACTGCACTGCACACAGGATTATACTGATGCCACACTGTACTGGCTACCTTCCATCACTGCAGCATCCTGGGAGATGGATCTGTCCTGAAAAGCTGCCTCAGTGGGAACAGAACCATTTTTTGCAACAAAAGAACAAAGCTGAGAACCCCACAATGTGAACTGCAGGCCTAGAGTAACGCACAGATGGTAAGCCTGCAACCATGCTGTCTGGGGCTTTGCGCTCACCAGAGCTCACAAATTTATTTCTAGCAAATCTGGGATTGTGTGTCCTCAGGAAAACCCCACATGCTGCTAAAGGATGATGAATGTTGGGGATACAGCAAGAAGCATTCCTTTTTTTAGAGCCTATCTCCCTGTTTCTGCTTTCTTGTGAGCAGATCAGCCATCCGTGTGCAAAACGGCCAAGATCTCCAGTTTACACTGCAGCTTGCACTCAAGCACTTCTGTAGACATAAGAATCCCTGTGCTCAGCCATGGATCTGTCTCTGGGACAAAAGGATCCATCTGCTCAGCTGTGTACTGCAGCACCCTCTGCACGTTCGGACAGAGAGAACAGCAAGCAGACTAAATACATCCAACTGGAAAAGTAAATGGGAATGCATTTGCACCGAAATTTGACCCACGACCTGCAGCCGACATTCCAAACTCAGCAACTGCACAAGAGCATTAAAGGTCAGGAGAGTGAAACACCTTCACCTCACCTCTTCCAAAGATAGCACAGCCAACAGGCCTCCTGATGCACCAGTGGAGCGGCTAAGTGCTCACTTAGCAGAGAGCAGCATTTACTGCATCACTGACCACACACCCTGAGTCAGCCTGTGCTTCCTCTGGGCCGCCCGCCTGGTCACCACCACGATTTGCAGAGGCATGTGAGAATGGGCAGGAAAACCACACAGCCCTTCCTGCTGCCATCACTCCAGCCAGCTGTGCTTAATACACTGATGTCCTGTACAGAGAAAAGCATTCTGTTCACAGTCAGGCACGACAAAGTGGCCAACTACTGTACCTCCACCTTGACAGAGAGCAATAAAACTAGATGCCACACGGAGACCACTCACAGAAGCCCTGGTTTTCAAAGGCTTAGCCAAACCAGAAACTTTCCAGACACCTCTGCTTGTTGAGAGATCTTAACTCCTTCACATGTTGCTGGGATGGGTCTCAGAGACGCAGCTGCTCTCCTGGCAGGTCTGCTTGCTCTGTGAAATGAGCGCTCACAGCATTCCTCCTGCAGTTCAGCTGTAAGGTGGGTAAGCTGTAAGCGATTAGAAGCACGAATGTCCCCATTTGATCCCACTCTTCATTTTTAATCTCATAAACAGTGATAAGGTTGAACCATCGAGCTGAGAGAGACGTTTCTTTAAGCCTAGGTGTAGTTGGATGCATACTTGATCATGCCTACCTGTTATTGTGGAAGAATGCAGCTGAATGAAAGTTACAGCCATACGTGCAAAGTAAGCCCAGTGGTTCTGGTGTTAGTTATGTTAGTAATTGGTGAGTTATGAAAAATGCACACTTGTCCTGGAAAGTGGTTGCAACCTCCGCCTGATCCTGGAGGTGTGAGCAGGGTGTGTAAGCAAAGCAGTGTGTCTTCTGAGTGCCAGCCATGCGGGATATACAGGGCATCACTGGATTTTGGGATGCTTTTTATGTTGTTCAGTAATCCAAGATCCAGTTATACTTGCACACTATCAGGCTTGACTCATACTTGGCTGACTTCCTCCTCATTCCTGTACAGATTTGAAGGCAAGTGTCCTCCAATACGTCCAGTGCCATGATCTTCACCAGCCTGGAGCTGCCTGCCTTTCACCTGAGCAGTCCCTTATGCCCCATTAATACTGCACAATGTGCAATGCTTCAGCAGTCTGGGAACGAGACTTCACCTTCAGGAAGGGCCTGAGCAGGTGCCCTGCTAGCGACACCAGGAGGCTGATGCATAGAGACACAGTCCTTGATGCTGTGGTATAACATGGAGCGGTCCTGCATCTTCCCAGGGCTGCAACAGCTGGGCTAGCAGAGGGAGTGTCTGCTTCCTTCCAAAGGGTCTCAGGAAACTTTTGTTCTGAACTCAGATCTAGGTCACTGCTAATTCAAAAACCCCTCACTGTGCTCTTTTGTATGGTGTAGATGTACCTTTGGAACTAGGACAGTCTTGGATGCTGGTAGATAAGGTAAAGGAAAAACGAGAGGCGAAAGATACAGGCTTTGCTTTGTAATTCACAGTACCTGCCTACTAAGGAAGATGTATTTTTTTCCACGAATCTACTCTTTTTGCACACAACAGAGGAAAACCTCACTGCCCTCCAGTTCGGTCTGAGCACAGTGCAGGAGCTCTCCCAGAGCTCCGGGGATGGTCCAACAGACTGTGACTGCAGCCTGCAGGTGGCCTGTCACCATAGATGCTAAGAGATTAAAAGGGTTTCTCAAATTTCATGGCAACATTCTCTTCCCTTCTGGTGATACCGAACAGTTCTACGGATCAGAGAACTCAATTAAAATGCAAAGAAGACCACTCAGAATGATGACATGGGTTTGATCTGGCCTCCAGAGCCAAGGCTCTCAGGCAGCACCCTGCCATCATCTTTATGAAAATGAAGGATCCCAGTACGTCAAAAGCAGTCTGGAACACTCATCCTCACTCTGAGCAGCTGTTTTACCGTCTACCTCTTACTGTTTTTTACTAGCAAATATTTCTGTGACAAAGACGCTGCTCATCCACACGCCTAACGAATGGCTTGTCACAAAGATGCTCTTGTTTGCCTGCAAACATCTCTGTTGACTGCTCTTCCTTGGTGCCAGGAGGCCTCTCTCCAGCAGGCAGGCAGCAGGGACTGGTGACCAGCCGCACAGATGGCCCAGGCTGCAGGGAAACATGCATGAGGGACGCCATGAGCGAAGCGCTTTGCATCTTAGGAACACTTGTAAACAAAGGAGCTCCAGTGCTAAAAGAAATCAACTGCAACAAACAACACGGAGAGATCAAAGGAATATGCACCGAGGTGGCAACCCCTTCTTGCATACGATTTTATTTCCCTTTCCTCTCTTTTTTAGATGTAACTACATGTGACAATCTCCCAAGCAAAGAATTTCAGAGGCTTCTCTGCCTTTGTTTTCCCAGGTCTTTCAGAAGCTTCATCTCTTCTTTTCCCCATAGGTAGACTAAAGGCTGTGGTGCAGAGCTTTACATATGATTTGGAAATAAATAATGGATGATTGACTAAGCTGGTGACAGACTTTAGCAGCAGCAGCTGTGCGTGCTGGAGGCTGAGGGCAGCCTGGGTATTCTCTTTCCAGCTGAATGGCGGCAGGCAGGAATCTCTTCTCCCATTCACAGGGACTCGGCACCATTTTCATCACAACCTGGTTTAGGTTCATCTGGGGAGTTGCAAGACTTCTGGTTTGCCTCTCCAGCTGTCCATAAGGACTTGGCGGGATGACTCTCCCACCACCACCAGTTCTATCAAAGTCAGTGCATGGACAAGAAGTGTCCTGTTCACTAAAGTCTAGATGGCCTTTAAGAGTCCCTTCCAACTCAAATGATTCTATGATTCCATTCTATGATTTTGCTATTCAGATTTAAGACCTCATAGTGGCTGTAAAAGTTGTAATTGGTAAAAATCTAACCAACACCAGAAATGATACAGCAAATTCACACCCAGCTAGAACAGTGCAGCCATAGAGACAGGTGCTCTGCCTGCTTAGCTCACACTCTGTTCTTTACAGCACTGTCCGGAAATGTGAGGAATCTGCCCTATGTCTGCCTGTCAATTAATCACCACTTGGGCAGAGACAAACCACTGCAGCCAGGAGAAGGTCGGAGGATCTCATGGCTCTGTGCCCAGCATCTTTCTCCATATTTACGTTTTCACCCAGCAGCGCATCTCCCTCCTGCAAATGGGACACCACCAAGACAATTCTTTTCAGGTAGGCTATGAGCAGGAAATTATGGTTTAGTGAGTCACAGATCCTAAAATACCACTATGAGGCACGTGGCTGCTGCAGAATAATAACAGTAATAAAGCAATGCAAGCGTACACATTTGGAATGCGTGAGGAAATCCTCCATGTGTGGAGGAGGAGAGACAGGCACACCCAGGCACCTGCCAGCTCTGCTGCACCTAGGGACAAGCAGACAGACACACAGACAGTCAGCACACCCCAACCAACACACAACAAGATAGATAAGTGCTGCTGCAGACAAAACCTCACCAGCAGGCACAGGAGCTGACACTGACCAACACCGTGACCTCATTCCATGGCACACAGCTGAGGGCTACGAACCGGCCTTGTTTCATTTATCTGAATGCATGCCTCGCCTCTCAGCACGGTGCACCGATGTGGTACACAGACCTGCTCTTTCTGGTGCTGTCAAGTTTTCAAGCTGGGTGTCAATAGAGGTGCTGATCATCCCCAAGAGCAACCAGTGTGGTGCTGCAATGTTTCTCAAGCATCTTGGTGCAACCAGTGCATTGCTCAGCTCCTCTTCAGGAGGACAGAGCTGATGGGCTACTCTGACCTTTGCTGCCTGACCTACACAAACCTGACTGCAGCTTTATGTCATCTGTGTGGGAGATCCAGTTGGACGACAAACAGCAAACAACTGAACACTGCTACTACCATCTATTTTGGGATTTATGCACTTGTGACATCCCTCTTCACAATCACTGCAATCTGGCAGGAAGAGAGGTTGGACATTTCTGGAAGAATGACAGGATGGAAAACTCATCTGGGTGCTGAAGCGGCACTCAGGACTAAGCCTCAGCACAGCACACCAGTACAGTCCACACCAAGAGGAGAACTTGTTCTTCCCGTTATTCTGTGTCCTGTTCAATCCCCACCAGCACCCACAGTGCAGTGAGCACTGCCAGACTTTTATGTAGGAGAAACTTCAGCTTTGCACAGCCTGCCTTAGCCACCAGCTGAAGAGCAGTTAACGAAGAAAGAAATCTCAAAGATTTCCTTAAAGACTAATGCACAGGAAGGAAGAGAAGGCAAGGTCCCCTCTGTCTCACAGCCCTGAGACCGTGCACGTTCATGGGCTCAGGCAAACCAACCCCAGATCCCAGCCATGCTGCTGCACCCTGCTAACAACCTGCTCCCTCCCCACTTCTGCACCGCTCAGACCCAAGGGATGCAGTGCCTGTGACATTCCCTTTTTCCCCCTGGCAGTGTCACAGGTGACTCACAGTGTCCTTTTGATTCTCCTGAGCAGCAGTCAATATTGGTAAGATGAAACCTCTGGAATTCTGTGAACTTACCTTGAGCAATGTGACGAGCAGGAGGACAAAGCATTGTCCAGCAGGAACATTCCTTCCCTGATTTTTAGATCCCACACATCAATTCTATTCTGTTACTGCCCTCCTTGCCTCACTGGACTTCCCAACTTCCAGACCGTGCACACTTGGAGTACAAGTGTCTCTCTTACCTTGTGCTCGGCACGGGGTACCCGAGAACACTGAGCATCTGTTTGCAGGATGTGAGGCTTCATGGAGACAGGTCTGCCAGGACACCTGGAAATCAGAGCACATGAAATCAGCTAATCGTGGCTGAGTATCTCAGCTCTAATTTTCAAAATTATGCTTTTACCACAGCTACGGTGCTACCCATTTCTCTGTGACACTCCCCGAGATGTCTGCACTCACGGCTGAAGCCATGACGGTGGTGAGGCCCAGAAGCCTGGCAGCCGCCCCAGAGTGCCGTGCCCAAAGCACTGCCTGCTAAGCAGGAATCGCCCAGCCACGGGCTGCACACCCGCACCCACCTCCAGCACGGACCTGTCCACCAGCGCTGTGCCACGACGCTGCATGTATCTCACTGCGAGAATCCTGCCTCCATTTTGAAGCTTCCTTGTGGTTGCAGAGCTTGAACACACCCCCCTACACCTGCGCCTCCAACGTGGGAGGGTTACATGGGTGATGAAAATGCCTTTCTGTGTTTTCATCCATCTTCAGCTTTTACAGCATGAGGTGTGACCAACAAAGCACCCTGGAGCCACGCTGCACCCAGAGGACACGGAGCTGCACGGCGCTCAGCTCACCTGTGCCGTACGTGCCTGGTGCTGACGGCCATGCGCTCACTGTGTGTGTGGGGAGCGCTCCCACAGATCCCCCAAACCTGGCAATGTCCTGCTTATCGGTGGGCCTCCACCCACTTGTCAAAAAATGGGAAAATCCGATTCAGGAAAATTTAAGCCTCCCGAGGGGGGGGGGGGGGGCCCCCTGCCGGGGGCGGGGAAGCCGCCCGGACAAGACTTCAGTGCCTTCACGAAGAGGACGCAGCAGCCTTCTGCCCGGTGCCACCAGAGAAGTGAGGGCTCACGCCCTGAGGGCGGCGGGACGGGAACGGCGAGAGCGGTGGGGATGGGGATGAGGATGAGGAGGGGACGGGAGGGCGAGGCGGCTCCCGGGCTGCAAAGGGGCGCAGAGGCGAAGGGATCCGGGGTCGTCGGGCGGCCCCACGCCGCGCGGGACTCTCCTGGGAGGGGCGGCGGCGCCCGCTGAGGGCGGCCGGAGGCGGGGGCGGGCGGAGGCGGGCGCCCCGCGGGCGCGGAGAGGAGGAGGAGCGGCGGCCGCCGGAGG